>NW_024424675.1:46898372-46970203 GCF_017311325.1 Ursus maritimus | reverse complement strand
GGGGGGGGGGCAGCTTTCTGGAAACTTCCTTGAAACGTCAGCATTTCAGGGTTTGGCCAGCTGTGGAGGATTTTATTTTATTTTATAATTATTATCACTTAGTATTTCTGAGCCAAGACACACAAACACTCCAAGGGGATCAGCGTGGTCTCCCGAAGACCCTCTGGGTGGGTGTCTAGGGCCCAAGACAGGAAATCGCTGCTGGGGAGGGGGGTGGGGCTCTGCTTGGAAGGGGCGAGTCAGGAGATGCATTTCCAGTGGGGCCAGAAGGTTGGGTTGGGGTTGTAGGTCCCCTCACCTGGCAAATAAGCAGCACTCTGGTGCTTTTGTCCCCGAAGCAGTTCTGCCCCCGAAAGCCCCCCCAGCAGAGATGGGAGGTGCGGTAGCCAAGCTGGCCTGGCCTGGGGGCTTGAGTGTGTGTGGCAGTCACCCCTGGGTGGCCGGGCTCCCTGCACACATTACAGGAAATGGCTCAGCCTGAAGGGTCAGTGAGGCTGACGTTTTCCTCTCAACTCCCGGTGGCAGAGAGAATGTCATGGAACATTCTGCCAGAACCTTCTTTTGAAGGGCCTGAAGAGTTTCATCGCGAGCCCCTGGGCACCGGCGGGGATGTGCTCTGACATGGTTCTGCAGAAGGCGTTCGGCTGTAGCAATGAAATTAAAAATGCACACACCCTGCGGCTCAGAAATTCTGACCACACCGTAGGAATGGACGGTGAAGGTGCGCGGGCGCAAAGTGAGAGCCGGGCCAGGCTTCTGCGCTTCCTGGGGAGAGGGAGGGGCTGGAAATGGTCTCAATGTCCGTCCTCGATGCTCCCATGTGTCCTGTCAGAAGGACACCTGCAGTTGTGGAAAGAAGGATGTGCCTCTGCGAGCATATTCGGAACGGTCTCTAAGATGCCAGAAGTCTGAAAGCAAGCTGCACGTGGACAGCTGCAAGTGAGACAGAAAAAGCCGGAGGTAGGCTTTCTGCCCCACGGATTGCTAAAAGCCAAAAACTCTGGATGGAAAGCAAAGAGCAAAGCCCAAGGACTGTGCACGGGGCAGCTGTGAGTTGCCGGAGGGACGCCTCCCTCATTCCCCAGCTCTGGCCTCATGGACAGCCAGTAGCAGGGCCCTTGTGACCCCGTCTCCAAGTCCCATCTACCCTGAGACAAGGGACGGGGTCCCAGTCACTGGTCAGAGGCAATCCTGGGGTGCCAGCAGGGTGGGGAAGGGAGGTACCAGCCTGCACGTGGCACCCGGAGCCCTCCTCCTGTCTGGCGCCCTGGGACCCGGAGGAATGTGCTCGTCCGGGCCGCCTCTGCTGCAGGGGTGGGAGGCTCCTGGGGACTGACTTCCCTCCCAGCATGGTGATGGCGGGTGGAGCCCCCAACCTGGGATGCCCACTGGCACCCGGTGCAGAGTGTCTGTGGGTCTTGGGAGGCAAATGAGGTCGAGCCTTGAGCCTTTAAACCCCGGGGGTCAGTTGGCAACAGACCGCAAGCAAATGTCCTTCATGGAGTTTTATTCAGACGGGACATTGGGAGGCAGAGCCCTGAGGAACTTCTCGCTTCCTGAGAGACAGGGGGCCTGGGACCCCTCAGGTCTTCTGGTCAACCTGCAGGGCCCCGAGGGGACACCCGGGAGTGGAGGGCTTGTGCCTGCATGCTCTCCCCCCCCCTTCTGCACTCATGCCATGCCAAGCAGCGTCCAGACCCGCCACGGCCCCCTTGGCTCCCATCCATCCTCACCTACGGACTGCTTCCTCACAGGAATGCTTGCTGGAATGTTCTGTGCGTGTTCGCCTGGCTCCAGGCTGTGCCGCGGAAGGCGGCCGTGCTGGCCGCTCGCCCTCCACTTGGAGGGAGGTTTGCTGAGCTGTGCAGGAGGCTGCAGCCCTGGGGCAGTGTCATTCCTGGGGACGCCACAGTGGGGCCAGCATTTACCTTGTGTGTCTGATGTCCCGGGTGCCATGTTTCGGTGACACGACTCCTGCCCCTGCGCGGAGGGAGGGCCCTGCATCCCCCAGCAAGGACTGGGGAGGGATGTGGACGTTTGCTTGTTGGTACACTCATTAGATTTTCTGAGCATCTATTAAGCACCAGCTCCGTGGGGGCAAAGATGAGCCTGCGAGGGCTGGGGTCTGACTGAAACCCAGCTGGTAGGGTTAGCGTTTCTCACTGTGTCCCGAGCGACAGCCCCAGGGCCTCCTGGTCAACTCCGGAGAGAGCAAGAACCCTGCTTGGGGATGAGAACAAGACTCCCTGGGCGCCTGGCAAGGGGGTTAGTCGGTTAAGCGTCTGCCTTCCGCTCAGGTCATGATCTCAGGGTCCTGGGATCGAGCCCTGCATTGGGTTCCCTGCTCTGCGGGGAGCCTGCTTCTCCCTCTCCCTCTGCTACTCCCCCCTGCTCATGCTCCCTCTCTCTCTAATAAATAAATAAAATCTTAAAAAAAAAAAAAGACTCTCTGGGGCGTGGGCCTCGGGGCCTCTGTGTGAGCCGGCTGCCACTGCCGAGACCCAGGCGCGTGGGGTGAGTGAGGCCCGGCGCCCACCCCGCCGCCGCTCCCCCGAGGGGCCCTGTCAGAGTTGATAGGTCGGGGTGGCAGGGGCTAAGCTGACGGTCTTGCCGTGGTCTGGGCCTGGCTGGGCATTCCCCAGGGGCTTCCTAAAGCAGCGCGAGGCCCCCACGTCGCTCTCCATCCTGAAGGGGGTGGGGAAGGTGGGAGCCGAGAGCCCAGCCGTCCGCACCTTGGGAGCTGGGCCTCGGGCTGAGACTGCGGCCTCTCAGAGCCGCCGGAGGAGGCCCAATGGGCAAAGGGCCTGTGCCCTTGCGTGTGGTGCGCACGTGCCCATGCGTGTGCCCCCCCACAACGTGCAGCGTGGTGGGCTCCTCGCTTCCAGACTCTGGCTCCTGGCCTCCCCTTGTCCCCATCTCTACACCGTCATTCCCTTCATAAATTCAGCCTGGACGTGGTTTCCATGGAGTTCGGATAAAAACTGGAATTCAAATCATCATTGGGGCAGTGATGGGGTGCAGTGGGAGGAAGGGGAGGGTGTGGGGGGGAGCTTGTCCTGCCCTCAGCTCCAGTGGCAGGCCCAGGCTGATGGCCGTCTTTTCCTTCCAAGTGTGTATTTAAATGCATAGAATTCTCTCCCAAGCCCTCCTCCTGTTGCCTAGCGATGGTAATAGGCCAGGGTGCCTCGAGGAGAACCGGGAGGCTGGGCTCCTCTCCTGTGCATGGGGGGAACGGCGATCCAAGCTCAGAAAACATGCAGAGGGGCTTGTCTACGGCTCTGGCCTCATGGGACAGTGGCACCAACGTGTGGTCAGGGCTGCAGACTGCCTGCCCACTGTCCCCCAACTTTCTTCTCCTTGGCCGGCCTGAAATTCTACCATTAGAGTTTCATTCCTTTGGATACTCTTGTGAGACGTCAGTGCGCCTGTTGGAGCTGGCCAGTGAGCCCCGCAGCCTGGGAGTGAAGGGGAGTCCTGAGCCTCCCCGGCTGACGAGGGGTGGGTGACTCCTGCTGCAGAGGTGGGAGGACCCACAGCCTCACACCTCAACTCTGTGCCACTCCGAATGGAGCAGCAAGTCAGCTTTGAAGAAGCCAGGCCTTGAGGAGCACCCAGCAGGTGAACGAGTGAGGGAGGGAATGAATGAGTGAAGGGGAGGGCGGGCATGGGACTCTGCACCCAGCAGGTGAATGAATGAATGAATGAATGCATGCGTGAGTGAGTGAATGAATGGAATGAGTGAGCGAGTGAGTGAAGGGCGGGTGCGGGGCTCTGGGACAGAAGCTGCTGCAGGGGCCGACCCCGCGTCCTGGAGGTTCTGCACATGCACGTGGGGCAGGCTGGGGCCTGGCCAGCTGGCACTCCAGGCGCGTGGTGGTTCTGATGCCAGCCAGTCCCTCTGGCCGAGGACACTCCAGGGGGCAGGACAGAGGGCCCTCCCTTGAGCCCCGCAGCCTGGGAAATGCCACTTGTCCCCCAGGCTGGCCTCCACGGGGACAATGCCAGCAAGAGGCAAAGGCATAGCAGGGGAGGTCAGAGAGGACACAAGGGGGGCGGCTGTGTCAGGGGTCAGGTCCCCAGGGCGTCCCCCCATCTGCGGACCCCTGGCGGGAAGCTGACTTGCTTCCTTCAGTTTTCTAGGCTGGCTAGAGAGACCGTGGAGACCAGAGTTCAACACTGGCTGGACCCTGCACGCCCGTCATGAGGCCTCCTGTGTGCCCAGCCCACGGAACGGGCAACGGGCTCAAGGAGGACAGGATGTTGGCCACTCAGCCAGCGTGGACCCAGGTCTCCCTGACTCCAGGCCTCGAGGGGACCCCATGGCGTATGGGGTCTTCTTCTGCACCAGTTCCTTCCTCTTCTGCTGCTTCTTGGCGCTCCAGTGGGGGCAGGACCTGAGCTGGGGGGATCCGGGGCCCCAGTCCCCCAGGCTTTGGGAGATGTGACCAAAGCCCACGTGGTTTTGGTAAAAGGGCCCCAGGGCAGGGCTGTCCGCCGTGTCCATAAACGCCCGCTGAGTAAACGAGTGAGAAAGCGAGCGGGTGCGTGCAGGCCCTCTGGCCCCCGACATACGACTCCAACTGCAGGGGCCACAGTCTCCTTTATTGAGAGACTCAGGGCTTTGTTCTTGCCGACGGCGGGATGTCACGGTGAGGGCTGGGGGCTCGTCTGTGTGAGCGACACAAGGGCTTTCAGCATCACTACTGACCAGCCACACAGGCCGCCGAGACCGGCTTCAGGACCTACGGCGGGATGCGGGCAGCCGCTGACCCTGCGGGGCTATGTGTCTCTAGCTGCACGCAGTGCGCACATGGGAACGTGGGGGCCACAACAGGAAAGTGGGCTTGGGGCCGTAGTGCAGACCCTGTCCCAGCTGCATCTAGGAGGGTGTGGGCTGGTGGGGCATCGCCATCCGGCGTCGATTCTGCTCCCCCTCCCGGGGAACTGTCTCTTCCGTCCATTCCGGGTTGGGTCCTTCAGGACCGGCGCCATCCGGCCCAGCCAAGAAGGTGGATTGACCACGTGCACTTGTCGGGGGGCAGAGCCAAAGCTCCGAGGCTCGTGGGGTGCCCCTGGTGCCAGAGCGCCCAGGGCGGGGGTCTGAGGGCCTCTCAAGAGGTGTCCAGGCCCTGGCTCCAATGCCCACTGCCTGGGCCTCGCCTCAGCCTTTGCCGAACTGATGCCCGCTCGCCGCCTGCCTGGCGGGGCCCTGCTGTCCCGCTCACCCGCCCGGAGCAGGTGCCTGTCCGTGAGCTCTGGGCTGGCCCATCCCCATGTGGGGGCCCCTGGGTCATGGGAGGGTTGCCTGGCCACGGACCGGTGGTGGGCCGGCTGCCCGGGGCTGTCCTTGGTGAAC
This sequence comes from Ursus maritimus, assembly GCF_017311325.1. NCBI lineage: Eukaryota > Metazoa > Chordata > Mammalia > Carnivora > Ursidae > Ursus > Ursus maritimus. Next base: position 46,964,847 of record NW_024424675.1, on the reverse strand, counting down.
GGAAAGTCCTGTGGCTTGGAGAAGGGTCCCGTGGGGTTCAAGGAAGGCCCAGAGCCAAAGCCGCCGTGGAGACTGGACTCTCCAGCTTGTCATCTTTATGGGAGGGGGTCGAGTCCTGCTGCCCCCTGGGTCCAGAGTCAGAGCGGCTCAGAGCCGTCAGCCTGTCTGACAGTCTCCTTTCAGGACGGTGAGAACTTACTTTAAAAAAAGCCTGCCCTTCATTTTCCGGGCCCTTCTGCTGCTCCCAGCCTCCGCTCATCTGGAATCCGTCTTCCCCTGGCTCAGGGGACCTTCTAGGGCCAAGCCAGGACCAGGCCATCCTGTCTGGAGACCGGCTCTTACAGATCAAGGAGACGCCTGCCTTTCCGGGTGCCCGGGGCTGCTGCCCGGGGCTGCTGCCCGCGGCCGTGACAAACGACGCTGGGCCTCGGCCTGGCCGCTGGCCCGAGGGCTGCCTGTACCCATGGTTCCTTCTCCTCACCTGTGAGCCCCCACAAACAGCATCTCTCTGCGACCTGGCCATCGCCTCTGCGCTTCAGGGAGCCCTCCCTTCCCTTCAGGAAGGTCACCCGCGCAGCAGAAATGAGAGCGAGCACGGGGACGTCCCCGGGCTGGCTTGGGCCGCCGGGCGGGGGTGAGGAGGCAAGACTCCGCTGACCTGGCCTTGCCTCTGCCAAGCCAAGAGGATACCCAGGCCGAGCTCCCAACGGCCGGCGTCCCTGTAGAGGCTGGCCGTCTTGGCGAGGAGGAGGGGGAGGCCTGGGTCTGGCCGGTGCCTGACCCACCCAACCCCCAGCTGTCCTTCGGGGCACCTCGAAGCTTCCTGGCGATCGCCCTTGCCGAGGTGGGAGCCTGGGTGCCTGTCATCTCAGACGAGGGTCGAGGCCCTCTCCTCACCCCGAGGACCGCGGCAGCCCTGCCAGCCGGACTCCTCCCAGCGCCCCCGCCTCTCGGGGCGGCCGGCTCCTCACGCCTGCCCAGCCCGGCCTGTGCCTTTCATTTCTGTCCTCTCGAAACACCCGGTGGTGTGGGAACAAAGAAGTCTGCCTTTCACCCACCGCTAATTTCTTCTCATTAAAGGCCTTTCTGGATCTGGGAGAGGAGCGCTCTCTCCCTGGCTTTCAAAGAGGCGCTGAGCGAGGGGTGGGGGGGCTGAGGGAGACGCTGAGAGAAATGGGGGCCTCTGGAGGTGGGCGCCGGGTCCCAGGCCTCTGCTGAGCCCCATTCCTGCTCCGGGGGTGGGGGGCTGCGGAGCGGGGGGGTGGGGACCAAGCGGCAGCCCCCTCCCCTGCCCTCCCGGCCCCCCCAGGCCCCCCGCCCGGCTCTAATACAGGGTCTCCCGAGTGACGTTGCTGGAGAAGGTGTGGTTGCTGGACACGCTGTTGGTCTTCCTGGAGAAGGCTGGCCTCTTCCTCCTGCGCCCCCACAGGGGACAGAGGCAGGCCAGGGTGGACAGAAAGGCCTGGCGGAAATTGGCGGAGACCAGGTTGTAGAGGACGGGGTTGATGGCGGAGCTGACGTAGAAGAGCGTGTTGGTCAGCATGTAGAAATAGTGGTAGAAGTCGTAGAGGAGCCTGGGAGGGGCGAGGGAGGGACGCTCAGACCCGCGCGGACCCTGCAGCGCCTGGCCTGCGGCCGCGGACGCTCGCGCTCGCTGGCTTGGGACAAAAACTGTAAAAACTACTTGTAAATTTTTTGACATGGGGGTATTTCATAATAAACTCCGCGTTCTCGCTTCTCTGGAGACGTTGGAAGTTCTGCCCACATTCCAGCTGGTACCGGTCAGCGGAGCTAGGTTGTGGCTGCCCTGCCTGGCCCGTCTCCACCTCTCCCTGCGGGACACCTGGCCTGCCCTTCCCTGTGCAGAATCCCAGCCTGCCAGGGCTGCAGGGCGCGACTGGTCCCTGGCCTCCACCGAACAGCCAGGGCAGAAACCCCTTCCTTGCCTCCTGGACATTTGTGTAACCCCCTCAGCTTGCTTGCCTCTACTCACAGGGACCTCACTCTGTCACCAGGCAGCTCACTTTACCAGCAGGCAGCGCTGAGTTTCAGAAGGCCTGTACTTGGGGCTGAGCTCTGCTGCCTGCACCTTGTCCTCCTCCGTCCTAGGTTTGCCCGCTCCGGTGCTTCCCCGTCACTGTGAAGAACCTGGCAGCCCAGGCCCTGAGCTATGCAGAGAAAAGCTCGCACAGTGGGCCCCGGGCTGCCATCTGGGAAGGGCCTCCTGGCCCAGCAGGCCTCGCTGCTGTCTGGGAGCTTGGATCTCAGGGACTCGCTGTCCCCTGAGCGGAGAGGCTCCCTGGGCTTAAACTGTTTGTGCAAACAATGTGGTTACGCTGAGCAGCTCCTTCCTCCTGGGAGTCTGGAATTCGGGCGCTTGCCAGCCAGGGGTGCCTACGTGGCTGGCCCCCAGCACAAGCCCTGGGCGCTGGGCCTCTGGCCAGCTTCCCGGGAGACAGCATTTCACATGTGGCCTCAGCTCATTCTGGGGCAATTAGCCTGGGAGAGGGTTCTGGAAGCCGTGCCTGGTCTCCCGAACTCCTCCCCAGGCTTTTCCTTTTTGATTTTGCTGTGTGTCCTTGGGCTGCGATAGGGCACAGCCTGGGTGTGGCTCTCCTAGGCCTGGAGGGCACCTAGCGACTCCCCCAGCCTGGGGGTGGTCTAGGGTGCCCAGACAGCTGCCACACTCCCACCTCAACATCCAGCAGGGTCAGCCCTTCCTTGTCGCTCTCTAGAGGTCTCTAAACTTGTCTCGTTCCCACTCTCTTAGGGGCTGCCTTCCTTTTCTGCTGTAACCTGCCCCGTAGCGTTTGTCCCTCCGTGGCCTTCTTCCTTCCTTCCCCAGTCCATTCACAGCCACACCAGGAACACACGGGGACCTCTGACTGGCACCCTTGCCCCGAGCTGCTCTGTTCAGAGCCCCCACGTCCCACACCTATCTGTTTTGGGGAGCTTCTCCCAGCCCGAGCCTCCCCCCTCTGCCCCAGGCTCCTGGTACTCACGGGGTCCACTGCTTATCGGAAACATAGCAGAACATGAGGCGCCGCACATGATAGGGCAGCCAGCAGACCACGAAGGCGATGACCACAGCCCCTGAGACACAGAGAGACAAGGGTCCTGTTCTGTGAACAGAAGACTTAACCCTAAACGTTGGCCTAAAGACAGACACAGGGACCATGGGACAGAGAGCCCAGAAATAACCCTCATAGATACGGGCACGTGATTTCCTACAAGGTGCCAGACCATTGTACTGGACACAGCACTAGGAAAACAGGACGGCCACATGCAGAAGAAGGAAGCTGGACCCCTACCTCACACCATGTACAGAACTAGCTCAAAGTGAATCAGAATCTAACGTAGGAGCTAAGAGTACAAACTCCTTAGAGGAAAATGACAGGCACCAACTTGACAGCACTGGATCTGGCAGGGACTTCTTGGACACAGGGCCAAAGGCACAGACAATAGAAGGAAAAGTAGACGCCCCGGACCACGTAAAAATGAGCAACTCTGCATCGAAGGACACAGTCAACAGAGCGAGAAGGTAACACACGGAACAGGAGACAGTATGTGCGTCACACATCTGACCAGGGATTAATATCCAGGACACACAGAGAATGAACGTTCAACAGCAAAAATCAAACAACCAAATTACACATTTAAAAATGGGCAAAGGACTCGAACAGACATTTCTCCAAAGAAGATACACAAATGGTCAATCAGCACATGAAAAAGTGCTCAACGTCACTCATCATGTGATAAATGAGAACCCAGCCACAGTAAGACACCATCTCCCACCCTGTGGTATTCCTGTTGGATAGTGCCGCTCTGGACCTCTTTCTTCCAAGAAGCAGTGGCTGCTGAGGGACAGGTGGCCTGGGGCAGAGGTCCAGAGGCCTGTTTGCAGGGGTGAGGGTGACAGCAACGGGAGGGCTGCTGGGAGGCACAAGGTAGGTGGTTGGGGTTGGGGAGGGGCTGGGCCGGGCGGGACTGCCCTCAGCAGTAGGGGCAGGTTGTTCTGAGAAAGAGCCCTCCTCCAGGATGGCGTCTCTGGGCACAAGCCCGGCCCCCAGGCCCACACACGGAGTGCCACAACCCACACGGGCACAGGCTCCACCCCACGCTCTCCTGCGATGGGGGCTGGCTTGTGATCTTTGTAAGGGCTGGTCTTCAGGATTCCTCACGGGAATGTGGGTCACTATGCAGGGGCTGCACTTCATGCCTCTCCAGCTGGCATCTGACTGCCTGGCACATACGGTAACACTCACCTCTGCTGCTCATGGCTGTGAGGAAGCTGCCTGACCCAGAGTCCATGCCCAGGAGACTTGCTGAATCAGTGAATGGATGAATGATAAGATGGATGGATGGATGGATGGATGGATGGATGGATGATGGATGGATGGACGGATGGATGGATGGATGATGGATGGATGGACGGATGGATGGATGGATGATGGATGGATGGACGGATGGATGGATGGATGAGTGGTTGGATGGAAGGATGGATGGGTGGATGGGTCAATGGGTGGATGGATGGATGGACGGATAGGTGGATGGATGAGTGGATGGCAGGATGGGTTGTTGGGTGGATAGATGGATGGAGATGGATGAAAGGACGGGTGGATGGAAAGATGAGTGGGTAGAGTAAAGAGCACTGATCCCTGGGTGGAGCCAGCCTTCTGAGTCTCTGCTGGGACTGCTCTAATTTCCTGGGTCTCATACTTTGCCCTTTTTGGTGGTGTGAAGCTCACTGCTCTACTGGCCCCTGCCTGCCACCCGCCCCTGAGGGCCCAGAGGTTACGTACGTAAGACCCGGACGCCATGCCGCAGGGCTTGGACCCTGCCAGGCTCGATGGACATGCTGAATGAGCTGTGCTGGTCCCCAACTGTGCACACCTGGCCCTGCTCCGCTGCCTGGCGGACCATGATGGTCAGCTTATTGGCGATGATGGTGTTCAGGATGGAGATGACCACCATGGGAAACACAAAGGACATGAAGGTATTAATCTGCAGAGAGACAGAGAAGGACAGCTGTCAGGCTGAGGTGAGGGGACACCACCCTGCTGCCGGCCCCACCAGGCTGGGGTCTGGAGTATGGAAAGTGCTTGGTCTTTTGGAGCAGACTGGCAGACACACACTCCACCTGCTGCCTGCTTGCCACCCACCCCTGGCTTAGAAGGGGTTCACAGACTCTCTGCCACCTCAGCAGGCCCTCTGCACAGGGTTCAGCCTACAGACAGTGTGGAGTACAAACTCTGGTGTGTCCTAGCTGCGGGGAAGGGCTGTGCTCTTTGTTCCCAGGTCTGGACATGACGTGTCATGGTTGCAGTCCCTGAGCCCTGGGCTCTCCTCCAGCACAGCCAAGCCCAGCATCCCTCATGCATGCAGACAGTTCGTGTTTGGACAAATATAGAAGACCCTTCCTCCTGCCCCACTCCACTGCCTCTCGGCTCACTGAAAAGAGCTTCTTACAAGCACCTCTAACTTCCACGTCACTTGCATCTGGGGAAACTGAGCCTTAGACAGGCCGAGGGGCCGGACGACACTTGACCTGGCCCTGCCAGGTCACCCGGCAGAGACCAATCCCTGGAGTCCCTTTGCAGGGGTGCCCTGATGGGCGATGGGGATCAGGTCTCTCAGGGGGCCGGTGCTAAAACTGACATCACCTCCCAGGGCAGTGGGGTAACGGCGTCAAGTGGCCTAAAGCCTTGGTTGGCTGTTTGTTCATCCTGAACATTCTGCTGTCTGGCGCCCTTGCTCCCTGGCTGGTGCAGCGTGGCCTCCCCTGCGCGAGGAGGCAGCAGCAGCTCGTCGCTGCCCCTGCTGGGCTTCTCCACGTGTTCGTCCTGAACCTCACTTTGCAAAGGCTTTTGGTTGTACTTGGAGAGGCCGCCTGTGCTGGCTCCGGCCTGGACGCTGTGACTCCCCTGCAAAGTTCCAGGGGTCGGCATCTGGGGTTCCCTGGGCCCCAGGCGGCCCCTCCTGCCAGCCCCTGACCCGGTCTGCCTGCGGCCCGAGCGTCCTCAATCGTACGACAGAGACGGTCTCACCAGGGTAAGGACGAGCGCACCCCCGTCCTGCTCACACAGGCAGAGCACAGCCCCAGCACGGCGAGCCCCAGCAGCCTCCAAGGTTGCGGGCAGGTCTGTTCTGCGGCCGTCTTGGCGGTCGGGCGTCTGTCCAGAACAGGGCAGACTCACATGCCCGCTCCCTTGAGGGCGCCAGCTGAGAGCTCCAGAGGTCCTGTCCCCTCACAGTGCTGCAGGCCCCGCCTGGGAGATCGGGAGACCTTCCTGGAGGTGGTGGCCTGAGGATGGTCTTTGGTTCCATCTGAACAAGGCTCTGCTAAATGGGAGGACGCACAGGCCAGAAAAAGGCCACTGAGGGCCTCGGGAGGGGGCCTTCCCACACCTGCTGGCCCCAGCGCCCATCGCTCACTGCCTGCCTGCACGGGTTTCTGACAGTCGCCCCTGCCAGGCACCCTTCTATCCTGTGTCCACTGAGCGTGGGAGGCAGGTCCCGGATGGGGCCCCTTCCCACCTCCCTTGGTTTCACTGCCGTTCGGAGCCCACCTTCCGCACGGCGGTGAGAGCTGGCACCGGCAAAGAGGCCGCTTGGGGAAGGTTTCTGAGGCTGTTGCTGGGCTGGAGGCTGGGCAGGGCGCAGCAGAACGCTGGGCCAGGGCCCGGGAGACAGACTAACTCCCTGTGAGTCACCTCGGCCCCGCAGAATTGAAACAGAACAAATGTATCCAACACAGATTTTAAATGTCAAAACACTTAAGATCCGTACCTCGCCGAGCACGGGCAGTGAAGATCGCTGCCTCTGAGGGCCGGTGGGGGCTGTAAGCCGTGGGCCACGGCCCAGCTCGGTGGCCTGTGGGGTGTGGTCTGAGGCCCCAGTGGTTGCCCCATTGGAAGAAGTCCAGGCCCTTGTGCTGGAGTCCGGAGTGAGGAGAGGCCTCACCCCGCTGCCCTGATCGCAGGCTTGGGCCAGCACTGGCTGCCAGAGGGCGGACTGTCTTTCCTCCACATCCCCTGCCCGTCCGGCCGGGAGACCGGGACAGAATCTGGATTGTGGGGGCCCCCCGGGGCACACCTGACTCTGAGGGCTTGCCTTCTCTTGCCAAAGCTCACAGCATGGATGGGGGCTCCTTCCTGCACTCTACCCCCCACTTCTGGGAACAGGGGAGCAGCCCGCCCTCTCCCAAGGAGCAAACAGGACCACATCTCCTGAGCCTCGTGCACAAGCTCCGGAAATGTGCAGATGCTGCCACAGGAGGCAGGAAAGCTTGGTGCGGGAGGCCAGGGCCTCCCCAGACAGACAGGTGCAGGTGTGGGCGCCGTGCCTGGTTCACGCATTTGTCCCAATAACACATAAGACCTGCGAACAGACAGGCTGATTCTAAAACTCACCTAGAAACAAATAATGTAAGAATAGCCAGGAAAGTTCTGGAAAGGAGGAGCGATGGGTCAGTACCAGATGGGGAGACATGAATTTACCGCCCACTTACCAACGACCCGACACACACAAGAGACTTTGTGAGAACCGTTTGGCACGACAAATGGATGGACAGAGAGGTGGGTGCACAGAGAGAGGCCAGGAATGGCGCCCAGCGACGCAAAGTCACTCTAAGCAAGAGGGAGAAGGTGGGTGACCACCTGCAAAGCCAGGGCCTGCGGCCTCTGCCCCCTTCCCAGGACTTCCCTCTGCCTCCTTGAAACTGCCCCCCCCCAGGGGCCCACCCTCCAGCAGGCCTTTTATTCAGGAAAAAGACGTGACCTTTTTATCCTGCTGAGCCCGCAGGGGTGGGGAAGATGCCTTTGTAACCTTTGGGACGGTTTTCCCACCTGGTGGGGAGACCTGCCCAGAACAAAGCCAGCCCGAGTGGGAGGAGGGTGCATGAGCTCCTGGGTCCCAGCCGTTCGCAGACGCTGTTCCCAGACTTGCAGTTTTTATAGAGCAAAATAAAGGGTTCTTTATTCCTCTTGGGACAATCTGAATTGGTTCCCGAAACTTGTACCCTAACGCACAGAGATCCCACACCAAAAAAATTCGGATGGAGCAAAGATTAAAATCTAGAAATTAAGGCCAGAAAATTACTAGAAGAATCGTGGAAATCCTGCTTTTCATCACACATATTAAGCTTTTGGAATTAGAGAAATAAAGTCGTTCAGCCACTACTATAAAGTTTTGCTGTAAAAAAAAATCAACGCTGGGGAAAAAAAATCAATTTTCTCATCCCTGGGAGAAATTCCTGTCTTACCTCACCTCCAAATATTCCCAAGACCCTGGTCCCCCGCCTCACTGTCCGTTTAGGCCATGCGGCTTCGAGGTGGACCCAGATGGCCCGGCAGGAGGCGGATTCCAGACCCGGAGCCAGCAGAGACCCAGGTCGGGCTTTGTCGGCCCAACGCCTCCGTCCCAGAGCCTGTCCTCCATCTCCCGTGGCCCCGACTGACCGATGGGCGAGCTCTGACCACAGCGGGCAGGCTGCCTGGGGGAGGACAGGTCTTCCGAGCACAAAGCCACGCGTTCGGATGCCTCCCTGCCCCCCTCCTTCCCTCCCCCGCCTCTGGGCTCTGCAGCTGAGGCCAGAGCTGGAAACTCCTGGGGCAGGGGGGCCCCCAGGAAGCGAGGGCGCCTGGTTGGGTACGGGTTGGGGGGTGCTGGGGTGTGGACCTTGGCCTCAGACAGCCCTGGCTGTGCACTGGCCTCGAGCTGTGGCTTTGGGTCGTTCCAGAATGGTCCGTCAGGCTCGGCTTTCTCATTCCTGAAAGCGGGACAGTATGGGCGCTCAGCTCAGGGCTGTGACGTGGTTCGAATTCAGTGGTGCCCAGGACACTACTGGGAGAGCCGAGGAAGCAGGTGGGGGGCTTCAGCGTGGGGATTGCGTCAGGATGCTCTGAGCCGCTGGGATGGCCAGTCCTGTCTGAGGACTCGGGGCTGGGCCCCGACTCCAGCATCGGTCATCTCGTGAGGGGATGGAGGGGAACCGTGAAGCAATAAAGAGGAGGCACGTTTACGGACAGCGGGTCCGCCTGGAACGGGAGCTGCCCCAGTACCGGGGGATGCACGCGGCAGGCTGGCAAGCAGGTGACTGACACCACTGTGGGTGCAGGGAGCCTCGCCCGGCCCCGGGCCCCCGGTCCGCAAGGGGTTCTCCACTGAGAGCCCTCACCTTCCGCCTTCAAAGGGCCTCCTCCCACTGCTCAGTTCCTCTGAAGAACCATCTTGTTTTGTGCTGTAGCCCTTTTCTCTCTACTTCATCCCATGTGTTTATTTTTTATTTTATTTAATTTATTTTTTAAGATTTTATTTATTTATTAGAGAGAGAGAGAGAGAGAGAGCTAGCGCGCGAGAGAGAGCGAGTACGAGTAGGAGGGGAGTTAAGCAGAGGGAGAGGGAGAAGCAGGCTCCCTGCCGAACAAGAAGCCCGATGCGGGACTCGATCCCGGGATCCCGTGATCGTGACCTCAGCCAAAGGCAGACGCTTCACCGACTGAGCCCCCCAGCACCCCAATCCCATGTGTTTAAATAAAGAGTTGGGCCCTGGGCTCACCCTGCTTCAAGGCTCAAGAACCCAGCTGTGGTGAGTGGGAAAGCACAAAACACGGCTGGGTTCAGCTTCTTGTTCGAACTCCCCAAGGAGAGACTGCTGGGACCTCCTCGGCTGGCCCAGCCAGGCCCAGGCTCACAGAGGTGGCCGCCTCCAGACTCCAGGTCAGACTCCAGGGGGGACAGAACCTCGTCAGACCCAGCGAGCGTGAAGGAGCCAACGCCCAGCACGCTCTGCCCTCGTCGGCCACTGCTGAGAGCAGGGACGGCGGTGCCAGTCGTTCCAGAGTGTGGTGTGTCACCCTCCCTCAGAGCAGACTCGGTTGTACAGCAAGACCCCGGACACAGCTCCAGGGGCCACCCTTCGGGCTGGCTGGTAAGCCACGGCACACCCGCACCACGAGCCACTCTGCTGGTATCAGGAATGAGCATGACCGGGCGTGCCAGGGCTCTGGATGAGTGAAGAAAGCAAGCGCAGAACGGCTGGTGCGAAGTAAGGAGACCGTGCCCAGGAGGGAACCCCAACCGAGGCCAGCACGGGCTGACGGCGGGAGGGCTAGGAGGCTGGGAGGCTGCTGTCACGCCCTCCTGAACTGAGCACACAGAACTGGAATACGTGGGACACGTGGTTTGCTTCTATGTATGTGCCCCGTGACAGGGGCCGGGGCCCTTGCTCCTGTGGCCACATGAAAATCACACAGGCCTCCCTGCACCCCCAGGACTGGGAAGGGCCAGAGGCATAAGGGGCCAGATCTCAGGGCTATGTCCTCATTTCAGGAGGGGGCCAAAGATAAGAAAAGAGTCTTTCGAGCTGACACAGCCCAGAATTTCCCATTCCTCATCTAACAAGCTCCTTGACGCTCCAGACGCTGCTGGGATCTGCCACCCAGCAGGGGACATTACTCGGGGATACCCGTCCGGAAAACCAGACAGACCAACGCCCAGCTGCACACTGCTCTGTGGGTCAGCGCTGGCCACCGGCCTGGGCTTCTGGGGAGGAACGGCTGACATTTCTGAACCAACAGGTGGGAGACCAGGGACAGGATGGGGTACGTGACCTGGAGAGGCCATGTGAGTCATATTTAGTGTCTGAAAGGCTGCCGCAGGGAGGAGGACTCCATGGGAAGGGCGCCTGCTTCCGGCTCTCGCTCTCGACCCAACACCATCCGTCCCACCACTGCTCGCTCGAACAAGCAGATGTTGGTGCAATATAAAAAGGACCTTCTGAGCACCTCTAACCCCCCCTTTCTAGCTGAAACTCAGCCTGTGGCTAAGCATGAACGCAGCGCTTGTCATGAGCCGGGCAGCATGCTCAGCGCTCTGCAGGCACTCCATCGAACACGCACGTGGAATTCATGAGGTGGAAGCTATCGGCACGCTCACTTTATAGACGAAGCAACCCAGACCCACCTATGAGCCCGGACCCAGTCCGACCCACAGCAGAAGCGCCCGCTTCCCACGTCACGGGGCCGGTTTGCAGGCCGGGAGTGGATGAAAGGAACATGCATCCACTGGGTACGGGCAAGAGTCGGACCCGGTGCGGGACCACATCCTCACCAGTGAAGCTCTGCTGGGTGCGTGCCCTGCCCCCAACTGCCCAGAGAGGACACAGTTTTGGGGTGACTGCAAATTTCTGAGAACAACTGAACCTCTGTCCATTTCTCTCTCCTTTCTTCTATCTCCCGTCTGCTCCGCCACGGTCCCCACGCTCCTCTAGGGCTTGGATCTTCTGGGAGACGCTGGACCAGAGTTACTGGGGCCTCAAAGGGAGGGAAGGATCCAGCCCAGGAAGCTGGGGGTTCAGCACCATGGACAGTGACACCAAGCTTGTGGCTGCACTGGGGACCTGGGCTGCAGTGGGTGGACCTGGGCTGGGCTGGGGTGGGGGGCGACCTGGGTGGGGGGTCCCCAAGCCAGCTAGGAGCAGGCACCATTGGGAACACAACACGCCATCTCTAGACCCTTCCTGTCCTGATGAGGGGCAGGTGAGCTCCTGTAACCCGTGTGGGAGGCGCTCCCCCACCCCGCCCGCTGCTCCTGCGGCCAGCAGCCCTGCTGTCTGAGAACGGACCTGAAGAAACAGAAGCCCCCCGGAGCCACATCCTGTCTGTTCCTGGCCGTGCTGCCGCGCTGGCACCAGCTGGGCTGCCGGGAGACCCTCAATCGGATTAGGGAAACAGCCTTCCCAGTATGCCGGTCCCTTCCTGGGGACAGGGGAGGCTCCAGAATGAGCAGGAGGGCCCTCCCCCGGGCAGCACCCAGGAGGGGCACCGGGGGCCTGGCTCATTAGCCTCCACAGCAGCTGGGGTGGCGAGCTGCCTCTCGGTCATGCCGCCGCCTCTCGAAACCACACGGAGGCCATCTGTGCGGTGCGGCAAGCCGTCAGGGGTGCGGGCTGAAGGTCTGTTCGCCATGTTTTCAAATATCTGCTGGCTGAAAAGCCCATGAGAATGTTCAGATCATCTGCTAAGTAGCAACACACGGGTTTTAAAAATCCCTGACGAGGACAGGCGGCAGAACAGTGAGCGGTGCGTGGCTGTCTGACCCTGGGGCGCGGCCCCTGCTTTTGTGCCCAACAGAAAGGCAGGAAGGTGCCTCCGTGGTCCCCTAACACACGGAGACCACAGTCCACGTGGGGTGTGCCCAGCTCTTGTCTCCACCCGCACCTCACGCCGTGACAGCGACTGTTTCCTCGCTGTGATGACGTCTGTCCCGCACGGTGGCTCCCAGTTTTTAGAACTCAAATAGGAGCTGAATTTGATCAGGTCTGCTAAGCATTTGCATTTTCCTGATGTGCAGGGAATTAACGTGACTCTGAGGGGTGACACGTGGTGCCAACTCAGCACAGAACGTTCTAGAGATTTTGCAGGTGCCTTTGATAGAGTTCAAGACATCAAAGCTCTGCTCCACGCCAGGAAAACATGGGGACCTGGTCTTGATCAAGACCCCGGGTGGGGTGGGGGGGCCACACCCGGACGCCGGGGGGTGGGGTTCCAGGGAGTTCAGAGACCCCTCGGCCGTGCCTGACACTGGGGCTCGGTGAGACGGGGAGCTCATGTGCTGTAGGGTGGAGAGTCCAAGCCCAAGCAGGAGCAGGCATTGAGGGCACTTGAGCAGCGTGGTCAGGAGAGTGGTGGGGAGCCAGGGCTCGGCTGGGGACCGTCCTCCTCCTCCGCCCTGTTCTCCATGCTCCCGGCATCGCCAGCAGGTGAACCCGAGACCTTCAGTGTTTTCTTGCCACGTCATTGTGTGGGCAGTTCAGCAAATATCCTGTCCTTCCCAATTTCAAATTACCGTCCCCTGGCAGAGTTGGTCACTGGGCTCCCGTGGACATCTGGCTCTGTACCCAGAGTCTCTGCTCCTTTCAATAGAATTAGTGCTCCGTCCCTGCTTTAGGTGAATCTGATTATGGTGGACCTGGAGTGCGGTGGCCGGTGTGAGGGAGGAGGGCGGGGAGTGGCCGCCCGCACCCCCAAGCCTACCTAGGGCTGCACGTGGCTCTGCTTTCTCCCCAAGCTGGCCAGCTCCAGGCCTGCGGGGACCCCGTGCTCTGGCTTCACACCCAGCAGCGATACTCCAGCCAGGCTTCCTCTGGGGCCTCCACCCGGGATGGCTGTGACCTCAGGAACAGTGCCGGGGTCCCCTGCCACGGCTCCCACCCAGCCCCACTCAACGAGAGGCCTGGCTGTAGTTCTCAGCTAAGTAAGCAGGAACGCTGACTGCCCAGTTTCCCCAAAGCAGACTCCCGGATGACCATTCTTCCTTCCATCCCCAAGAGAACATGGCCATGTGACCAATGGGGCCCCACTCTGCTTCCCCCTTTCAGCCACGGACTCTGAAACAGTAAACAGGCCTGGCGGACCTGAGACATGCCGTCCTCTGTGCAAGAGATGGCCACTGTGGCGAGAAGGGTCCAGCTTTCCGTTTCTAGATGCAGAAGAGCAAGGCAGCCAGGATTTGGGCCGTGCCAAACGGCCTGAGCACGTCCATTCTCGGGCTGGGCCTGCTTCTTGTCTGTAAAGAAGGGGGTGGGCTGGTCCATCTTGAAGACCCTGGTCCTCAGGAACGGGCACGGCTTGAGGACCAGGACAAACACGGCCTGTGGCACAAGGGTGGTTTGCCGGCAGGACCCCACTGCCCTGGGGCTGGATGCCTGGTGCGGTTGGAGCTCCAAGCCCATGAGCCAGAGGGGTTGATTGACTCCGGGAAGCCTCGCGGTCCCGAGAGCCCAGACAAGCGGCGGGAGGCGTTGCCGAGATCTCCCCGGCATCCCACTCGGGCACCAGCAGCCCTCGTCTCTCTTGCAGGAGCGCAGTGGCAGCTGAGGCGGTGCGAGGGGACCAGGCTGTGCCTGGGCCTCCCTGTGACTCAGGCTGTCAGCTGGACACAGGCCCGGGACAGCGGTTTCTCCCCGGTTTGGGGCTCACAGGCTGAAGCAGCGACACGTCCCGCCCCGGCGTCTCCCCTCGGGTGTCTCAGTACGTTGGGCTGTACCATCCCTCGTGTCCCCCATGTCCTCCATCCTCTGATTGCACCAGGTGCCCAGGCCCACTTTGTCTGACCTTCGCGGGCATTGACAGAGCGTCTGCTGTGTGCAGGGCAGTCTGCACAGACTGAGGTGAGCGTGGAGGACAGGCGAACACACATGACTCAGTGGTGAGCGTGAGGCAGTCTGGTGGGGACAAGGGGCCATTTTCTGGAGGAGGAATCTTTATGCAGAGTCCTGAGAGATGAGGGGCACGAATGGGTGGGAGAAAGGAGAGGGGCCTCAGGAGCCTGTGGGGGTTGGGCAGGGGTCACATCGCAGAAGTCCATCGCAGAAGCAAGGGGAGGGGGTGAAGAAGGTGGGTAGAGCCTGGGGGCAAGCAGGGGCCTGGGCCCGGGGAGCTGCCATGGTGGCCTGCGTTGGGGTGGTGCCCATGGGGATGGATGCAGCAGACGGTTGGGGGAAACTGGGGGGCTGAGGCCGGACCCAGGGTTGGGTGGATGCGGGGGCGGTGGCAGGCAGGAGGCAATCAGCGTGAGGCCAGGAGGGGACCCAGTGAGACTCTCGGCCTCGGAGGCGCATCTCCTGCCTTACTGACCCCCCACGCGGCGTCTGTGCTCTAACGCCCTCCCAGGTTAGAGGCCCCCCCACGGCCTCCTCCAACAAGATGAGTCTCTTTCTTGTGCAAACGTGTCAGCAGAGAGGCTTCCCCTGGCATCTGACGAGCCGGTCTTCCCGGAGCCTTTCCTCCGAGCCGCCTGCCGCCGTCAGTGTGCGTCCCCGCAGCGACTCCCAGACGAGGCGTTCGCGAAGTAGGATTTGTTCTGCTTTGGTGGAGTCGGAGAAAACCGCAGCGCGGGGTCTCGGAGCTCTTCCCCCAGCCAAGCCTGGACGAGCGGCAGGATGCGGGCAGAGGTGGGCAAAGGGCGCGAGCTCACTGCCTCCATCGGCCACTGCGATGCGCCGGACGCCGGCCAGGCTGCGGCCGCGATGGACCCAGTCCTCGCTCCTGCTGTTGCTGACGCACACCTCCCACTATTGACCCAGGCGCAAACCGCGACTTCTGGGAGGTCTGTTCCAGGCGTGCAGCCGTCTGGGGGCATTTACCCAGGCTCCTTCGGGGCGATCTTCTACTGCCCTGTAGATCCCGGCCCCTACACGGTGAGATGAGTTTTCTCTGACGGCTCTGAAACGGCCTTGGCCTCCCGGTGCACCTGCTCCCTGTGCCGGCTGGGCCGGTGGGCAGATCGCATTCAAAGGTGCTGATGTGGTCACTGTGGAGTGGTCAGCACTGGATGTCTCAGCTCCTCGTGGCCAGTCTGTTGTTATCCACGAACTCAGCCACAGGGAGACACAGTCTCACCAACACAAGCTACAGGGAAAAACCCACAGCTCTACGGGGACTGAGTGGAGACAGAGCATTCCTACAACTGGAAAAACAACTCGGAGGCTACCCTCTGGGCTGCGAGACATCTGGTCAACGTGGCTGCTTCTGGACAAGCCCCACGGCTGGTTCTGGCCCTCTGTGCCTGCTCTGGCCCCAGACCAGCTGCCACCTGCCCCCACATGCCCCGCGGTGGCATGTTTGCCCCCCTGCGTCTTTGCCATCCTCAGGACCTCCTGGGGTCCTGAGAGCTGGCCTTCCTAATTGTCATGGGCAGCCCTGGCCTTGTGGTGTCCACTTGGGGCCAGGCACTCCCCTAGACATCCCAGGCCATGAGGCAACTGTCACGGGTCCCTCCACTAACAAGACTGTGCCATGAACTCGCCAGCTGGTGGCCCGTGGATGAGGGCCCTCCAAGACGGCTGACGGTTTCCAGCACCCTGGACACACACCTTTTGCAATGTGGTCGGCCACCCCTCCCACAAAGACACGGAGTCTGTGGCCCACCCCCCACTGGCCTGGCTCTGACCTGGGGCATGCAGCGGAAGTGCTGTCTTCTGAGCCAGGCCTCACGTTTCCCACTCTCATTCCCTCAGAACGTGGCTACCACAACGTGAGGAAACCCGGATTTGTCTCCTGGACAGCGAGGCCTGGGCAAGAGGAGCCCACCCTGCAGACCGGTGAGTGAGGCTGTCTCGGACTCATCCAGGCCCGTGGAGCCCCCAGACGACAGCAGCCACGGGAGGGAGCCAGCTGCACGGGCATCCGCAGCAGCGCAGGCAGCGTCGTTGCTGGAGCCCGCAGGCGTGGGGCTGTTTCCTCACGCAGCGGAGCTGGCTGATACGCTGCCTCACAGACGGAGTCCTGCGCTTTCCGATTTACCAGCCCCACCGCTGCATTTTCTCTTTGGAGAGAAACACCCCTTGTGTCAGTAAAATTCACGCCCCAGGCGCTGACAGGAGGCCCGAGGAGGCAGTGGGAGCATCGTGTGTGGCTCACTGGGCTGTCCTACCCCAGGATCTGGGGCTGGTTTTGTAAAGACGACTCACGGCACCTGCGGTGCGTCCCCCCGGCGGTGCCACAGAGCCAGCCAGGTGAGGGGCACGAAGGAGGCAGGAGACGGTTTTCTTTCGTTTTTGTTCCCGTGGAGAGAGGCTGGCCCACGGCTCTGACGTCGCAAAGCAGCAGCACATCACTAACCCTTGAGGGAGGACAGCCAGCTCCGTGCTGCCGGGTCGGACTCAAGTGCAAAGTCAAACACGCGTGAGCCCCGGGCAGCCAAGCCCGGCCGGGGGGATGGATGGGGTTTGCGGATGTCTAAGGGGGATCTTCCCTCCATCCCTACAATCAGCAAATGTTCATGCTGCACTCGGCTCCTTGTCATGGATATCTGAGTGTTTCTGTGTGTGTACACACGTGTGCATGCACGTGCTGGGACTACGTGTGTGTGCGTGTCTCTGTGTGCCCGTGTGTGAGCATGTGTGAGCGTGTGTCTCCGTGCCCGTGTGTGAGCGTGTGTCTCCGTGCCCGTGTGTGAGCGTGTGTGAGCGTGTGTCTCCGTGCCCGTGTGTGAGCATGTGTCTCCGTGCCCGTGTGTGAGCGTGTGTGAACTTAGCTGCCATACGTGTTCCTGTTTTGCTTCGGCTCATGCAGAACCAGGGAAGTCACTTGAACATGGAAATGTCTCCCGATGGTGAGGGGCCTGGGGGCCTCGGCCTCCCACCTTTGCCCTGTTGCCCTGCGGGTTCTGAGCAGAGCCCCTGCCTCCTGGACCGGCTGCCGCCAAAGGCACGTGTTTCAGAACAAACTTTCCCCTAGTGAATACTGGGCCTTCGTAATCATGCTGGTTTCTGCTGAGGGATGAAAACCTGCAGATGGAGGGGGTAAGGGCAAGGCTCTGAAGATCAGGCTCTGCGGTTAGGAGAGCGGTCGAACACGGGGTCCAAATCTGGTGTGCAGACCAGACCCCCTTGAAGAAAACTGACCCCGAAACAGGAATTGGCTGGAGCCCCAGTTCTCAGGCAACCCCTCCCCGATTCGTGCTCCTGGCTGGGGGCCACCCGGCTCCTCTCACAGCCTCACAGGCCCCTGCCTGGCGTTCTGCCCCCTGTCCATCCCGTGCATTTCCTCTTTCACCCTCTGACACCAGCCCTAGGCGTGCACTCGCCTCACGTGACCCAGAGGGGAGCTATCCTGTGTCCCCCAGGTTCATAGCTGCAATCTAGCTCCCGAGGACATACTGTAAGGAGGTGAGGTCTTCAGGGGTGATTAGGTCACAAGGGTGAAGCCTGCACGATGGGATGGGCGCCCTTATAACAGAGACCCCAGAGAGCTCCCGCGCCCCTTCCACCACGTGAAGACATGGCAAGAAGTTGCCATCACGATCAGGGAGTTGGGGTCTCACCAGACACCAGGTCCACCAGTGTCCTCGTCTTGGACCTCAGCCTCCAGAGTGGGGAGGTACATATGTCCCTTGTCAAGAAGCCCCTGGTCTCTGTTGGAGTGGACGGACAGAGCGGACGGACGGAGTGGCTAGAGTGGACAGACGGAGTGGATGGATGGGTGGCCAGAGCAGATGGACGGAGTGGACGGACGGAGCAGATGGACAGAGCAGCTAGAGCAGACGGAGACAGCTCCAAGTGGCTGTGCGCCTGCCAACGGAGCTGTCTCAGTGCCTGCCTGCCGAGGAAGCACGGGGCATGGGGGGCCACTGTCCTCCGTGCAGGATGGAGGCCGCCCATGGAGGCCACTCGGCCTCGTGGGGAGGCTGTTCCCTGAGCCGGCATCTCATCCTGGGGCCACTCCCCCTGCATCATCCCTCCACCCGTGAAGGGAGTCTTATCTCCTTTCTAATAAGGTGTTTGTCACAAAGACATAATTGGTGCATTTGTTACACTTGGAGGGCTTCAAGTGACACTGGGGTCTTTGTTGCCAAGTGGGGGTCTAGCTGAACCACGACCGGCCTCCGTGGGAAGCAAAGAGGCATCGGCTCTGTCCCCCGCCTGGCGCTGCCCCGTGTGGCCACCTCCTGCACCTGCGGCCGTGATGGTGATCTGCGTAACTGACCAGGGCTGGCCGGGGTGCAGGACTGTTTAAGCTCCGGGTGTGGACAGGACCACGTGGGTACAGGCTGACCTCTCTGGCACAGACGGAGCTGGGCTCATCCTTTCCCCGGGCAGGTAGGAGTGGGGCAGGCTGGAGTGAGAACTCCTGATTCTTCTGGTCGGCACGTGGCTGTTACGACGGACATGCGTGTGTTGCTGCCCGCACCCGGAGTTCACTGCGTGAGGACAGAGCCCGGCCCCCGCGAGCCCCTGAAGGGCTTCCCGTGTGAATGAGCAAGGAGATGAGGGGCCGTCCGCTCGGGCCCCTGTGACGAAGGGTGCGGCCCGAGTGGCTTACGAACAACATAGATCTATTTCTCACAGCTCTGGATGCTGGGGTCTGAGATGAGGGCTCTGGTTATAGATGGCCCCCTGCTTGGGTCCTCCCAGGGCTGGAAGGGGACGAGGGGACTCTCTGGCCTCTTCGTATGGGGGCACTAACCCCATCACGGGGGCTCCACCCCCGTGGCCTGATCACCTCCCAGAGGCCCCACCTCCTGATACCATCACCCGGGGTGGGGGTTAGAGTTTCAACACAGGATTTCGAGGATGGGGGAGAGAGAAGCGCAGCCCCCAGGTCACCCCCAAAACAGGACGTGTGCACGGGACATTCAAAACAACCCATGAAAGAGTCGTGCCAGGAACTGAAGCCCTCCTGTAAGAACAAAGGGGCAGGAAGCCCCTTCGCGAAACACGGTAAGCATGTCAGGGGCCCCCGGAAGCCTGTGCTTGGGCCACGCCTTCTGGAAACAGCGCTGGCCTTCTCTGCACCCCCCATGAAGCTCGCGCCGGAGCGTGAGTGACCAGGGCCAGAGGTGACAGAGGTTTCATGGGGGTGGGAGGCCCACAGGGCGTGCGCCAGGGACGGCACCCTCCTCTCTTGCCCCATCACCCCCCCAGTCTCATTAATGAACCAGAGTTACGCCAAGGAGCTAAGCCCCGAGGACAGGGTGCTGGGGGGCACCAGGGATAAGCACAGACGTGACTCAGACAGACCTGATTCACAGCCCCTCACGGCTGTGTGTCTGCCCAATGGCGTCCCCACCCGGGACGTCTCCCGATCCGTAAGTGGGGACAGTCCCAGGAGCCAGAAGGAGGCCATGAGGGTCAGAGTTGGCTCTTAAAGCTGACATCAGTGGTGTGAGCCACGCCGGGTGGGGGGTCGCAGGGCTTTGCTGAGGTAATATGTCCGTGACACGTTTGCCACCATCACGTCTGCTCAGCCCGCTCAGAGCTCCCCTCGCCACTGAGGCCCCAAGTCAAGAGAGGCTGTCTGAGGGCGGTGGCCCCCCACCCCGGAGCTGCCCACCTGCGTCCTCGGTGGCCCCCGTGGCCTGCCTTCCCAGAGCTTCTCTTCCCAGCCTGGGGTGCTGGAACGGAACGAGGGACCGAGGACCACGGGGGGGGGGGTCCTCCGGCAGGGTGTCTGCTCGCGGTCGCAGAGAGGGGCGTGGGCGCGCGTCAGCCAACGGCCTCCCCGGAACCAGCTGCTTCCCTCCCCCTAATTAGCGTTAACGACGTCCCCCCAGAGCTGTGACTCTGAAAGGGCCTCTGGCCGCCTTCCTGAGGACTGAGGAGGCTGCTTCTGTTATGACTGGTGATCAGACTCATTTTCTCTGACAGATCTTCTCCCCGAAAGATATTCACGCGCTGTTTGTGACATTTAAATTACTCGGAATTTGCAAGTCCAATGCCGGCATGAATATTCATGGCTGTGTTACCCTCGCGGGTTCTCTTCTCCGCGGCTCCCAGGACACAGTCCGCCTCGGGTGCCACGCCTCTCCGCAGTGATGTGACAGGTCCTCCTGACCCTGTGGTGGCTTCTTATCAGAGAATGTTCTGGAACCTGAACGCCACCAAGGTCCCTTCCACGTGGCTGTCAACGCAGTCCCCAGGGCCGCCCCATGGTGATCCCTACAGGCTGGGAGACGGAGTTCAGGAAGGGCAGGAGGGGGGAATGCAGGAGCAGAGCCGGGGTGGACAGGAGTGGACTGCTCAGGCCTCTGTTTGACCTGCTTTTCTTCAACCACAGGAGGCTGTGAAGGGCTTCGGCACAGACCCGGGGCTCCCCTGACCTCGGCCGTGGCTGGGCCCCTGGGAGCAGGACAAGCTATGGGCTCCCCCAAAACACTCTAGGCCCTTCTCGTCCATCACCCGACGTGGAGCAGACAGCCTCGGGGAGGCTCTCCCCAGTGGCCATGGGCGCTGACCCAGGGCCATGGTGCCCCACCTGTGAGCCTGGGGCCACACCCCCGGCCACGTCTGACCTTCTGTGGTGGCTGCATGACTCAGCCAGCCTGAGGCTGATCAGCACGATGGTGGGCCCCGTCCCTTCCTGCCCACGGGGCCTCTGGGCAGAACAGCTTGGCAGTTCCTCAACAGTATAATAAACAAAAAGAACTACCATGTGGCCCAGCACTGCCAATCTGGGTATGTCCCCCAAGGAACTGAAAGCAGGGGCTCAGAGAGATGTTTGCACGCCCACGTTCACAGCAGCGCCATTCACAACAGCCCAAGGGTCCGTCCACAGACGGATGCGTGAGCAAAGTGCAGCATCCACATGGCGGGGTGGGATTCAGCCTGAAAAAGGAAGGAGTTCTGACTCCTGCTCCCACACGGTGATGCTGTGCTGAAGGAAGGGGGCCAGTCACAGCAGCACGAACACTCGCTTCTCCTTACAGGGGTTCCTGGAGGAGCCAAATTCAAAGAGACAGAGACAGTGGCCGCCAGGCACCGGGGGAGGCAGGCGGGAGTGCCTGCTCCATGGGGACAGAGTCAGTTCTGCAACACGAAGGGAGTCCTGGAGACGGATGACGGCAGTGGCCACCAACCGTGTGAACGTGCTTAGTAGCCCTGAACTGCGCTCTTAAGGACGGTTAAGAGGGTAACTTTCATGTGCATTTTATCACATTAAAAAATTGGAAGAAAACTCCAAAATATATGAAGATCTCTTAAAACCCAACAAGAAAGCAAATATCTCAAAAAGTGGGTGAAGGATGTGAACAGACACCTCGTCAAAGAAGATAAACAGATGACAGAATTAACAGGCTTCACGTCGTACGTCGTTAGGGGACCCCTCATTAAAACCACAGCGAGACCCGGCGCCCGGCGGCTCCGGCGGGGAAGCGTCTGCCTTCCGCTCGGGTCATGGCCTCGGGGTCCTGGGATCGAGCCCCACGTCGGGCTCCCTGCTCAGCCGGGAGTCCGCTTCTCCCTCTGTCTCTCCTGCTCCCCCTGCCTTATGCTCTCTCTCTAATAAATAAACAAAATATTAAAAAACCCCAACAATGAGATATAATCTGTGTGGCTGAAATAAGAACCGATGACACCAGACGCAGGCCGGGACGCGGGCAGCAGGTGCTCTCACGCGTCACTGGCGGGAGCGCCACACGGCACGGCCTCTCCGGAAGGCAGTGTGGTGGTTTCTCACAAAACGAAACGTACGGCCACCACACGATCCAGCAACCCGTCTCCTATTCACCCAGATGCGCAGACGACATCCGTCCACACAAAAACCTGCCCACGGGTGTTTACGGCAGCTGATTCCAGAATCGCCAAAACCCAGAAGCAACCAAGATGCCCGTCAGCAGGTGAGGGTAAACTGTGGACCCCCCAGACTGCGGAGCACTATTCAGGGCT
Source organism: Ursus maritimus (assembly GCF_017311325.1). Classification (NCBI taxonomy): domain Eukaryota; kingdom Metazoa; phylum Chordata; class Mammalia; order Carnivora; family Ursidae; genus Ursus; species Ursus maritimus. Next base: position 46,942,679 of record NW_024424675.1, on the reverse strand, counting down.
AGCGAGAAATGAGCTGCCCACTCATGAAAACCCAGGAGGGATGAGCGAGTGAGAGAAACCCTCTGCACAGGCCACACGCGGCTTGATGCCAACTCCGTGACATCCTGGCACGACTCTGGAAATGGTGAAAACACGACTGGCTTCTGGGTGCAACTCCACCGCACTCTTCAGATGTTTGGAAACAGCTACTGGGGTGCCTTAGCTCCTCGTTCCCACTGCTGTCCTAACCCCCCCAGGGTCACCCTCCTCAGGACACACCCAGTTGCATTTAAAACGGGCACATTAGAGGATTAAGAGCTAAGCCAGGAGCTGCCAGTTGCCCCTGGTGAACAGGTGTGCCCGCCCAGCCCTGACCAGACAGACACCGGGAGCCGCTGTCCTCGGTGGGCACAGGGCTCCTCTCCCCAGCCCCTCGACCTGGGCTCAGTCTCTCCCTGGTGATGCAGAACAGCCCTACCCACCACGTCCGCCTGCCTGGGGCGGGCAGGGGTCCTTCCTCCACCCCAGGGCGCAGCCCCAGGCCAGACGGTGCAGGATCAGCTGTGTCTGGGCTAATGGTTCCTGAGGCCCCTGAGGGGACCAGAGGCCTCTGACCGAGTTGCGGGAGAGGCTGCCTACCCCGCTCCTTGCAGGTGCTGCCCTCACCTCTGCTGGCCAGCCACCGGAGAGCTCTCACCCTTCATCCCTGAGGCCTCACCTTCACCCTGCCTGCCGCTGCCCACACTGACCCACCCCAAGCTGAGCACCGGGACCTCCCCCAAAGACGCCCATTGCTGGGGGAGCGGAACCTGCCCCCCGAGGCCCTAGGACGGGGACAGTCCTGTGGTGTGGGCCTCAGCAGCCGCCGGGGGTGGGGGCAGTGGGGCTGGGCAGGCGGTGCCCCCACACCTGCACGCAGCATCACCAGGAGCCCTCCTCCCGGGCCCAAGGGTGGGGGCCTGATGTTGGGGACAGTCCTTGGGGGGGGGGGTCTCAGCCTGTGTCACCATGCCTCACAGCCTGCCAGGGAAATGGTCCCAAACCAACTAGGACCTAAACCCTAAACGTCTGCTCAATAAGTTTGGGAGTACCAGGGCCCCCCACCTGGCACTCAGGGGGCCCCCTGCCCAGTGTGTCTGAGATGCACATCTGGGAGCCCTCAGTCCCAGGCCCAGGGGGGCTGGTCACCCTCCTCCAGGCCACTGGGGCTGAGCTCCCGCTGTCGCCCTTGCCCCGTACATGGCCCTCGGGCTGAGCTCAGGTCCCACACGGGGCTCACGGACGTCCCAGCGCTCGTCAGCTTGGTGCAGGTGGCCGAGGCAGTGGTGCCCTCAGGCCGAGCTCTCGGGCCCCTTCAGCTGTCCCTGTGGCTTCTTCCCCACAGCCTCCCAGCCTCACACCAAGGCCCGGGCCCCAGTGGGTGCGTGAGCACTGCCCCTCCCCCCATAGGGGAGGAAGCTGAGGGCTTGGCTGCCGGGCTGAGGCCTAGGGTGGACGCTCGAGGCTCTTGGGCCCTCAACGACACTTGTCCTCGGATCCACGGGACCAGGGCAGGGAGGCTGGACATTCGAGGCCCACAGGCTGGGACGCCAGGGTGTCCAGGACCGCTCGCGTGGTGAGCGGTGCTCTCCTTCCCTCAGGCGTCACCACATATCCCTTCCCTGACTCACCTGCCCTCCCCCTCCCCCTGGACGCATGGCCACCCCGTCTCCCGGCTGGTCACCCTAGCTCTGCCCGGGCTGCTGAGCGCTGCTCCCCGTGGCTGGACTTGGGCAGGGCCTGATCCCTGGGCTGTGCCTGGGTGGGCACCCGGACAGAGGGGTCCCTGGGGACGCGGAGGCCTCCCCGCTGCGGAGGGCTCACGCTAGCCCTCCTGCAGGCCGTGCCGCGTCTGACCTGAGTCGCCCCCGGCCCCGGGCTCACACACAGAGCCGATCTGAGGAGCAACGTTATCTGCAGCAGGGCTCTCATCTGGCCCAGTGTGGAAATGCGGCCAAGCACTGGTGGGCAGTTAAAGCCACAAACGGCTTCAATTCTTACTGAGATGCAAACAGCTCTGCAGAGGGGATGTTGAGAAATGAGCCCTCTGCCATTTTTAGAAACCAGACAGCAAAAACTTGTGAGCGGACTGTTGGAAACGGAAGCTCCGCTCACCCGCGGGTGGGTTGTCCGAGGGGCCGTCCCCCAGGTGAACTTTGGCAACTTGCTGACCCCACTCGGCAGTCAGAGCTGCCTTGTCTGGCTCTGCCCTTATGACTCACTGAGGGAGCAGAGCACTGGGATGGGTGCACAGGAGCCGCGAGGTTGACGGATGGAGGGCTTCATGGACGAGGCGACTCTGGGCCCAGCTGAGCAAGTGGGGGAACATGGGCATCTAGAGGGAGGTGAGAGCACAAATGTTAAGGAGCCCGAACCTCCTTTCCACTGGATTAAAGTGTGGGCACTGGGAGACTACAGGGCGCGGTGATCCACCCACTTTCCCAGACTTGAAAGCCGCTTACCCCTTCCTCCAGGAAGTTCTCCCTGCTGCTCCACCTCACACCACTCATAAGTCAATGTTGCTCTTCCTTGTCCTTGTAGGGAGCCCTGGGAGGGGTGCAAAGAGCCGGACTGGTCCCGTGTGGGCTCTTTATGTGCTGGGGGCTTTGGGCAACCCCAGGGCTGTGCGGGGACCACTGGATGCTGCCCAGTGAGCAACACAGGGGGTTGGGTGCTGGGTTGCCCTGCACTGGCCACAGAACCAGGGGCCCAGGACACAAACGTGGCTGTCTGTCCCCTGGCCCACACTGCTGGCCTTGCCCAGGAGCCAGACCCAGCTGGTCCGGGCAACATCTCTCCTTGGACCCTGAGGAAGGATCCAGGCCTCTTTAGAATTAACTTGGGGTGGCTTCTTGGGCACCCATGCCTGCCTGCCCTGGGGTGGTGCCTCTCAGCTCCACCGTGGCCCTCGGGAAGCTCCTGCAGACCGAGGCCCGGGGCTGTGGATTCCCGGGCCTGGGGCTGTTTGCTATGAAGACTTGCAGGGTCCACTACTTCTAGCCCAAGCCTCTCCCTCCAGCCTCCCTGGATACGTGTCCTTGTAGAAATGCACGTGCAGCTGCCCCATCTGTGCTGCTTGCAACAGTCTCTCCAGCGCCAGCCCGGGGCTCAGAGCTGTGGGCCAGCGGCCACGAGCGGTGACACTCATCAGAGCCCTTCCGCTGAGCGCCAGTGGCCTCCCAGAGCGCAGAAGTTGGCCCCAGACCTGCCTGCTGGATGGGCTGTCTCAGGGAGGGAGGCTGTGGTTCCCGGCAGGGACAACCTTGTTTCTTTTCGGTGGCAGAGGCAAGCCGTTGGTGTCTCACCGTGCTCCGGCACTCGGACCTACCTGTTCCCGGAACCGCGGCCGGGGCTGGCTGGACCCCGTCCTCCTAGCCCCTGCTGATCGCTGCCGTCTGGCGTTCCAGGACTGTGCTGACGGGCGGCTCGGGGAGACCCCAGGGGTGGCCGATGGAGAGATGCCCGCCCACAGTGACGAGTCTGAGGGGCTGTGGGGGGACCAGGGGGCCTTCACGGGGCCTCGTGAGGGGAAGGACGTGACCGGACCTCATTTCCCAACCAGATCAGATGGTCTCTCTGGGACTCGAGGAGCACCTCCGGGACCAGGGAGCACAGGTGAGGCTGTGACCCTTGTTCCTGCCACGTACTCCTCAGGAGCACCGGAGACCACCCTCCAGCCCGTCAGCGTCACCGTTTCCTGTCTGGACTCCGAAGGAGCGGCGGGAGGGACCCACGCATGGCCTCTGGCTTGCAGGCCATCTCTGTGCCACTCACGGGTATCTGGCAGCACTGCGGCCTCTCTCGGCAGGAAGGGACAAGCTGGCCTCCTGGCTGCACTTAGGTGGCCCCATTATTGGGGGAGAATGGTACCACTTGACCCCCAAATCAGTAATCAATAATGAATAATAGCAATGAAGAGAGCTCTCGACGCTTGGGAAGCACTTGGCTGGGCTCTAGCGGCCGCACTGCATGGCACAGCTGGCCTCTCCAGGGCCCAGCATGCAGGTGGCAGGGGACAGCAGGCGGGACACGGGATGAGAGTGAGGGGTGGTCTGGGCCTGTCGCCTCCAGCCCCCCAGACCAGGCACCTCTAGGGTTTCCTTCATAAAGAGCCTGTCCTTCTGGGCTCCCCTCTCCCGCAGTGGCCGTTTCTCTAGGGCAGGAGGAATGAAAACACATTTAATTTACTGCTGATGGAAGTGAAAATCCCCGAGTGTGGGGGCCAAGCTGCTGGGACCCCCTGGAGAGCCGTTCTGCTCGCGTCCTGGCATGCGCTTGGGTCGTAACCCTGGTGACTCCAGCTCACAATGTCATGGAAGGGGCTGGGCAGTTGACCCAGGGATGCCCCATCTATCTTGTGAATTAGTTAATAAGGTCAGGGAAGGATTCCATTAAAACTCAGCAGGAGGTCCTCCAGAAAGGGCTGGAAGAGGTTCTGAATGCTTTAAATGCCAACTAAGAAGCTCCCCCTTGGGGCTGGGATGAGGTTGCCCGTGACCGCAGCCCCCACGCTGCTGACCCAGCTGAGACTTGGTGGACTGTGGCTCCTTTCAGCTCCCGCCTGGTCAAGCGCTGGGGTCGGGACAGGGTACGAGATCCCTTGGCTCTTTTGGGAACCGCTGGGCGCAGGCAGGGGATGGGGCAGGGGTTTGGGGCTGGAGGCAGAGCCACCAGAAGCCCTCCCATGCCTGGGGCGGGGAGCTCAGGCGGGTGGTGGGGGCATGTATGCACCGGGCTGAAGAGAGCCGGGGATCCTGACCACACCCCGGCCTCACTGCCTGTTGCCCCCGTTTCCAGCTTGCCCTCAGCCAGAGCAACCTCCCGACCAGGGTCCCCTGGACTGGCAGCCCCAGTCCCACCTTCTGCTTCTGTCCTGAACTGTGGTCTGGTGGAGTCATTACACCAAAACATATGTCCAGGTCCCACCCCCAGAACATGTGAGTGTAGCCTGACTTGGAAAAAGGGTCTTTACAGATGCAGTTAAGGACACCGAGATGAGGTCATGCTGAATTAGGGTGGCCCTACATCCAACGACAGGTGTCCTTATAATAGAAGAGGAGACACAGACAGAGGACACGCCACGTGAAGACAGGCAGAGACCGGAGGGACGCCCGGGGCCACGGGAAGCTGGCAGCAGCGGGAAGGACCCTCCTCTAGGGCGGGCCACGAGAAAGCGCGGCCCTGCCCACACCTTGGTTTCAGACTTCTGGCCTCCAGAGCTGTGAGGGGCTAGGCTTCCGCAGTGTGAGTAGCGTGGTCTGTGGTCCTTCGTTACCATGGCCCCAGGGCTCAGGAGACCCTCTCGACAGACAGAAGCAGAAGAGGCGCTTGGGTAGAGCCTTCTCCAAACACGAGTGTCGGCCCGGCGGTTTTAATCGGATCTCCAGATCTGACATAAATGTAGGTATTTTAATACACGAGACGGGCGTCTTTTAAACAAGCTGTCAGGAAAATGAACTGCAGGAAGTTGAACGGGTGTGAACCTTGTCTGAGTGCCCTGCAATTATCTGGGTCTAGTGTGCGGGCAAGTGTGACGGGGGTGCCTCGCAGGCGCCTCGCTGCTCCGGAAAAGCCTCCTGCGGCTGGGGCACGCTTCCCGACCCCCGACCCCCGCTCAAGCATCTGTCCGGCAGCCTGCCGCAGCTGGCTCGTGCTTTCCCCAGTCTTCGGAGCCTCTGAGGGTGGAACGGGCCCCCTGGGACCTGTACCCTTCCCAGCCCCCGGCCTGGCAAGTGCCCCGCTCCCTCCTCAAACTGCACCCGGCACCAAGGCAGAGCAGGTGCCCCCCAGGTGGGCTCGAGTCCCCGGAGGACAGCTCACTGCAGCCAACGGGCCTCGGGGCAGGGCAGAGCCTAGGGCCCAGGCATTTGCCAGTCTGTGGGGGACAGAGGGGACTTTGGGCTGACCACCTTCCTTCCTGCCTCACGTGGGCATCACAGCAAGCACCGCACGGGACTGGCCAGCCCCAGAGGCTCAACGCCCTGCTCACACGGGCTCCTGTCTGCATTGCCTCACCATCCCGTCTCCTGCCCTGGACCCTGGTGCCTGTGCTGCCGGCCTGCTGTCTCGGGAAGACGGGCTGACCTCCTGGAGCCACCAGACAGCGAGTGTGCGCCAGAAGCTGGTTTCACAGACGTGTCAACGCCGTTCGGTGGCTGGGCCTGCCCCCGCCCCCGGGCCCCTCCCCGGAGTGGGGAAGATAAAGCAGGGAGGTGACAGGGCTCCCCACACAGAGGACAGTCCGGAAAGGGGTCTCCAAGCTGCATGGGCAGGACTCTCCCTGGGCTGGAAAGCTCCCTGCCCCCACTCGGTGCTCCTTCCTGGTCAGGGTTTCCAGGAGCAGCTGGTGCTGCAGATCCAGAGATCCTGGGAGCCGAGTCGGGACAGATGTGATCGCTTCTCCCTCAGCCCCAGGCAATAAATAGTGACCCTCGGCAGCTTCCGACCGCGCACATCCTGTTGGGCCCGGGGCCTGAAGCAGATGGACTTACACATGGACAGTCTTTGATTTTGACTCCGTACCAGCAAGTGCTGGATGTCCCGGCGCACGGCGCTCCCGGGTGACACGACCCAGATGCACTTCCACTCCTGCCGGACCCTCTCGAGCTGGAGGTCCCCGGTCCAGCCAAACAGCAGCGAAATCAGACTCGGGACAGCAGCGTCCCACGGCCTGCCGGGAGCAGTCCAACGTCGTCACTCCTGAATAGGGGCGAGTCCCAAACAGCCCAGGACTCTTGGGACTTCAGGAGGTTGAAATGGCGTGGGTTTTTTTTTTTTTCTTTTTTAATAGAGGAAGTGTTTTTAGTCATAAGAACACAAAACTCGCTGAAGAATGCACTTAACCTTTAACTGTGTCAAGGGAGAGGTACTGAGCTCTACGGTAAATTCACCTTTTAACAGACAACGAGCTAAAAATGTTTAAGTCCAAATAATGTCACTGCTTTTCATAAGCTTCAGTATAAGATTTACTCAAACACAGTGGCTATCTCCGACTTCCCGTTTCTAGGATAGCTCTGTTTCTTTGTTGGGTATTCTGTTGCGACTTTGTTTTAATAGTTCCTTTGAACCAGTCTTCTATCATAAACCGTCTCAGATATTTTTGAAAGTAGGCAGTGTTTAAAATCCAGGGCTGACTCCCACTTGGGTACTGGACTAGCTCTCCTGTCATAAACAACTACAGAATTGTACACAGCACGTCACCCAGTTGTTCTCAGACACGGGACAAGCTACAGTGTAAGACCGCGGTGGCCGAGAGCGGGGAGACTCACGAGTGAGCCCCACCATCACCTGTTTCTCTCCTAGCGGACGTTTTCCGGATTGCATCACTGGGAGCTGGGGTCCGGACACAGCATGGCTATCCCGGCGGAGGAGGCAGAACTCAGAGACTGCGGCCACAGAGCAGTCTGAACATGCAGAGAAGGCACTTGAAAGGGGGGCCCCCGTGGTGGGGGTCCTCAGAGCCTGTGAGGGGCTCTCCATGGCCTCTGTGCTGGCTGGGCTGTGTACACGGACTGAAACCTTGATAGGCTTATGGCCGGTGGCTGGCATTCTGGCAGGGCTGGAGGGCAGAGGCCTCATGAACACGCCGAGTGTCCTGCTGAGATGCCGGGAGGCCCACACCTGAGGAATGAGCACTGTGCCCTAGAGGGAGGCCTACTCCAGACCCACCTACCTGAGCCCCCAAACAAACCCCGAAGTCCACGGGGACACTGAGCCCAGAGTTGAGTCCTCCCAAAGTAGAAGGCTCGGGCTTCTGCAAAGCTGCATGGATGAGGTGTAAGCCAGATGATGAGTCTGCAAACAAATGGCCTAAAATGCAGGAATCGACACTCTTCAAAGGAAGATAACAGAACGCAGAGTGTCTTCAATGCATCATCTACAACATTCAGTATAAACAAAAAATTACTAGCTATGCAAAGAAACAGGAAAATGTGACCCATTGATAAGAAAAAAAAAAGCAATCAATTAGAACAGCCCTCCAGGTGAGCAATGAGAAGTGGGAAATATCAGGTGGGAATGGGGACAATGTGAATTCTTATCGGACTCTGTAACTTAAGGATGCAAGTTTACAGCCCCGGAGCAGCCAAGGACAAATAGACAGGTATGCCTAAAAATGTTAGTCGAGGAAATAAAATGGAATACCCTGGCTTCCCCGTCAGAGGACTAAGAAAAAGATCTCTGGAACTGGTGAGTGTGGGAGGGAATCTCAGCAAGGAGAGAGCTGGAAAGGGGACCCCTCAATTCTGTGCATGAATTGACACAAATCTTGGGCTCACCCTTGCCCTGCACATGCGTGGAACACACCTAAAGAACCGGAGTAAAGGAAGGATCTGAGAACTGCACTGCAACATAAACAGACGGGGCTTGTGGTACTCCTGGCACCCGTACGCGGCCTGCAGGGCCTGTGGCCACCTCGTCCCTCTCGCACAGCTTGGATAAAATGCACCAATTCCTTGAAAGACACAAGTCGCCAAAACTTGCGTCTGGAACAAGGACGAAACCCTGAGTGGTGTGTTCGTGGGGAAGAGCAGGACAGCGCAGTGCAGGGCGTGCCAACGGGACTGACGCTGGAGCCACCGCCACACGCGGTGAGGCAGAGCTGCCCGCTCTGGGCTCCCTGCGCAAAGGAAAGAACCCACCGAAAACATCGACATTCTGCAGAGGGTTCCAGAGAACCCAAAACAGCACAGCAGTGTTCAAGGTGTTCAGAAAGTAACCCCAAGCACTTGATATGGAAAGAACCAGGAAACTATGACGAACTCTCACGGAAGAGACAGTAGAGACTGCTCTCAGGAAGACTCAGATGGGGGACCTCCAGACGAGGGCTTTGGGGCGGTACAAGCACCAAGCTCCTTGAGATACAGGCAACGCTCTTGAAACGAATGGAAAGATACAAGTTCTTAACAGATGAAACCACATTGAAGAACCAATGGAAGTCTTAGACTAAATGATGAAATGCTGTTAACCAAACTGACGCCAGGGAGCCACATACCCCACAGAGCGAGCGCGTGTCATTCACCAGCACCGCGACTCTGGGCCGCCAGACCAACCTGAAGTCCTTCAGGGAACTGAAATCACGTGGGTATGTTGTCTAAGCACATGGAATTACAGATGAACGACAGATGTTGTCAACATTTGGAAATTAAACACGACTCTAAAGGGCCCACAGACTAGAAGGAGAGTCTGAGGAGAAATAAGAGAGTATCTCGAACCGAATTAGAATACGTTTCAAACATTTTGAAATGGCACTAAAGCAGCATTTAGGAGGGAATTTATAGCATTCAGTGTTTAAACTACAAAGGAATAAAGGCCCTGAGTCAATAATCCAAGCTTCCACCTTAAGAAATCTAGGAAAGCTCAGAACAAATTAAATCCAAACCAAGCATGAAAAGGAAATGAAGAAGGGAGCATTAATACATAAAAACGGAAGCAGGAAGACAACAGAAAAAATTCATGAAACTGAAAGCTGGTTATTCAAAAAAGAGTAATAATATTGATAAACTCCCAGCCGTACGGACCAGGGGAAAGAGGGTGCATGGGTCAGCGGCACCAGGCGTGAGAGGGACGAGGTGGCCACAGGCCCCGCAGGCTGCGTACGGGTGCCAGGAGTACCACAAGCCCCATCACCCCAAATGTGCAGCTTGGATAAAATGCACCAACTCCTTGAAAGACACAGTCGCCAAAACTTGCTCAGGCAGAAGTGCGACCCCGGACTCTCTCTACGCCCACGGAAGGGACGGGATTCGTGGCTGGAAACCATCCGACAAAACTCCCGGCCCAGACGGGGTCACCGAGGAACTCTACCGACCCTTTAAAGAGCAGACGATCGCTTCCAGAAAACAGAAGAGGAGCAAGTACTTCCCAAGTCATTCTGTGAGGCCGACGTGACCCCGAGACCGAAACCAGATGAAGATGCACAAGAAAAGAAAACCACAGACCAATATTTCTCATGAGCATAGACACAAAAATTCCCCACAAAATAGTAAATCAAGTCCAGCCACACGTACAAAGGACAGCGTGTGGCCAGGTGGGGCCCGTAGCAGAAAGACAAGGCTGGTTCAACAGTGAAAACCAGCAACATTTCCCACCGGTACCAGGTCCCCGGAGTCGTCAAGTCCACGGAGACAGAGGCAGAGTGGTGGTCTCCGGGGCACGGGGAGGGGGCCGGGGAGGGGCTGTTTGGTGGGGACAGAATTCCCACCGGGAGGGGAAGGAGTGCCAGCCACGGGTGGGGGGATGGTCGCGCAGCGATGTGAGCATGCTTGTGCCGCTGACTCCACCCTGAAAAATGGCTAAAACGGGAAACCGCATGCTCTATATATTTTGCCACAATAAAAAAAAAATAATGAATGTAATGCACTATATTACCTAAGGAAGAAAATCCACGTGACCATACCACCAGAGGCAGGAAAAGCACTGAACGGAATTCAACATCCATTCATGATTTCTTAATCGGATAAAGGGCCTCTACTAAAAACGTAAGTAAGCTAAAGGCTGGTCCTTGATTGTAAAGTGTAAAGACTTTCTCTCTAAGATGGGGAACAAGGCCGGGAAGTTTTCTCTTCCGCTCTGATTACATATCGTCCTGGAAGTCAGAGCCAGCACAGTAAGGCAATAAAAGGGAATTAAAGGTATCCAGATTGGAAAGGAAGAAATACGACTTTCTCTATTCACAGACAACATGACTGTCTACACAGAAGATCCCGGCGAACCCACAAAATAATTTCTAGAATTCCTAAGTGTGCTCATCACGGTCGCAAGACACAACGGCAACATACAAAACCCAACCACGCTTCCGTGTGCTAGCCATGAAAAACTGGAAATAGAAAATAATTCCCAGAACATGAACACTTAGCTCTAAATCTAAGAAAACACGCTTGGATCTGTGTGCTGGAAGCCAGCGCTCATGACGGCAAAGGGGACCCAACTCCACGGAGGGATGCTTTGTCCTCGGGACTGGATGTCTCCGTGTGAAGACACCAAGTCTCCCCATCACGATTGACACATTGACCTGATTTCAATCAAAACCACCTCGTGCTTTGTTGTAGATATTAAAAAGCTGATCCTAAGATTTACGAAGAAAGCAAAGGGCCGAGAGTAGCCAAGCGGCGTTGGAAACGAGCCCAGCTGGAGGACGCACGCCGTGTGGGACGCTTGCTGTAAACCCCGGTGCTGGAGACGGTGTGGGGGCAGGGACGGCGCAGACACGCAGACGGAGGGGTTCCGGGCAGAGCCCCGCACCGGAGGTCGGGCGACTTTTGATTAAGATGCCAAAAAACTTCTGTGCGGAGAAGATCATCTTGTCATGGGCAGTACTGACCACGTGGGGATGTGCAGAAAAACAGAGGCACCCGTATCTCACCCCATAGAAAAATGAACTCAAAACACATCATAAACCCAAATATGAAACATGAAACTATAAAGATGACGGAAGATAGCAGGAAAGAAGATCTTCGTGAAATCTAGATTTCACCAAAAGCAGGATCCGTGAGAACGTCCGCTAGGCTGGACTCCGTCAGAACCATAGCTGTCTGCTCGGTGACGTGCAATGTCAGGCAAATGCAAAGAGAAGTCACAGAAGGGGGGAAAGTATCTGCAGGTCACGTATCTGGACAAAGGACTCGGAGGCAGAATGCATTTTAAAAACTCTCAAAATTCAGCCATCAGCCATCAGAAAGCAAGTCGGTTTAACAATGGGCCAACTGCTCAGGCAGACGGTTTGGCAGGAAGGTCCACAGCTGCCAACAGCATATGGGCAGGTGCCCCACGTCACCAGGCATGGGGGGAACGCGCATCGAGCCACGGCAGGATCCCACGGCACACGCCCTGGACGGCTCAGTGAAAGTAAACCCACACCTGGAACTGACCGGCACCGGCGTGGCCAGGGTGCAGAGCGCTCACCCTTCCGTGGGCTGTGGTCGTGCGGCACGGCACCCCACCTTGGAACGGCTTGGCAGTTTCCTAGAAGGCGGAACATGTTTCTGTACGACCCCGCAAACCGACTCCTAAGTGTTCACTTGGGAGACACGAAAATGCACGTTCTCGCAGAATCCTGTACCTGAACGTTCGTAGCAGCTTTATTTGTAAATTGCTCAAAACTGGAAACCACCTGACTGCCCCTCACCTGCCGAACGGATGAACCAGCAATGGCGCCCTCCAGGAACAAAGGCACACGCGATTGCCGCGGCAACAGCACGGATGAATTCTACGTGCCAGACTCAGGAGGGGACACCCCAGAGCCTCCACTTACACGACGTCCTGGGGAAGGCGCGAGGCCGGGAGAGCAGATCCTGGTCTCCAGGGGCCGGGGTGGGGCGTGGCTGACCCAAAGCAATAGCACCAGACAAAGCTTTGGGGCGACAAGACGGGCCTCGATCTCGTCTGGGGCGGTGGTTACGTGGCTCTACACGTTTGCCAAAACTCAGAAGTCAACACGAGAAAAGTGACTTTTACCAGGTAGAAATTTTAAAATAAGGGTTTCCTGCAGGACCCTGCACATGGATGACAGGGAACCGCTCCCAGCCCCAGGAGGGGGGTTCCCCAAATCAGAGGGCCGGGTGTCCCCACACACGTGGCCGCACTACTCCTGTGTGTGGGTCGCAGAGCCCTCACTGGGCGCCCGGAGCCGTGCCAGGCACGTCGGGCGCGTTAAGTCACCGAGCCACAGCGTCATTGCTACCCGCGGTTGGCCGGCGAGGAAGTGGGGGGCACGAGTCGTGAGGCTTGCCCAGGGTCCGGCAGCTGATGACACAACCCGCACTTCCCCTCCCCCGCAGGGTGGGAGCGCCCCTGCCGCCTTCCCTGACCCACCCCAGCCCGGAGCGCTGGTGGCATAGCCCCGCAGGCGTTCCCGTGTGAAGTCCCCAAAGCAGGCAGAAGGAGGCTACAGGGGAGCAGCCCCACCACTGGGCACTGGGTGCGGCTCGAGCACCCTGCCCTCTCTGGGCCGCGGCTTCCTGGCGGCCTCCAGGGGGCTGCACTCTGCCGGCCTCAGCCAAGCAGAGTGCGGGGTGCCGCTGGGGAACAGCAGGGGTGCGGGGCGCCGGGCAGAGCCTGCAGCTGTGAGCTCAGCAACATCATCCTCTCCTGGGTGGTGAGTGGTGGGGAGAGAGCACTGTGGGCTTTGAGCTCCCCACGAACGTTCCCAGGGCCGCTCTTGTCCTTGTGGGCCACCGAGCCTGCAGGAGGACGGGGCAGTGCCCAGAGGCCATCAGAGAGAGGACCTGGCCGCGCCCCGGAGCCTTTACAGGACGAGGCCTCGGGGTGCTTCATGCTCGTTTCCGACAGACTCACTGGGACGTAATCGTTTACATTCACTAAAATTACCCCTCAGTCCCCAGCTCCGTGAGTCTTCCTAACCGCCCAGCCGTGTAAGCACCGCCAGTCAAGACGCCGAACGTTTATCGCCCCACGTCCACCCCGCCCCCAGCCCGTCAGCCTCTCATCTGTCCCTGTCCCTGTGCCTTTTCTGGAATGTCCCGCAGGGGCAAGTGTGTCGCGGGCAGTCTTCTGAGGCTGCGGCCCTCGCTCCACGCACTGTTCATTCGTGGACTCCGGCTCTCGGAGAAGACCGCAGACAGGCTGGGGAGCCCGCCGGGCAGGGCGAAGAGTCTAGACGGGGGCGGGAGTGGGTGCAGGGGCGGGGGCGGGAGGGACAGTCAGGGTGTAATGGGGGACAGAGCTCCCCTTCACGAACGATGGCCCTGTTCTGGGGACAGGTGGTAGGGGTTGGTTGAGCTGAAAGATGGTTGAAATGGTGAATTTCATGTATGTATCTTTTACCACAATAGACACCAAGACAGAAAGGCTTCGGATCCCTTTTTCTGTTCCCAACACAAACCACGAGGAGACCAGATGGGCGCCTGGCTGCTCTTTCTCTGGCGGAGAGAAACAAAGGCTCCCCGAGGCCCGCAGCAGGGCCCGCCTGTCCCGTGGTGCTGTGGGCCAGCGCCGTCCTCCTGGAGCGTGGACTCTCCCTGGGAGGGAGGATGGCCCACGGGCGCCAGGCCGGACCCACCCCGCGCTGCGGACGAGGACGTCCTTGGACAGAGGTGCCGCATGACGGTCCAAATCAGCACCTCGCAGGGGTGCAGCCTCACCGTCTCACCGCGGACGGTGCCCGGGTGTGGTGACTGTCCCAAGCGTGGACTTTACAGCCACTTCCCTTTCTGGGCGTCTGACGGGAAAGCACGCGTGTTACTCGGCGCTGTCTCTAATCCCCGGGACACGGAGCAGCTCCGCATGGGCTCGGCTCTCAGGGTAGGGCACGCCGTGACTTCAGAAGGCCCCTCAAGCTGGGAGGCTAAGGGACAGGAGGGAGGGTCTGTGCTCTGGGCAGGGACGCGCTGTCCTCGGGGCGCGGAGCGGGGGACACGCAATGGCGCAGCGGGGAGCCGGTCAGTGCGTGGCTGCCATGTTTCCCCTCTAAAATGGCACTTCTGTGGGGACCCTGTGCCTCGCCGAGCGTTACTGACGAGTGCCGGCGTCACTGAGGCCAGTCCGCTCCCCGCGCAGGGGAAGGAACAGAGAATCAAGGTGCCACAGGACGGAAACCCTGAGAAAATGACTCACGGCCTGACTCTATTGGAACCAATTTTCCTCCACTTAGTGGAGACGGGTCCTGCTGCCCCTGCCCCCACTGTGGAGTCATACCAGGCTGTACGGGCCACGTGTCGCAGAGGCTGCAGACCCGGGGCAGGTGGGCGTGGGGCACCAGCTCCTCCCCACCCCCACGATCCAGCTGGGCTCCGAGGGCGAAAGGACGCACCCCCACCCAGGGTGGCCAGCTCCCTCCAAGGTCGGCCCAGCCCCCAACAGGAGCACTTCTGTCTGACAAGGTGGACAGAAGCAGGGGCCCCAGGCGTGGGGTCCTCCAGCCATGGAGCCGCTGGGAGGCCCTTGGGGCCCGAAATCAGCAACTAGGAAGTGTTGGCACAGAGAGCCTTCAGCTACTGCCAGTCCAAGCTCCTGCCCTTCGTGGTGGCTTGAGGCTCCCCTGCCCCTGCCCTCGGATCCCCCGCCCCTGCCCTCACCTGGGCACCACTGGTGCATGGAGGGGCCGTTTTGCCCTGGGGAGGCTCCTAGGGTCCCTCTGCCCCTGCTCACAGAGCTCGTGTGCTCCTGGCGCAGAAATACTTTACTGCTGGTTTGAGCATCACAAAGACTAAATTTACTAAGAAAACGGCAGGTCCAGGTCTCAGCAGAGAAGCCCTACTGTCCCCGCGGACGTGTGCCAAGGACTGGGCACCACTTGAGGACTAGCGTGGGGCCCTGGGATTCTGCCCAGCCATGTCCCTTGGCACCGAGGGCTGGGGGTGACCCTGAATCTGGGGGTCAGTGCTCAGGGCACCTGCTTGAGAAGTCTGGGCTCCGAGCTTCCGTCACCTGCCCACTGCATGCGTCCGTCCTCCACATCCCATGCCCTGAGCAGTACAAACGTACTTTCAATGGAAAAGATGCGACCTCCCAGATCCCCTTCTGTGAACTGAGTGGCAGAGACAGCCTGCAACATGGACGGATGCTGCATGGGAACCCGGTCTCGCACGGGCTGTGTGTGCACACGTATGTGTGTCCTGTGCCTACGTGCACGTGTTCCATCTCCGCGTGTCTCTGTGTCTCCACGTTCGTACGTGTATGTCCGTGTCTGGGTTTCTGCGTGTGCATCTGTGTGTGTGCATGGACACAGACCCCAGGCTTTAGAACACTGGGCTGGAGGGGGTCAGCCCCTCCCCTCCCCTCCTTCTTTACCTGGGAAGACGAGAACACACCTGGGGACGGCATGGGTCTGGGAGCTGTGGCTGGAACCGGGCCAGAGCCGGCCCCCAGGTTAGCAACTGCCTTGGGACAGGCAGCATATTAACCACTGAGTCCTGGGTCAGGGCTGGGGGGCCACAGGGATCACGAAACCGGGCAAGCCCCTGGCCAGGTCAGATCTGAACCAGATCCTCAAACCCCCCAGGTCTCTGCCGTCCTGGCCACAGCGCACATTGACTGGAGGGATGGACATAGGCCGTGCCCCTCCCGAAGCCAGCCAGAGAGCCCGGGGCAGCAGGGTCCACACGGTGCCTGAGGTCAGAGCAGGGGACCAGGCAGGACTGCAGGGGGCTCAGGCATGACCCACGTGGGCTGACCCACACAGGCAGGGCACCCGTGGGGACTGCTGTGCACCCCGGGAGACGGTGCACTGAGTGAACAGTGGAGGCGGTATTGTTTCTTAGGGGGACTTTCTAGTGGGAAGACCCCTCAACGGCAGGAAGGCTTCACTGCGACCCACAGGCTGTTGGAAAGACCGAATCCGTGCCCTCCTGGGGTCAGAGGAGGGACCGGATTAGGGAAGCAGCAGGCTCTATGGGCTCCTCCTCCCAGCCACCCTGTCAGCTTGGGGCCCAGGGTCTGGGGCCTCTGCCGGCCTGGCCCTTGCCCTGCCCTGTGAACGAGCTCCGCTCAGCCCAGCTCCAAGTGACACACTCAGAAAATGCCCAGCTGTTCAGCAACGACTATTCAAAGTTGCTCAGAATCTGATCCCAAGCCCCCTCATTTCTAACTATGACTGCTGCATGCAAGTGCCCAGGATGGGCTCCTGTGGATGAGGGGGGCTGGCGGCCTCACGGAGACGTGCGGGCTTTCCTGTTCTGAAAAGAGGGTCCATTTGATTGGCCGACAGCTCCACGCTTCCAACATGGCCGGTGAGAGGGAGACACGCGGACACAGGCACCAGCCCCTCCTCGTCAGGCATCACTGCTTAAAAACAGCGGATGTTCGCCCCGACCCACCCAGTGGCCCCGAAGCCCGAGCGGGGAACGCGAGCCCGGGGCACCGTCCTGAGATGGAGCAGGGCGTGCGGGAGGGAGTGGGATGGCGGCGAGGCCCGGCCACACTCCTGGGGGCCACCGTAACGGTCGGTTTGGAGGGAAGGGCACCTGGAGTCTGGGGCCTTCAGGGGAAGACGGACCGTCCAGTCCCTGAGGGTGTCAGGAAGCCAGCAGGCATTTCGTGAATGCTGGGGCAGCCCTGTGCCTGTGGGCACAGAAGGGGGCCTGTCCGCAGCCAACGCTCAGCAGACAGCTGCCAGGACGCGCGCTGGGTGGTGCAGGTGTCGCAGCCTCCGAGCACAGGGACGCGGGGGAACGGCCCTTCGGGAGGTGGAGTGGTGTCACCGAGGCATCTGATTGCATAGGGCCACCGGAGAGGAGGCAGGAGTGGGGATAGGCGGCTTCGGGGGGACTGTGCGCGCTCTGCTGCTTGTTTTTGATGATTCAAACCCGCCTGCTCCCGCCGAGCCCTGGGAGTGGGAGGGGTGGGGGTCTGAGTGGCGGCGGCTCCCGGGTGGGCAGTGAGTGCTGGCGACCTCAGCTGCTGACCCGAACCTGCCACATCGTTCCTTTGAAGGCAGGCGGCGTGGCTGCTACGCCCCCAGCGCCCCGGCGCAGGCTGGGAGAGGCCCTGGGCACAGCCGATCAAAGACAAGAGCTAGGGAGACAACGCGGGTCCTCTGAGGCCTCGGGAAGACAGTTTCCCACTGTTCATCGCACACGACCCCGTGTGGCTTTGGCTGCAGTGCAGGACGGCGTCGCAGACAGGCAGCTGGGCCCTACTGACCTCCCTGCGGCATGCGGCTGGGCGGGGGGTCCCTCGGCACTCAGGGGACCCTGTAGCCGCAAGCGCTCAGCACAGGCGTCAGGGCCCACGGGGTGGTGGCTTGTGGAAGGTCAGCCACAGCCCAGGGAGTGATGCGTAGACGACAGCTCCTGCCCCGCATGGCTGCCTCCCCACCCCAGCACACCGTCCTATTCCAGCATGAGCCCCGCTGGGAGGTGTGAAAGGACAGCCAGATGGGGACAGGGGCGCCCTGGTCCCCTCCTCTGGCTCTGCTGAGCACCTGCAGGCCCCGTCCAGACCCTTCGTTCCCATCTCACCCTGCACCTCCATGGCTACCAGGTCCTGGGGCCATGATGCCGTCCCAAGTGGCATGTCTGCGTAGACTTCCTCCCACTCAGGCCCCTTGCCCAGGTGGTCCCTGACTGAGAAGCCCGGGCCAGAGTACTGCACCCTGCCAGGACGCCTCATCCTAGTCGATTCCCAGGGAGGGCCCCCACCTGGGCTCCCGTAGCACCTAGCTTAGACCCTCGGAGGGCTGTTGGTCACTCGGCTCCGGGGCTGACTGACTGCCTCACACAGGTCCCCCACCTGCCACCATGCCCAAATACATTAAGATCCTCCCAGCAGAAGCAACTTTGTCATCACCACCACCAAAATAGTGCTTCTGAGCGTTTCCATGTGCCGGGAACTATTTAAGCACTTCCCACGCGCTTTCTCCCGAACCCTCTACCACCTGAGATCGGGGCTGTGATTACCTGCTTCACAGATGGCAATACTGAGGCTTAACTAGGGAACCAGCCCAAGGCGGCATCAGGTTCGGTTCCACCTCCCAAGTGTGAGTGGGGGCAGGGCGGCCAGGAGGCACTGGGTGGTTGGGGGAGGTCAGTGCTGGCCTGGGGGCTCTGCTGCAGAGGAGACAGACCTGGCCTCCTGGAACCACAAAGCCTTTGGGGAAGCCGACGAAAGGGGCCGCCTCCAGCACACATGTTTACGTTAAATCTCAGGGAGTTTGGGGACAGCTGAGGCCCATCTACGGACCCTCAGAGACGTCACTGATCTGAGGGCCCAGCCCCCTTTGGTAGGAGGGGATGAGATGGAGGGTGAGATCTGGCAGCTCTGGAGTGAAAGGTGGGAGAAGGGGGTCAGGCTGCTCCTGAGCGCCCAGCCGCCTGCCCCTCATGCCCTTCCCGGCTGTGCAGGAGTAATATTTCCTGGTGACACCCTCTAGCTCCGTGTCCCAGAGGGCACACAGGCTGGAAAGGACTTTTGAGGCGAGGGAAAGAGAAGCAGGAGGCGCCCCCTAGGAGTGTCTGCTGACCCTGCCCCTGGGCCAGACCCCGTTTCTCCCTCGCCCTTCTCCCCGGACATGGCTGCTCACCTGGATGACGACCTTGATCGTGGCGGTGCCCACTACGGGCGTGCACACCAGGCCGCCGGGGTGATGGCCATCGGCGCTGCGGTTCTGCTGGCCCATGGTGAAGGGCATGGGCACGGCCAAGAGGCCTGAGGCCAGCCAGATGGCCCCGATGAACTTCTTGGTGCGGCTGCGAGACATGAGCGTCTTGGCCCTGAAGGGGTGGCAGATGGCCAGGTAGCGCTCCACACTGAGGCTGGCCACATTGAGGGCCGTGGCATAGGTGCAGGCGTCGCGCAGGAAGTAGTAGCCGCGGCAGACGGCGTCGCCGAAGGCCCAGGGGTGGTGCACCCAGATGAAGTTGTACAGCTCCACGGGCATGGCGAGCAGCAGGGTGAGCAGGTCGGACAGCGCCAGGCTGCCCAGGTGGTAGTGCACCGTGCTCTGCAGGTTCTGCAGCGACTTCTTGCGGCCCAGCGTGAACGCTGTCACCGAGTTGCCCACCGTGCCCACCACGAAGAGTGCCAGGTACACCGCCGTCACCAGCACCTTGGAGTAGATGTCCGTGTTCACGTCCAGGTCGCTGCTGGGCGCCCCTCGCAGGCGCTCGGACTCGTTGCCCGTGCCGTTCCCGAAGCCGGGCACCAGGAGCGCCGCCTCCAGCCCCGAGGACGGCAGCGGGAAGGCTTTGGCGCCCGGCGCGCCCCGGGGACCCGGCGCCGAGCTGTTGAGGCGCATGGTGGGCGCGGCTCCGGCGGGGACCTAGCGGAGGGAGCCGGCGGGGAGGGCGCAACAGTGCGAGCGGGTGCGCCGTCCAGCCGGGGAGCTCCCTACCCGGCCCGCGCCTCCCCGGAGCGCTCGAGGCGTGCTCACCGGGGGCTGCCGGCTCCCGGCCGGCCCGGCTTCCTCCGATCTCTAGCCTCCGCGGCTGTGCGGGCTACCGGCTCCAGACCCCCGCGGGTACTCGGCGCGGGGCGAGCCTGTGGCGCCCAGCGGAGCGCACGCACGGCCGCCTGGGCACGCTCACTCCCTCGCCTGCGCTGTCCTCCCTCGCGCTCTCCGCGCACTCCCGCTCCGCACACCGCCCGCCGCGCCCGCGCTCTCCCGGGCTCCCGGCTCCGCGCCTCCACTCAGCTGGCGGCGGCGCGGCGCGCCCAGCCGTGGGGGGCGGTGGCGGCGGCGGGGGCGGCCCCAGCCTCTGTCCCCGCCCAGCCCGAGTGTAGAGCTGGCGGGTCGGTCCCCGCGCACTGCCGGGGGTGAGTAGGGGATATTGGTTCTTTCCCCACACCCTCTCCCAGGAGCACGCCCCTCGTTCGGGGTCTTCCCAACCTCTCATGCCCCCCACCCACCCCAGGAAGGGAACTGCCCCCAGGTCGTTGGCAGCGCTCTCAGGGGGCTGAGGGATGTAAGGCGGGACAGGGCCCAAAGCCCGTTGGGATGGCGGGGTGCTGCCCAGCTGGCTGGACAGCCCGCATGGTGCCAGCAGCTGGGTGCCCCGCGGGCTGTCGCACAACCAGGTGGGAACAGTGAATGAGGGGGGGCAGGGAGCAGGGAGCAGCGCAGCGCCCCTCCCCAGGCAGGCTGGGTTCCTGCACCTGGCACCCTGTGGCGGCTTTGTCCCACCGTGGGTGCGAGTGGGCACGCCACCCCTTTATCATCACCTGGATTTGATCATCAGAAGTCACCATCAGAGCCCAGGCCCAGCAGGGTTGGGAAGGGTGGCCCTGGTCCCAGCCTCAAGGGCCGGCCTTGTCCCAGTGTGGACCTGACTGGTTGTACCTGCTGTGCTGAGAATAGAAACCTGGAGTAGGCTTGGGAGGGGGCGTTGGGGGTGTTGGAGAAATCGGTGAGGCCTAAGAAGCTTGCCCGGACCCCCGACCCTGGCCCAGACCTGTTCACTGTGAGTGGCTGGAATGGGTCCGTATTTATTCCTCTTTTCAGCTGGCTTTGGGCTTGACTGTTCCGCAGACCTGATGTGCTCATCAGGGGATCCTAGCACAGAAAAATATGTGCTTAAAAATTCAGCCTTCAAAGACAACACAAACATCCCTTTGCTGGGAGCCAGCAGAGAGGCTCGGAGGCGACCGGCAAGGCCTCGTCCTGGCCTTGCTGCTTCGCATTTAGGCAACTGCTTTAGCGTCTCTGTGCCTCAGTTTGTCATCTGTAAAATGGGCATGGTGGTTGAAGGGATGGCCCCCGGGGCCAGGGCTGTCACAGACACTGTCAGTGTGGGCATGTGGTAGGCGCTCGGCGAACACCTGCGGAGCGCGCTTGCGGGCAGGATTGTGCAGCGGCTTCAGCGGGTGTGAGGGTGAAGGCCCAGGCCAAAAAAGGGCCATTAAACCCCAGCGGATCAGACCAGCTTGCTCTCTGGAAGGCGAGTCCACCAAGTAAGTAAAAGGCTCGTGGGGTGGGGCCCTGGGTGTGCCGGAAGGGGGTGATGGTGCCAGGCCAAGTCGCAGCCCCAGGGGCTCGCTGCCATCTCGGCTCACAGGTGGCCCTGGGTCTTACCATGGATGGCGGTGCCTGGTCGCCGCTCTCAGGACCCTCCCCGGGGCAAGGCACCAGCCGGTGGCCACAGGGGCCTGTCCCTTTGTCGGCCGGTAGCTGAAGGTGCTCGGGACGACGCTGGTGAAAGTGCACTCTGGCCCAGCTGCTTAAGCTCACTGTTTGGTTTTCAAACCCTGACCTTTCCGCTAAGCTGGTCTTCTTTTCAAAGATTTCTTTCTGAGCTAGCCTAGGAGCTTAAAAATCATAAAAGTCAACTTAGCACAAATATTGGACAAGGCATTTGCTTGAAACCACGGAGGAAATGTCACTTGGAAGGCCTTGGTCTACAAAGTGGGCGGTGGGCCCTTGTCGGGGGCTCCCTGGCGGCCCACTTGGAACTGTCTCCTGTGTCCTGAGAGCCTGGGCGGCGCAGAGGCCAGAACCTTCCTACTCGTTTGGCTCTTTCTCTGACTTCCCCTGCCGCGAACATGTCCTGAACAGCTGAGACCCTTTAAACAAAGTGTTGGCAAGGTGCGGGGAGGACTGCTCCTGGGTCTGGCTGCGTGTGTGGGTGACGGGCTGTGCCCTTGGTGGGTGCCCAGCCCCCAGACTGACACGCAAAGCTCGGCACTTGGCCGGCATCGGGGAAGTAGAGCCCTGAGTGTGAGCTGCTTCCGGCTGCCCCGAGAGCCTCAGGACCTGTTGCCCTGACCCCAGGCTCCAGATGCTGCATGTGTGTGGGGGGCTGGGGGGAGCTGGCTCGTCCCACGTGCACTGAAGGCTGAGCTTCATGCATTCAGCCCGCTGGGCTGGTCCCCATGCTGCCCCAGCCCTGCAGCTGTGGGAGGAGTCGGGGGCATTCACTCATCTCAGGAATGAAGATCCAGGTTGTGAAGACGCAGGAATCCAGTCCCTGGAGTTAGCAGAGCCATGGGCTCCCCTCCGCACTGGAGGTCCCTCTCTTTCCTCTGGGTCCCATCCGCTGTAGGGCAGTTCTTGCCAGCAAGAGACATCTTCCTAAAGTAGCAGAAATAATAAGTTAACAGCAATACCGGTATCAGGACATCATGATGATGTTTCCTGCAAGGCTGGGGGCGGGGGGAGTGAGCGCTTATCTGGAAATGTAATATGAGGAATGTAAATTGAGGAAATGTAATATGCATATTTGCAGAGTTTTCACTGTGGATTTTCTCATCCACGCCATGGAAATTGCACACGTTCCCGAATGTACAGCATTCCAAGGAAAATTTTAAAAATAGAGCAACACATGTGCAAATGTAAGTGAAGTGTGAGTGTGAGCGGCCGGAGGGGCAGGCAGAGCCTCGCTCTGCTGGGGCCCCCGCGGGCTCGTGGCGCGTGCGGGCCGTTGGCAGAGCCCAGAGGTCTGCTCCGGGCCGTGGAGTTCCGCTGTCTCATCCTTGCTGTCCGTCCTGCTGGTGACCTGCACGCCCTTCCCTGGTCTGTGTGCGTGTGTGCGTGTGAACCATCACGTGTATGTTGGGCACCCGGGCACAGGGGCTCAGAGATCTTCACTGGCAAGCCCATCGCCTGCCTCTGCCCCTGGGCTGGGTGAGTGCAGTGGGGAGGGGGGAGCATGCGTCCAGCCTCACCCCTCCCACGGAGCTGCTGACAATCTTGATTGGGGCAGGTTCTCAGCCCAATGTGCGCTAGAGCCGCGGTGGACGCCTTCAGAGAAGGGCTGTGCCCGGGCCCCGGGGCCCCTCATCCCTGGATCTCTGCGGACAAATGCTGGCAGAGACTTAGTTTCCATCAGCCGCAGGCCCTCTCCCTAGGGCTTCCCCTGCATCCGCTGTCCATTTGTCCCTCTATCCAGCACCAACCGAGTGTGGTCAGCACCTGGGGACACGGGGCCGCCTGCCCATGGCTCACAGCACACCGCGTGGAGAGCATTGCGTGCAGAAGTGTTTGCAGGTGGAGAGTATGGGGTGTGAGGGGAGGCGGGCTGAGGGACCTGGCCGGCATGGGGCGAGGCCAGAGGCCAGGATGGAGGGGCGAGGCCAGAGGGGCTCAGCTCCCTGCCCGACCCGGGGTGTTTATTCCCTCCGGTCATGCCAGGAAGGCTGTGCTCTGGCTGCAGGCTGGGGGCCGGTCCCTCTGGGACCCTTGCCCTCCACGTCTCAGTCATCACCCCACCCAGAAGCCAGCCCCTCCTCCTAACCAGTCCTGGAGGTTTGTTAAGCAGAACGTCTTGATGGCAGCTCCTGGCCCTTCCGGCAGACGCGGGCGGCTGAGCTGGGTGGAGCCGCGCCAGCGTGAGCCCCATCTGGGACGTTGATGGCGTTTGCAAGGAGCCACGCAAGAAAGCTGGTGTTTGGGGGGAAAGGGGCCGCGTCAGGTCATCTCCTAAGGAGAAAGAAAATCCCACTTCCAAGACATGTTCATTGCAGCCCCGTTCCCTGTAAGCGTCCTGGGAAGGCTTTCTTCGGGGTCGTGTCAGGCACGGGCACAGGGGAGGCTTGTTAGAATTACCGCGGAAGCGACACACCGACTTCTCTGGACCAGGCTTGCAACGGACGGAGTGACCCTCCTAGCGGGACTGCTGCCTCCCGCTCATGCCTCCGGGCCTTGCTGGGAGGAGGGTCCCTAATTTGCTCTTGGGTAAAACACACACACACACACACACACACACACACACACACACGCAGCACGTCTAACACAGAAGGACAAACAATCCCATCTGCTCGGTGTGCAAAGAAAAGCAGTATGTTGTCAGCTCGCACCCGAGGAGACGGAGAGTTTTTATGCCTGTTATAAATTTACCAATTTGTGGTTGAATTTCCCAGGCATGGTTCTGAACATAACAGGCAATTTAAAGCTGATAGTGCCCCTTTCGGTTAATATGAGGCTTCCATCTATTATCTGGAGGAAGGGGGACCAGGAAGAAGGGGGACTGGGAGTTCTCAATAGGAGTTCTCGGATTCGATAGCGTGCTGGCTGTTGGACAGCAGGGGTGGGGACCCCTCCCCACAGCCTCCCACCCCAGGCACCTCCCTCGGTGAGCCGGCGGCCCCGGGGCGAGGGGGGCAGGGGCAGGTGGGCCTCGGTGTCTCTTTCCCCCACCTCCCCAACTTCTCTCCTCCTTGGCGGGAGGACGTGCGTTTGCATAAACATGATGCCGAGGGTTCCAGCTCTTTCTCTGCGGATCTGAAGCACGATCCCTTTGTCTGTAATCAGGAGTTCTAGTTGCCTAGAAATATTTAAATAGAAGAAATGTCTCTCATCTTCCAGTGACTTCATACAAGTTCCAAAAATAAACCCTGAAGCGGAGGCTCTCTTGTCATTCTGGCTTGGAGCTCCGGTGGCCTGTTCAAGGGCACACCCATGCCAAACACAGCCAGGGGGGCTGGGGCAAGTGACCTCAGGGACCCCAACCCGGGGTCCCACAGAGGCGCGGCAGCAGGCAGGGCAGCCTGCGGATTCCCGTGTGGCCCCCCCGCGGCATGTCTGGGATGCTGGAGAGCCATGGCTGCGGGGGCCCAGCCGAGGGGGCGTCAGCAGGCTTCTCCGTGTCCCTCATCCTCTGCCTTGAGTCTTCCCTGTCGACACAGTGAGTCTGCCCTGCAGGTGTGCCGGTGTGTGCTCCGGCCAGCAGGTGTGCACAGAGGGGCGCCCACTCCCGCTACGTCCTCCTCTGGCTTCTACCGCCCGGCATGGGTTCATGGCAGTGGGACCCTGGGTCGGAAGCTTTTGGGGGAGATGCCCAGCAGCAAAAGAGAAGGTGCTGGAATCCCTCTCCCTGGGAAGCCCCCTCCCTGGGACCCCACACCCCCTAGAGGTCTTTGCTACTTCCCCCAGGTGCCCCAGGATAGCCAACTGTGACCCTAGAAGACGGTTCATCATTTATCCCCCTGCTACAGGATGAGGGCGCTTGGAGATCTGGGAGGGGGCTACCGAGGGAACCAGTCCCCTCTCAGGGGAAATTGAGTGGGGGGAGTCTGGAGCCGGCAGGGCAGAACCAGCCCGGGCCATGTGGGGTCAGCCTCAGGGACAGAAGCCCTGAGGGGGCTGTGTGGGAGGCCCGGATGCAGCCCGGTGACCCCCCCTGCTCTCCCCCTCCCCACTTAGATGCCAGGCACTCTCCTCAGGCAGCCCGTGAGCCCCTGTCACCGGTGTCACATGTTTGAGCACGGTGGCCTTGCCCGCTGGACCACATGCTCCCGTAGGGAAGGCGGCCGGGCCTCCCTGACTCCCAGGGCTGCCCAGGAATTACCATGTGCCGCCAGCAGCCTCGGCAGGAAGTCCAGTCGGCTGGCCGAGGCGTCGGCCCGCAGGCTCTTGACAGGGGCTCTGGGGAGAGCCTCCTGGCTCGCAGGGTCCCTGTGGCTGCAGGCCTGCGGCATGAGTCCTGGCTGGCGGTCAGGCAGGCTACCCCAGCTCCTGGAGGCCTCCCCGTTCCCCCGACGGAGGCCTAGGCCTCTGAGCCAGCAGCTGCGCTATGCGACGCCTCATGTCTGTCTCCCGACTTCTGCTCCTGCCGCTTCCTGACGGCAGGCAGAGCACGTTTCCCCACTTTCAAGGACTCCTTGGCCAGATGGCCCACCCTAGGGTCTGGGACGGGCACCCTCCCTTTGTCCCGTCTGCAAGGCCCCCTCGCCTGGTGTGCCCGTGTCCTCACAAGCTCCAGGGGCCGGATGCAGGGTTTCCGCTCGAGGCCTTCAGAGAGCCGTCCGTGCAGGCCCCGCGCCCAGAGCACCAGCACCCGGGGCTCTCGCACTTGGGGCAGATCGGCTGGGACCTGCCTGTCCCCCAAGAGAAGACCGCGTCTGAGCCGCAACGTGCACCCCGAGCTCCCGCGGGGCCGGGCAGTGGCCCCCTGCGGGCGCCCACTTGCGCTCTGCTTCTGGGGACCAGAGCTGAGACACGGCGGTCCCGGGAAGCTGCCCCGGGGCCTCACTCAGCGGCATGACGGGCGCCCGCTCACGGGGTGACAAGAGTGAGGTGAGGAATTCACTGTTTTGTTGGCTTGAATCACAACGTCTGAAGAGCTGCAAGATTTTAAGGAGATTTTCAGGCGGAGATAGAGCGCAGTGCAGACGCCCGCAGGGTCCTCAGGCCAGCACCCGGCCCA
Source organism: Ursus maritimus (assembly GCF_017311325.1). Classification (NCBI taxonomy): domain Eukaryota; kingdom Metazoa; phylum Chordata; class Mammalia; order Carnivora; family Ursidae; genus Ursus; species Ursus maritimus. The sequence goes on along the minus strand of NW_024424675.1, from coordinate 46,916,130 downwards.
GGGGGCTCACGGGGGCTTCCTTGTTAACTGTGGACCTCCGGCTCTTCTTCACGTGGGCCGTGAGCATCTAGGGGCTGCCGTAACCCATGACCACAGCGTGGGGGGGGGCCGTACTTTCTCAGTCAGCGAACACAGGTGCACGAAGCCACCCCTTCCTCCCGGGGCTGCATGCAGGCCAGTGGCAACACACGGTCACTCTCGTCCCTGCTCGAGGGCATCCCTGCCGGCCGGGGCGGCATGGAGCTTCTCCTCGGCCGGATCGAGGGCTCTGCAGACCGCGTCCATCCCCCGTGGGTGTGAGTCCGCGAGGCGTGTGCGGTGTCAGGGCTCCGAGGGCCAGCTGCGAGTTTTTCCCTCGAAAGATGTGTTCGTCGGTTAGCGCACCAGCAGGGTTCTGCAACCTGGTTTTAAAAACATCATCACTGGGGGAGAAAAGGAGTGTGAGGGTGTGTAAGGAAATGCGTTCTCGTGTAATGAGCAATGACACCACGCTCTGATTCTGCAGGCCTCACGGGTGCGCACACATGCACACACACGTGCACACGCACACACGTGCACTGCGTTCTTGTCCTCACACACGATAGCCCGGCTCTGCAGGACGCTCCGTGCCTGCTTTGTTCTAGGTGCTGTTCTGGCGTCCTCGCCAAATCGGCTCCCCGCCCGCACACACAGCCCTACACTGTCCCTGACACGGACTCCCGTGGCTGAGAGTGACGGCCGAGGGACAGGAGGACTTGCTCCCTCTTTCTTTTTAAAGGGCTGAGGCTGCTAGATGTTACCGAGGGAACACTCGCTGTCCACATCTCAGAGTCCGGCTTCTGTCATCCGTTTTCAAATACCACGCTTGTGTGGCAGGCTGGTTCTCTGGACGGCAAGTCTGCCGCCCCTTTGTCCGTCCTCACAACAGGCGAATGGTGCGGCTCTGCTGTGGACAGCTGGCGCCGACCAGAGCGGACATCTGTTGGTGTTGCTTGTCCAGACCCACGCATCCCCGGCCCCAGCCCCGCCCCTGCTGCTGAGTCACTGGGGTCTCGGGGCCTCGAGCCCACCGGGTGGCCTCGGGAGGGCTGCCCAGCCCTGTCCTGCTTCCAGAAAAACCAGAGACCCCCTTCCCACGGCCCTGGAGGCACAGGGTGGACACTCAGAAGCCCTCCCACTTTTTGGGGAGAGCGGACAACCCCCGCTCGCTGGTGGCTGAGCTGGTTCCAGGCAGGGCTGGGGACGGAAGGTGGCCTGGCGGCTTTGCTCGAAGCCCTGACTCCCACAGTGCCGGCAGCCCGCCCCGCCCAGCCCGGTTTTCCTCAAGCAGGTTTGACTCGGTTTCCAGCACCGGCAGCCAAGCTTCACGCCGACGGGCACTTCTGATGTCACTTGCGGGTTCTCGTGCCCCTTGATTCCTGAGTCCTTCATGCGCGACGTCGGTGAGGGGGCCGGGATGCCGCCACACCAAGCCCCTGGTTCCACGCACCCAGTGGGAAAACGCTGGCGGCGTCACGCCTGGCGGACTCTCGTCTTCTCCAGAAATTTCAAGGCTTGAAGACAGAGACGTGAGCTCCTGAGACGCCTCGGTCTGCCGAGAGCGCAGTGAGATAATTTGCTTCTTCCTGTGACAGCTAATGATTAGCTTCGTGACAGCACGCCGCCGGCTCGGACTGATTCGCCTACACAGCCAAGTTATTGCAGAAAAACACGTTTTTGAGAAAACAGAATTCTAGGGCCTTAACTGCTTCTTCTTTCCGAGCGCACCAGAACCTCGGCCCCGCGCGGCCCTCTCCGAGTGGCCCTGAGTGGCCCAGGTTCGGGTCCGCCCCGCCGGGACTCGGGGGGCACCGTCCTCCCCGGCGCCGTCCTCCCCGGCCAGGCTCGTCCTCCGGGGCCGGGCGGCGCCGGGCCGTCTGCTCTTCTGCGGATGTCCCTTGAGGAAGCGCAGGGGAGTCACCCGAGGCCAGCAAGGCACCCCCTTCCAAACCCGCCAGTGCATTGACAAGGGACTTCTGACCCTGTCGAAAAATGTTAAAAAAGGAATTTGGGGCAGGAGGCCGAGCTGCCGAGTGGTTGAAGTGGGATTGTCTGTGTGCTGGAAATCACGGAGGCGGGCGGGGGGTGCACAGGGGTCGCGCACCGTTCTCCCTCTGCTCCTACACAAGGTGAACAGAACAGTCTGGGGTAAAATAAAAGCGTTTATCGAATGGCCGTCCTCTGCCTGTGAAGGGCCGGCTGCCGTCGCTGGGCTGGACGCCAGTAGGGTGGGTCCTCTCCACTGTCGGGAAATACACCCAAGGGAGCCCCCCACACGGAGATGCACGTTTCCCACCAGTCTCTCTGTCTGTGGGATGAGCAGTGAACCCAAGCAGTGACTCGGAGTGAGGATCGAGGAGGCAGCATGCAGGGTCCCTGGGCGGCATCCCGGGTCACGTTTGGAGGGCGTGCACCTCCCTTGCTGTCTTCCTGTTGGGGCTCTTGCTGCTCCTGCAAAGCCCTTCCCAGGCGGAGGAGGGGACAGAGGGTCAGATGGCCTGGGGTCCGCTCCTGCCTTTCCAGCAGGTGGCCCGGGAGCAGAGCAGGTAACACCCCCTCCTGAGCTCCGTGCCCCTCATAGGGCCATGGCGGGAATCGATGAGACACCGGGGCGCCCGCGGAGTCGTGCTGCTGTTGGGGACCCTCAAGCAGATGTGGGACAGGGAGTCCCAGGCAGGGTGTAGGGGGGAGGAGATGAGGAGGCGGTGCTGGGGGACAGAAAGGTGAGGCGGGACACCTGCACTCCTCTGTCACACACCTGCTTTCACCTGTGCGGCAGGTGAATCGGCCTGGAGCAGCTCTCCCTCCAGGACTGGCGGGAGCACCGGAAGTGGGACACGTGGTGTGATGGAGGAATGCAGGTACCTCGGCAATGGCACCACGGAGGCGTCCTTCAGCTCCGCCCTCTCCCTGGGCCGGGGGGGGGGGGGGGGGGGGCCCTGCCCCTGCGCAAGGTGCCGTCACCTGACCAGCCCGCGCCAGGTGGCTGCACACAGCTGTTGGGGCGCCGATGGTGCAGGCTAGCTCTGCTTGGAGCACAACAGGAGTCCCTGAGACGGGCAAGTGTCAGCTCCCCCTCTTCAGCCTCTGAGACTTCCCAAGGGTTTCCAGGACTTTCTGCAAAGTCCTGGGGTTCTAAGACCCCAGGAAGTCTTTGGAGAGGACTTGACCCCAGAGGAGCAGAAGGTGTGGGATGCAGATGTTTCTCGAGAGTGACTGCTGAGCCGGGGACCCCAGCTCGCCTGGCCCTGCGGGGTTGGGGCCGGGGAGCCCCTTGACCACGTCCCGTGCTCTGAGCCTCCACTGTCTGTCTGCGTGGCTGGCATCCTTGGCGCCCAGGACGGCGTCTGCCGTGTTTGGACTTCTCCACAAACCCTCCTTCAATGAAGCGAAAGTTGCACAGGAAAGGAAGACGCTGGTGTGTGAGTCCCCCCGCCCCGCCGACCTCCCCGGGAGCCACAGTCCCAAGGCGTCCAGGGTTCAGGGAGGGAGAGGCTGAAGCTGCAGAGAACCAGGGTCTGGCTTGGTTTTTGATGGCAGGCTCGGTCCTCTTATGGGAGGAGCGGGGGCCTCCAGTGCCTGGACGGGACCGCGAGGACTGTCTGCAAGAGGGAAGTCAGTCAAGTCTTCGCGAGAAATGAATTTCATGCCCTGTGATGGATCTGATTTACCGAACTTCTATGCAGACGTGCTTTCGTGCTTAGCTGTGGGCTCCTTTGGTTTTCTGAAAGGAGCGGGTTTCTCAGGAAATTATAGGCCTCTTTCTCTGCCAGCCTGGCTCCCCAAAGACCCCGGCAGTTTCTCCTCTGCTCCGCTGGGCCCTTCGGCTTTGAGCACGGGGGCTTCCTGGCTATTGCTGTCAGTCAGGTAGGCCCTTCCATATGGCAGCTCAGCCTCTGGTGTGTCCTCCTTTCAGATCCAGGCCCCCAGGCGTGTTCCGTGCCCCCCAGGTGCATGTGGCTTGGACCAGGCCTGCCCTTGGGGTACGGAGTCTGGCTAGAGAGGCGGCCACATCCCCAGGGTCCCGGAGGGTGTGGCCTGGGGTGGAGGGAGGGTCCTCCTTTCTGCCGGGTCTGCCCGTGGTTCTGACTCTGCCTCCTCGTCTGCCGCCTGCCCCGGCCTGGCTCCCAGGATGGATGGTGGAGGGCTGCCTGCCGTCTCCCGCTCTCTAGATGAACCCCCACCGGGGTCGTGGCCCTCGGCCATCACTGCGCTCCCCCTTTGCCTGCTGCCTCCTCCCTAGGTCTCCGCTCAAACTCACGTTCTCCACAGGCCCCCTGATGCCCACGGTGCACCCCCTCCGCGGCCCCCCTCTCGGCAGGTGTCCGCATGCACCCCATGTTGGGGGGAGGACCACTGCGGGCCCGGGGCCCCCCTGCGTTGCCCACAGCTCTGTCCACAGCAGCAGCCCAGGCTCGGCAGGAGGCTTGGCAGGTGTTTGCACATGACGATGGGCACCAAGGCACTCGGCTTTGTGTGGCTGCCTGGCCTTCAGCCGCCCTCATGGACCTTTGGAGCCTCGGGAGTCTGAGCCCGAGGCCACCCAGATTAGGAAGTAAAATGAAGACATTTGTCTTCAGAGGTTCCTAGCCTGTTGCGGGGACTTTTTGTGCAGCCGATAACCTCTCCTCCTGCCCGCCCTCTGTGGCCCTGTGTACCCGGCCACCCTCTCCCTCCCCCACATCATCCAAAGCTGCCCTTGGAGAATAGCTGATACTAATTCAGACTAAAGGGTAAATGACTGGTACGGCTTAATGTGGCCTTTTCCTTTCTATCTTCTAATAAGGTATTTTTTTAAAAAAAAGTACACAAAAACTTGTGAGTGATGTCTGGGAGGCAGCGAAGGTGTGCCCGGGCTGGAGCGCCCACGGCCCAGGGGTGGGGCTTGCTTTTCCGGCAGCTGGTGTCCGTCTGTCCATCTGGCAGCTGGTGGACTCGGCACCAGCTCTTCCACCCCCCACCCCCCGGCACTACGGAGATTTCCTCATTCTAAGGCTGTGGAACATGACTTCAGTCACAACTGGGACGTCAGAAGATCAGAAGAGGAAGAAGCTCCGCAGTCAGCTGTGGTCTGTGGTCAACAGGGGAGGCGTCTGCCGTGCTTCTGAGCTGCAGGAGAGGAAAGGCTCGAAAAGGCCCGTTTAAGCTGGGTGCTTGGAGATCAGTCAAGTCAAGAGCTATTCAGGCGTCACCTGTCATCCTGAGCCTGGGACACTGTCTCCCCGCTCAGCCGCTCAGCCGGGACTCTGCTCCCCAAGCACAAAGCCCGCTCTGCCAGATGCATTTGGCGGAGCTGACTGGGCGATGGCCTGAAGGACACCATCCACTACAGGGCTCTGTCTTCACTCAGTTGTTCCTGCTCATTGTGTGTGTGTGTGTGTGTGTGTGTGTGTGTGTGTGTATGTGTGTGTGTGCACGGTCTCAGAGATCGGAGGTGGCCAAGAAGGGGGCGGCCCAGCTGCCTGCTTGCCAGCCCCACAACTACAGCCTGGGGGAGAGGGAGGAGGAGAGGAGAGGAAGGGATGGAGAAGGAGGGGAAAGAGGGAAGAGGAAGAGGAAGGGGAAGAGGGGGAAGGGTGGGGAGAAGGGGCAGGCAGTGGAGGAGGGGAAGAAGGGTGGAGGGATAGGGGCTGGGGAGGAGGGTGGAGGGAATGGGAGGATGAGAGGTGGGGGAGAAGGAGACAGGAAGGGGGAGGGGGAAGCAGAAGGGAGGAGGGAAAGAAGGAGGTGGAGGAGGGGAGGGTGTGGTGGCAGGAGGGGAGAAGGGATGGGGGAAGATGGGGAGGAGGGAAGGAGGAAGGAGGAGGGAAGGAAATGGTAGGAGAGGAGGGGAGAGAAAGAAGGGTGTGTGGGGGGAGGGGCGAAGGGAAAGGAGGGGAGGAGGGGTGGAGGAGGGGTGGAGGAGTGGTGGGGTAGGGGTAGGGGAGGAGGGTGGAGGGAATGGGAGGGAATGGGAGGAGGAGAGGTGGGGGAGGCAGGGACAGAAGAAGGGGAGGGAGGAAGGAGAAGCAGGTGGGGAAGAGGGGAAGGAGGGAGGAGGAGGAAGGGAGGGTGAGGGAGGTGGAGGGGAGGAGGGTTGGAAAGGTGGAAAGAAGGGGGAGGAGGGAAGTGAGGAGAGGGAGGAGGAGAGGGGAGGATGGGGAGGAGGGGATAGGCAGGAGTGGAGGGGGAAGGGGACGGTAGAGGGGAGAGGAGGGGGAGGAGGGGAGAGGATGGGGGCAGGAGGGGAGGAGGGATGGAAGGGTGGGGAGAAGGGGGAGGAGGGAATGGGAGGAGGAGAGGAGGGGTGGAGGAGAAAGGGAAGGGGAGGAGGAGTGGGGAGGGGGAGGAGGTGGAGGGGGAGGAGGGGGAAGGGTGTCCTGGAGGACCCCTCCCTGCAACTGTGGGAGGCTGTGTCCTTGGGATGGAGCAGGCTTCATCATAAACCCTTAACTGTAAGCTGGTCCTGGGGTTTCCCAGGATGAGGACTCTGCTTCGCCCCCTGTGCCTGTACCCCACGTGTCTGTACCCTGGGCATGGGGTGACGGAGAGTGAGGGGTGGAGGAAGGGCATTAATGTCTGGTGGGGAAGGCAGGCAGATCGCCTCCAGAGCCGGTGCAGGAAGGCGAGGTGGAAAGCCCCGCCCCTGGCGCCCTGGTGCAGCTCCGCGGAGAGGGAATCCCAGTGACCCCCTTGACCCTCGAAGGAGCTGCTGCACCCTGAAAATCCAAGGGTAACTTCTGCCTCCCGCGAGCTCCCCTGCTCACAGCCGCTGGGGACGGCGCCAGGCCCCGTGTTCTTACCAGGAAGGAAGCTGGACGGAAGAAAATGTCATTAAGAAAATCAAAAGGAGACAAAACACACTCGCGGTCCTGTCCTGTCCAAGCCCGTGCACGAGGGGACCCGCGCACTTCAAACCCCTGTGGCTCGAGGGTCGAGGTATTTGCGAGGTGCACACTGGGTCTCAGGGCTGCCTGAGTCCCTTCCCTGTGTCCTTGCGACCCAACAAGATGACGCCCCGCGTGAGGCCACCGCAGACGGCAGAGAGGGACTGTGTTCGAAGCTGCCCTGCGGGCCATCTCCGTGGCAGCAGGCTGGGGTGAGCCGCCAGGTGCCCCACGCCCGCCATCCCACCTCTGGGGCCCCTTCTGTCCCCACCTGCCTCTGAGGGGTCTCCACCATCCGCTCCTGCGTGTTGCAGGGTGGGGGAGGCCCCGACCTGGGAGCCCCAGCCTGATTACCCGCTGGCCTTGGAGGGGGCTGCAGGGCCCCCAGGGGCCGAGCTTGCTTTTCCTGGGAAAGCGGGAGGTAGATACACGGAGTGGCCCTCAGGACTGCGTCTGTTGTGAAGGCTGGTCATTAGAAGGACAAATCCGAGATGGGCCACGTGGAGCACAGTGGCTGGGGCCCAGCAGGCTCCTGATGAGTGCCTTCCGGGGCAGTGATGGCCTGACCACGGTCATTGCTCTCGTGCAAATGAGTGACTCCTGGGTCAGGCTCAGGCAGTTTGAGGGCAGGGTTGGCACAGACAGACCTCACACCGGTGGCCCGACCGTGAGGACAGCCCAGCTGCCTGGACCCTCCCCAGACACGGAGCCAGTGGGCGCAAGGGCGGCGGCTCTGCCTTTCAAAGCAGGTGCCCACCTGGCTCTGGTGGACTTGTTGGGGTCGCAAGCCCGGCTCAGCGGGCAGGTGTTCTGGGGGGATGTGAGGCTCCAGGGAGAAAGAGCACAGCCGGGCAGGCGTGTGCGACCTTTCACTTCACATGTGACCTGGCGATCTCCTGGGTGTTACCAGCTTCCTGGGCCGGGGCCCGCGCTAGCAGCTGGCGGATCGTGGGACCCCTCCCACCTCCACTTCCCTTGCGTCTGTCTCTGGGGACCCCGGCTGGCACGGGCTGGCTATCCAGCTCTCCTGCTCCGACTGCTACCCGCTGAGCAAGGATGAGGACTACCTCAGTCACCCGATGAACACGTCCACTGCGATCAGTCCCGACCCAGGGACCCTCGTCTTCCTAAACCCCAGTAAACCCATACAGTGGCATCATGCCCATTCAGAGGTGGGGACACCAGGGCACGGAAAGGTTAAGTGACACCCCAGGACCGCACCTCTCCGAACGCACCGGGTCTGCCCCAGGCCTGCTACCCGTTTAACTCACGCTTCGCGGCCAGCCCTGCCTCGCGGTGCGCTGGGAGCTAGGAGTGCGCATGTGTCCCAGGCTGACTCACTCAATTATGGTTAATAATGTAGCCGAGGTCATACTGCCATTACCATCCTCATCGTGGCCATCGTGGCCGTTCCTGCCGCCCCCAAAGCCTCCTGCACCGGCTTCTGCCCCGGCCCAGAGTCGGGCTGTCCGCGCTCGCCCGGCAGAGGGCGGCCCCCGCAGCACAGCCCCCGCACGCCTGGGGCAGCCCCGCACGACGACGTGCAGTAAACAATCGAGCTAGGAATTAACCACAGCAGAATGCAATTACCGCGGAGCCAGCTGCGGACACCACGGATCATACACATAACGGGCGTCCACGGCCAGCGCTCGCGCATTTCTAATGGGCTGCCAATTAAAATAAATCCGAGCGTAAATGACGGCTTGGAGTAATTGCTCTCCACACGTCGTGCCTGTGCCCCAGGGGACGGCACAGGATGCGGGGGACGGCACAGGATGCGCGAAGCCAGGAGTCCCGGCCGCCAGCGCAGCCAGGCCTCCGCGGCCACCAGCCTCCGACCAGAGCAGAAGGGGGCCGCCGGGGGTCCAGGAGCAACCAGCACGGAGTGGCCGGGCGTCCCTGGAGCTCTGCCCAGATGGCTCAGTTCTTCCTCGCCTCGCTCTGAGAGGCGGGACCCTATCTGGGCCCCATTTGCAGATGGGAACACTGAGGCAGGACTCGGGATCACTTGCTCAAGGTCACACCCCCTGTAAGTGCCAGAGCTGGGATTGGAACCAGGATTAGGTTGGGGGCCACCGTCCACGGGGCCAGAACTTTAGAAGTGAGTGTGTGTCTGTGCACACGTGTGCACGGTCATGCACGCACACAGACCTGTGAGCACACATGTGCACATAAACATACATGCCGTTCAATGGGATAAGGCCCCGGATTTCAGCAGAGGTCTGAGTCCTGCCAACTCCTGTAGCTTCCCGCCATCCCCCGGCTGGATGTCAAGAATATGGGGAAGGATGGGTGGGTGTCGTGCTCAGGACCCAGGAGCCCTGCCCACCCTCTCTGGTGCTGCGGGCAGCCTCCCCCCTGCCCAGGGCTCACACTGGGTGCTGCGGGCAGCCTCCCCTCTACCCAGGGCTCACACCGGGCACTGTGGGCAGCTTCTCTCCTGCCTAGAGCTCTGGCCAACGTGGCTGGTGATGGGGCGACCCCAGAGTGCTGCGAGTTGCCAGCTCTCCCAGGCCGTGGCCAAACGTGACTATGGAAGTGTGGAGACCCTCCTGGAAGACGGGGTGCTGCTCCAGCCCTGGTGGCCCATGAGCCCGCCCCCCGTTCCCCCAGGCCTCTACTTTACATGCCCTGACCTGCCGTCCTCACCCATCTCATGTCCGCGGCTGGTGTCCCTGTCCATTCACAGGCTTACCTTGTACGTTTTCACTATAGAGACTTCCATCGTGATGTTTTTGATGGTCCCGTGTGAAAGGACAGCGGGAGGTTTCCACTTTCCCCATACTTTGTGCGGCCACGTCCTTTGGTGGCATTTCAGGCATGGACATCTGATATTTGCGCCCGTCCCTCCCTCCCTGTGTTCTCCCTGCAGGGACCGGGTGGGCCGTGTGGTGTGCATTGGACCCGGACCCTCCTCAGAGCCAGGATACAGGGCTTGAAATCTGCCGTAACCGGAAATGACGGGCACCAATTGCCCCGGGCTCCGGAGGCTGCGAGTCCAGGGCCTGGGTACCGTGTGGTCGGGTCCTGGTGAGGATTGTTGTCCTGATTTGCAGACTGCTACTCTGTCGTGGTGTCCTCCCGTGGTGGGGAGAGAGGGGCCCCACCTCCAAATACCGTTCCACTGGGGCCAGGCCTTCAGCATAAGAACGGGGGGAGGGGGCACAACATTCAGTTGACGACACTTGCCTCGGCCACGTTATCGCTATGGGGCCCCCAGGAACGTCGTGGGGATTCCAGACCTCAGGCTCCCCATCCATCAAACAGGGACAATCCCAAGCAGATGGAGACACTAGTCTGAGCACCATGTGCGTGTGCACAGCCTGGGGAGCCAGGTGCCACGTTCCCCCACTGTCCCCTTCTTCTGACTCTCACCCCACCCCTCGTTCCCCCCAGCTACGCCCTAGGAGCTCCTTCCTGCTGCCCGCCAGGCCTGGGTCCCGGGACTCATCCCTCCTTCACAGGACACACGCAGGAGCTTTGATGCCACGCGGCTCAGGCAGGGGCTGGTGTAGCCTCCAGCAGGGATGCGGCCGGCTTGCCCACCTCCTTCTGCAGTGGGGCCGGGGACTTGGCTCATACCATGGGATGTGAGCCTGTGGACTCAGCTGACCTCCTGCCCTCCGCCTCGACTCTGTCCTTCTGTCCTCGGTCCGGCTTCTTGAACAGCTGGCTGCGGGAACACGGGGTGGGAGGGGTGGGCCACAGAGCCTGGCCTGGCAGTGCTGGACCCTCCGGAGGCTCCCGCGTTGGCGATGCCCCTCCAGCCTCTCCTCTCCATCTTGCCTGCTGCCTGGACAACGCCAGGGTCTCCAGCACGACGCGGCCAGCCTCACCTCCAGCCCAAAGCCCTGCCTCCTGTTTGGTCCCGGGTGGCTGCTCACCTCCTGGGCACCCTGCTCCCTCCTTCCCCTGTGAGATGGGGGCAGACATCGCCTCCCCCGGGAGCTTCTGCCCGCCCCCCAAACCTGCCCTTGCAATTTGACTCCTCCACACTCTGTGCCCCCCAGACGCCCTTCCCTGGCCAGTTTGGCACAGGGGTCACATAGGTGAGCTCGGCAGACCCCCTCCTGGGGACCTCATGGCCTGGGGGTGCAGCAGATGTGGACCAGCGTGGATGCTGCTGTCGGGCCCGCCCGCGTTGAGGGGCTGTGTGCAGAGCGTGCCTGTGTCCCCTCCGAACGCTGCCGTGTGGCTCGTGGCCAGAGTCCTGCTAGAGGACATCATCCTGATTCCAGCACCGAAGTGGTCCAGATTTTGTGTTTCAGCCTGGGAATGGCTGGGAGGGGCCAAGGACCTCTGTCTCCTCTTTAACTAATACAACCCACACAAGGGGTCCACCCACGCAGCGGACTAGCTTCCACCTTAGACAGGACACAGAGTCCGCGTCGAGGAGCCCAGCGGCTGCAGCAGACACGGAAGGACCACATCATGTATGGTCCACCCTACAGCAAATGCCCCGAACGGACAGCTAGAGAGGAACGTGGATTCGTGGTTGCCGGGGGCGGGGGGGGGAGCTGGGGGTGGCAGCAAAGGGGGGCGTTCTTGTTGCCACAATGAAAACGTCCTAGCTGCTCGCAGGGATGGTCGTATGGCTCTGAATAGACGAAAACCCACTGAGTTGCGCTTTAAATGCGTGAGTGACGTGGGGTGTGATTCCTATTTCAATAAAGCTGCTTTAAAAAATGTTTGAGCTGAAAGAAGTACCCACTCCCGTCTAGACCCTTTCCAAGGGCAGAGACAGGATGGAAGGGATCCAGAAGCAGCCGGTGCCTGGGGCCCCTCCCCGTGAAGGGGGTCTGAGGGCCTCCCCCCAGGAGGGGGCATCGGGGGCACCACCCGGGGTGAACCCCAGCGCCCTGGCTGAGCTGTCCGTCCCAGGCCCCTGCTGCCCTCCGGCCGGCCTGGGTTTGCTGCCGGGAGCTCTCCGGGCAGCGCCTCCCCTGTTCCCTGCCGCTCAGCACAGCGTCTGGCATGCCGCAGTGCTCAGTTCTCAAGTGTGGTCCCGACGGCCAGGGAGCCTGTTTGTTCCTGCTCCGCACTTGGACCAGGCCCCTGGTCCTGGCAAATGGAAGTGGGCGGGTCGGGGTCCGAGGGGGGACCGACGTCCTGCTCACATTCACAGAAACGTGGGAGTGGAAGGAAGAGAGAGCCCTGTCTGGGGTCTTGGACCCCAGGACACCTCTGAGCTGGCTCCCCGGTGCCCACCGGCCATAGTTGTGGACTCTGGGGTCCCTGGCGCCCACCTGGGAGGGGCTGCAGTTGGGGTCAGAAGTCACAGCCAGAGCTGGTGCCTGGGGGGCCTGAATTCAACCAGGGGAAGGCAGGGCACACCCCAGGACCCCTGTGGCCTCGGTCCTCCAGCTGTCACAGACCATCCCCACAGGACAAGGAGGCAGAGGTGCCCCGATAGGAAGGACACCTGCCCTGGGCATTGCAGGGACTCGGGGCCTGGTGCCGCTCAGAACCTCCAGCTGGGAGCTCCGGGGACTGGATCATTTGTCCGCTGATCACTACGGTGGCCAAGTTCCGGCCCTCCAGGGGCGACGCAGACAGGCCATCGCCCAGCGTGGTCGCTGCTCCATCAGATCGGACGCCCGGGGCAAAGCGACCTAGGCAGTGCTGGGTCTCCCCACCTCCCACACACACACACATTCCTCCAGCACCAGTTCTGTGTCCAGCCATCCTGGTCTGAGTCCTGACGTCGGGTCATTCAGGAAAGGGCAGGAAGTGGGGCCCTGGGCTGAGGACTCAGGCCCACCCACCCGGGGGCTGGACTCTGGGGTCGCAATGGGGGAGGGGAGATGCCTGCCCAGGCGGGTTCAGGGCCAAGAAAGTGCTCATCCGGGGCCAGCCTGCCACAAACTTTGAGACTCAAACTCAGAAACCCACAGGAAGGACGTATGAAACCATCGAACTCTGCAAATTCATAGAAACAAAACACATTGGACAGAGAGATAGGTTTTAAATATTAAAATATATTTATATACACATCATTTTAGCAGAGGACACCCGCCGACAGACATTCCATGAAGTCCCGCTGGCCTCGCGGTACAAGTCACACGTGCTTGCTAAGCGTGTTACGACGTGCCCCTCACTATCGGGTAAAAAACAAATCCTATAAATAAGTCTATGCAACATACTGATTCATAAATTCTGCTCATGCACGCGGCTCCCGTCCAGCTGCTGCTCTGAACACCGAGAAGGCGGCTTCACCAGGACCGCGCCCCTGGGGACCGCCTCACACCTGCTTCCCGTCCTCAGAGGAAACACCGGGAGTCAGGGCAGGCTGGTCCGCAGGATGCAGTGAACGGAACCGTTCAGAAGCACGGCCCGCAGACATCCCCTCGGGGTGGGGGGGCAGTGCCTTCTGCTTTCATCCAGTGGTTTCGACGGGGCCGTGCATAAAGACCTGTGTGCGCGTGGAGGGCGGTGGCGGGCCCTCCCCAGGGTCCCGGGCAGGACTGTAACCGACAGGCCTCCCGGAAGCTGCGGGCCCCACACCCAGGCCTGCAGGTGGCTTTGCACTTTCTAGCACTAACAGCACAGTCAGGATTGCGTAGTTCGTTTTAAAAGCACGGCTGTTAACGCGTCCAGGGCTCTTGGGGCCCCCGAGGAGAATTCAGTGCTGTGTGGCTATGTCCACTCATGGAGTGTGAAGCAGGAAGGGAACGGCAGCTAGGCCTCGTGCTCTCTGAGCCGGAGAGACCATCACCCTGGTCCCCAGGGGCAGGAAGGAGCTGCACCCATTGTCGATGTGCCTTGCTTTCTCTCTCCCTGGTGTCAGAGACCCACATGCGTCCTCCGCCCGCTCGAGACCCTCGGATCCAATGGGAGATTTCTGGAGGGTCTTCAGCACGGGGGTATCAACCGGCGAGGGGTCAGCCCCTCTGGGGAGAAATCAGACAGAGTCTCAGGAAGTGCCCCTGGGTGGACAGAAGGGCCGTCAGACGTCACTCTGGAGCTGGAGGGCTGTGGGGGCATCCCGGAGGTCCATGGGGGTGTCGGAGGCCGAGGACTGGCTGGGCAGAGAAGCTTCCAGTCCGTTGGGAGACTCCGAGGGTGGTTTGTACAGGAGGCAGGCGGTGGCGAAGAACAGGAAACCCAGCACCTAGGGAGAAAGAGGCGCTCGCTGGACCACACCCAGAGCTGCCCACCCGGCCCCGGTCCCTGAGGACCCCTGCTCCGGCGAGAAGACCCTTCTTTCCTGCAGAACCCTAGCGTGGACACCAATACTGTTTGTGAGGGAACAAAAAACACCATTTGACTAAAACCAGGCCCCAGGGGAGGTGGAGGGCTTCAGGGCTGAACAGCGTCCCCCCAAAAGAGACACGCCAGCCCTGACCCCCAGAACCTGCAGCTGAAAATAGGTCTTTGCAGATGTCACTCAGTTAAGGATCTCGAGATGAACTCGTCCTGGATGCTGGGTGGGCCACCTGCCATGCCGGGGGTCCTTACCCGAGCAAGGAGAAAGCAGTTTTAGAGACACAGGGAGAGGCCATGTGACCCGGAGGCAGCAATGGAGACGCAGGCCCCAGGCCCCTGGCAGAGCTCCCAGAGGGAACCGGCCTGCCCCACGTGCATTTGGGGCCTCTGGCGTCTAGAGCCGAGGAAAACCTAAGTGTCTGCAGTTTTAAGCCTCCTGGTTTGTGGTCCTTGCTCGGCGCTACGGAGGCCGCACCCCGCAGCCAGCCGCATGGACCTCACGGCCCGCAGGGCCCCCACGCGGCCTCGGGGAGGACACTGGGCCCGCCAGCTGGGCTCTGGAGACACGCGTGCATTTTGACGTGTAAATGCTGCGTTAGCAGGAACACCCCCGGCCTGACGGGCCCGAAGCGTTTCCACTTCGGGACGGTGACCGAATGGGACGCGTTTGGAACCTGTCTGCTCCTCCCGCTAAAACTAACCGTGTCCTTAGACGCGCTCCTAACCATCGTGCCGACGCCGGGGGTGGTGGTCCGGGCAGACAGACGTCCCCGCACGGGCCAGCTGCTCTGGGCAGAGGGACCGTAGGACACAGAAGCCCTGGAAAGGGCGTGTCTCTACAGCTGACCGGCGCTGACCTCCAGGGCCTCCCAATCCCTGCTCACACCGGCTCTTTTTACGCTAAGCCGTGCGGAGGTAAACCCAGGCCGAGGACCCTCCAACCTCCGGCCCTTCCAGAAAAACTCAAGGCAAGAGGTGGAACCCCGGAGCACCCCACCCAGAGAAGGGAATCAGAACCCTCTCACAGACGCCCCAGGATTTCATGTCATTGTGAAGGTTTTGTGCCTTTTCCTCCAATCAGGCAAAATTCAAACTATAAATACTGTGCTTCTTCCCACGCAACGTGAGCCAAGTGGTCCAGCAGGAAGTTTCTCCTAACGGGTTGGGCTAGGGGAGGGGGCAGCGCCCTGGGCACAGCAAGGCTGGAAGAAGAGGGTGCTGCTGGTGCATGGATCCATCAGGCCGACCCGGCCCCGACAGGAACAGGCCTGTCAGAACCCACGCTCACAGAAAGGAGCTGGTTTTCATTTCTGCAAAACCCCAGCTGACCAGAGCCCCAGGCCCAGCGGCCGAGCTGCAGTGTGAAGGCCTGGGCAGGCGGGGTGCCAGAGGCACCCCCAGCGGCTGGGCTTGGAGGCCCTGGGGCTCTGAGGCCATCGCAGCATCACCGGCCCGACCCCGACGGCTCTAACTTGGAAAGGACGCTGCTCCTGGACACTGGGCCACCAGGGTCCAGTGGAGGGTCTGAGCTGTGAGGGCCCCCGTGGAGCGCCTGGACCGCTGAGCTAGCTGGAGAAGATGCTCAGCCTTTCGGAGCCGACTCTGGGGCTCCCTCCCTCCCGCGCGGGGCAAGTGCCGCCTCACCCACCTTGTACACCAGCCCGGAGGTAAGCATGTACCGGCTCATGGCCGAGTTCTGGTACACGAAGCAGGAGCCCTGCTGGCCACACTGGTCCTGCCAGAGCAGGCACGCCTTGTCAATCACCCAGCCAAAGGCGATGGGCCCTGGGATGCCCCCTGCAGAGAGAGGCTCAGTCAGCACCCGGCACGGTGCCCCGGCCTGCACAGGGCAGGCAGGGCGGGGGGGGAGCAGGGGCAGCGCCAAGACCCAGACTGTGCGGGTTCTCAGAACGGTGGTGTTGGTCACTGGTGATCTCAGGGGGTGCAAAGTGAACATCAGTGTTCCTTTCTGGGGGGACCTGGCGTCAGGCCGGGGAATTTCCGTGACTTCTGACACCCTTTGTGCTAGCAAGGAAAAGCCACCCTCTGGGCGAATAAATGACCACGGGTCCCTCTAGTGGACTGTTCAGGAATGGCATCCTTCCCCAACGCGGGCGCAAGCTGTGCCGGGATGCACACCAGCCAGGTGAGATTTCTGCCGGGTGCCCTTGTGCAGTGAACATACTACACAACTGTACCATGCCACCATGCCACCCAGGGCACAGTACCTAGAGTCCTAACCACAATCCACTGGATTCCCAGCGCAAAGGATCTCTGCCGGTCACAGACACACCTGAAATGGAAGACAGCAGCGTCAGCGGCCAGGAGAGTGTGGCGTCCGCCACGTCACACCCCACGCCAGCAGCCAGGTCCTGGCCAAGCCCCAGGCTGCATCACCGCCTCCCCAGGTGGCAAGCACCTCACAGAGGCAGTTAGCCCGTTGCTGCCGCAGCGCTCCAGGGGCCCAGCACGTACCCTGCAGGGTCTGCAGGGCTCCGCCGCAGCGCGCTGCAAGGGACGGCGCTGGACCTGAGCGAAACCCAGGCCCGGGGCTTACCGTAACGTTGCCGTCAGCGCAGGAATGCTGCTGAGGAATGTAAAGAGAATTACAACGAATATGAAAACCAGAAGGAGGGGCTTTCTTTGACAAGTTGAAGTGCATTTCCCTGCGGTAGCATGGCCAGAACCAGAGGAAAAATTCTGAGGGACACAGCTACAGTCTCGGTACACCTGAGGGGCGCAACGACAGCGCTGATTACAGGAGGAAGGGACGGGGGCCCCCCAGTGCAGGGCGCGCACGGCACGAGGGCAGCAGCCGCACTCACCTTCTGGCCGCCCGTGCCAGGCGCAGCCTCCCCGTGGCAGCCCGCGTGGCAGGGAGAGTAGTACGTGAGGCCGTCGGAGCCGCACACGGGGCTGTACTGCTCGGGCCCGCAGGCGCACTGGGCGTTGCAGGTGGCCGTCAGCTCCAGGTGGCCTTCGGGCAGGAGGCTGTGGGCCGGAGACAAGGTGGCGGTGGGACCGGGGCCAGCGCCGGGGGGCGGGGGGAGCGCCCAGCCGCAGGACTCGGCCCCAGCGGCCACGTCTGCTCCACCCGAGGAAGGTGCCTCCCACTCGCAGGATCGTTGGAAACTCCCACGCCACGCACCGCACGCCCTGTTCTGCTCCCCGACCGTGTGTGCCATGCTCCCCTGACTCGGTTATTGGAGAGGCAATGTGTGCACAGGCTCAGAACACAGAAGTGCCGAGAGGATGGGGGCCACAGCCCTCCGCCAGGGCGCCAGCCCCTCAGGTTGCGGCCGCACATTTGCACGGATCGTGTGTGCCCACACGGCAACGCTCACAGACGCACACGATCTCTTCTCTTTTCCGCTCAAATGGAAAACTCTGTACCGTCATCGGTCCTTCCTGCTCGCCCTCAGCACAATGGCCTGGAGCCGGCCCCAGGACCAGCTCCCGCCTCCTGCCCGTGGTGGCAGAGCCCTCATGGCGGGACCACGGCAGCGTCGCCTGTCCCCTCCCCACCAACCCCGTCAGAGGACCGCGCCATCACGGCATCTTCGAGCTCTGGATCGGGACCTGTCAGCTCCACGGAGAACCCCGGGAGGGGCCCTGTCGGCCCAGGAGCAGGCGGTTGGCACCTGCCTTAGACACTCGCCACCTGCCAT
>NW_024424675.1:46895488-46898362 GCF_017311325.1 Ursus maritimus | reverse complement strand
GGGGGGGAGCAGGGGCAGCGCCAAGACCCAGACTGTGCGGGTTCTCAGAACGGTGGTGTTGGTCACTGGTGATCTCAGGGGGTGCAAAGTGAACATCAGTGTTCCTTTCTGGGGGGACCTGGCGTCAGGCCGGGGAATTTCCGTGACTTCTGACACCCTTTGTGCTAGCAAGGAAAAGCCACCCTCTGGGCGAATAAATGACCACGGGTCCCTCTAGTGGACTGTTCAGGAATGGCATCCTTCCCCAACGCGGGCGCAAGCTGTGCCGGGATGCACACCAGCCAGGTGAGATTTCTGCCGGGTGCCCTTGTGCAGTGAACATACTACACAACTGTACCATGCCACCATGCCACCCAGGGCACAGTACCTAGAGTCCTAACCACAATCCACTGGATTCCCAGCGCAAAGGATCTCTGCCGGTCACAGACACACCTGAAATGGAAGACAGCAGCGTCAGCGGCCAGGAGAGTGTGGCGTCCGCCACGTCACACCCCACGCCAGCAGCCAGGTCCTGGCCAAGCCCCAGGCTGCATCACCGCCTCCCCAGGTGGCAAGCACCTCACAGAGGCAGTTAGCCCGTTGCTGCCGCAGCGCTCCAGGGGCCCAGCACGTACCCTGCAGGGTCTGCAGGGCTCCGCCGCAGCGCGCTGCAAGGGACGGCGCTGGACCTGAGCGAAACCCAGGCCCGGGGCTTACCGTAACGTTGCCGTCAGCGCAGGAATGCTGCTGAGGAATGTAAAGAGAATTACAACGAATATGAAAACCAGAAGGAGGGGCTTTCTTTGACAAGTTGAAGTGCATTTCCCTGCGGTAGCATGGCCAGAACCAGAGGAAAAATTCTGAGGGACACAGCTACAGTCTCGGTACACCTGAGGGGCGCAACGACAGCGCTGATTACAGGAGGAAGGGACGGGGGCCCCCCAGTGCAGGTGTGGCACATGCCAAGCACGGCACAGGGCAGCAGCCCACTCACCGTGGCCGCCCGTGCCAGCAGCCTCCCCGTGGCAGCCCGGCGTGGAGGGAGAGTAGACGTGAGGCCGTCGGAGCCGCATAGCTGGGCTCGAGCCCCAGGCAGCTGGGCGCTGCAGGTGGCGCCAGCTCCAGGTGGCCTTCGGGCAGAGGCTGTGGGCCGGAGACAAGGTGGCGGTGGGACCGGCGGGCGCCGGGGCGGGGAGCGCCGCCAGGACTCAGCCCCAGCGGCCACGCCTGCTCCACCCGAGGAAGTGCCTCCCACTCGCAGGATCGCGTTGGAAACTCCCACGCCACGCACCGCACGCCCTGTTCTGCTCCCCGACCGTGTGTGCCATGCTCCCCTGACTCGGTTATTGGAGAGGCAATGTGTGCACAGGCTCAGAACACAGAAGTGCCGAGAGGATGGGGGCCACAGCCCTCCGCCAGGGCGCCAGCCCCTCAGGTTGCGGCCGCACATTTGCACGGATCGTGTGTGCCCACACGGCAACGCTCACAGACGCACACGATCTCTTCTCTTTTCCGCTCAAATGGAAAACTCTGTACCGTCATCGGTCCTTCCTGCTCGCCCTCAGCACAATGGCCTGGAGCCGGCCCCAGGACCAGCTCCCGCCTCCTGCCCGTGGTGGCAGAGCCCTCATGGCGGGACCACGGCAGCGTCGCCTGTCCCCTCCCCACCAACCCCGTCAGAGGACCGCGCCATCACGGCATCTTCGAGCTCTGGATCGGGACCTGTCAGCTCCACGGAGAACCCCGGGAGGGGCCCTGTCGGCCCAGGAGCAGGCGGTTGGCACCTGCCTTAGACACTCGCCACCTGCCATCGGAGGCCTTTGCTCTCACGTCGCCATGATGCAGTGACATGTGAGAGCTGACCCTGGGCCACTTTCCACGTCCACACGTGGAGAGGAGCTGGGTGATCATGGTCTCGTTTTCCAGATGAGAACATTGGGCTCAGGGCTGAAGCGGAGCCCGGGGCTTCTTAAGGGCCGACACTGGGCTGTCTGTGAGTGACCACGAGCTGGTGTCTTGCTGCTCCGACCCTCTCCAGACAGTGACCGAGGGTCAACCCCACCTTCCCCATCCCCGGGGCCACTGGGGCCCCCGACGGGGGCGCTGGAGGTCTCCCGTCCATCCAGGCGCCGCCGGCTTACCTGCCGCTGTAGTTGGCTGTCACGCCCGCCATGGGCACGTTGGGGCAGTGGATGAAGAACACGAAGACGGCCAGCAGGCTGGTCAGGGTGCAGAGCAGACACAACTTAATGATGCCTGCGCCACGGAGCTTGAACTTGTTCACGAGGAAGCCGCCCAGAAACGTTCCCCCGCCGCCCGCCGGCACCACCAGGTACCCTGCAGGAGGGAGGGGCTCAGCGCGGTCCCTAGGAGCACAGGGGTGGGGCCGGCAACCCACTGGGTCTTCTCATCTCCACGCTACAGGTGGGAGACTGGGGCCCAGAGCCATCTGTCTGTCCATGTGGCAGTGCTTGGCTCTGACCTGAGTGTTCGGCCATGGGTCAGGGGGCTGCTGGGGCAGCCTGGGTCCAGGGGCCTTCAGGAAGGACACACGGCTGCCCAGAGGTGGAAGGACGCATGGGCAGGGTGGGCCTGGGAGGAGGAGAGGTCAATGGCCCTGCCCCCTGATGGGGAGGCCCCCAGTGTGCTCCCCTGGGCCGCCATGGCTTCTGCTGGGTCCAACTGTGAGCCCCTTTTGGAGAAACCCGTGACCAGGGCCATTTCATATGGAGGTGGGATGAGGGTTCCCAGGCTGTCCCAGGACAAAGTGCAGGTGCGCGTGGGGCTCGGTGTTCCCAGCACTGACCAAGGCCGGTTCTGGCGTGGGCCCCTTACACCTTTGCGGTTAAGCCTGGGGCCCCAGAGGATGCAGCTCTTCGCGGGGGGGGGGGGGGG
>NW_024424675.1:46849275-46895478 GCF_017311325.1 Ursus maritimus | reverse complement strand
GGTGTCGGCACAGGGAGAGGGGCCACTTTGGGGAAGGGGAGGCAGTTGTGGATAGAGGCCTGGGCATGGGAGGTCAGCTGAGAGGCCAGGCAAGGAGGGGTGTCTGGTGGCATTAGATAAGGGGGGATGGGGTACCTAATCGAACACCCAAGCCCCGTGCCGGGGACAGACCCCTGAGGGCTGGGGCGCAGCCTGCATTGACCCATGTGCCACCCAGATGCACCCCACCTTTCACACACGGCGTTGACCCCTCCGGCTAGGGTCCACCCACGTCTGGCATGGACCCTGCCTGGCATTGACCCCACGTCGGGTGACCACTCACACACCCCTCCTGCCTGGTGTGGACAGCAGCAGGAGGGCCCAAGGAGGGCCCCCTCATTCTCCTCAGCGGGCTGACTCGCCTCTGGCCACAGAATGGCTCTGGTCAGGCAGGCCCAGGGACCCCAACCTCATGGTCCCATGAAATCCTGGGACACCAGCCACCTGGCTCACGGGCATGGCCAAGCTCGAGCGTCCAGGTGCTCAGGGGGGCACCGCCACCCAAACCCTTCCTGCAGTAAGCCAGGGATGATGAAGGCCCAGGTTCTGGGTGGGCAGCAGGCAGCACAGAGGAGCTGGGCCCACCCGGACCCTCCCAGCTAGGGCGCATCCCCACCAGGAGGGGTCCACCGAGAGAACTGGCCAGCACGCTGTGGTCAGCGCTCCCCACCTCTCGGCAAGGAGCATCGGACCCATATCGCGACATTGACAAACAGCCCCACACCTGTTCCCGGGGTCTTCCCTGAGGGACCACGTGCCCCGCGAACCCTCACGTGCACAGCAGCAGTTTGGACGTCTCAGAGATACTCCAAAGACCCCCCACTCATCTGAGAACTCACAAAAAGTCAGAGGACCCCCAAGATTCAGCGAGTTTTCTCACCAAACAAGGTGGCAGCTTCCGAGGCGCTCAGGCTGAACTGGGACTCCAGAAACTTGGGGCCAAAGGTGGACATGCCGGCGATGAGCGTGGCCTCCGTGGCCCCGGCCAGACAGAGCAGGATGAATGTGGGGTTTTTCAGGAGGAGCCAGATGGAGCTGGATGGGGGAGAGAAGAGACAGAGGGTCAGAGTGGGCCCTAGCTGGGTATGCAAAAGCGCTGTTCCTGGGGCCACGGTCCCCCACCTGAGTACACAGAGCCCCAGGTCTGAGAGGGGAGGGAGGGATGGGGAGTGGACTGGTGTGTTGCAGTCGCTCCATGTCCTTCCCAGAGAAACCGAGAGAGGGTGTGAGGCTGGGCTTCGGCTGGTGGAGAACAAGCTCCGGGAAAGACTGCTGGTAAACCGGGGAAGAGCCTTTTCAGAGCCTTCCCCTCTCCAGCACAGGGAGACCCTGAGTGCCCATGGCACCCTTCAGTCACCTGGGGGGCAGCTGGCCTGAACCAGGAGCCGGGGGCTGGGGAAGGTGCTGTCCCTAAGCCCAGGACTGGCCAGGCCCCCACAGAAGGGGAATGGGCAGCGGGAGGTGGGGTCCCTTCTCAACCACCAGCCCTGGAGAAGGGGGGACAGGGGGGCCTCTCCAAGGAGGCTCTGGGTGGGCGTGGCTGGCCCCCCAGTTTCTCTGGGTGCGTACTTGGCGGGGGTGGTGCTGCCGGGTCCCGAGGGAGTGTCTTGGCATCGGCCCCACCGGACCTGGCCGGCTGATTCCCCAGTGAAGCCAGCCTTACTTCCCCTCTGAGGACTGGGAGTGGGAGCCCTGCAGGGCCCTCGGGGACACTTGGCCTCCGGTCTCACTACGGCCAACTCTGTGGGTGTCGGGCGTGGGCTCTGGCTGCTGTCCCCCTGTGTCTCCGCCGAGGGACGGGCTGGACACCGAGCCTGCCCCACACTGCCTGCCACTGGGATGAGCAGTTTCTTTGAGGGCCACTCGCTCTGGCTGAACTGGGTTCTGCGTCTCGTTAGGGGTTCAGGCCGAGCACGGCTAGTGCCCGTGTGCTGATTACACGCCCGACTCTACCTGCCCGCTAAGTGTCACGAGTGGCACAGAACCAACTGCGTTCACAGGGCTGCTGACGGGAGGGGTCAGAGCGGAAAGCATACAGGAACTGCAGCCACGGGGGGTCCGGAGGTGACGAGGCTCAGCCTGTGTGGGGCAGCCCGTCGCCCCCACGTGAGGCTCTACCGCCTGCGTGTCCCGATTCCCCGAGCCGTCCCCAGCCATCCAGCCACCGGGCACCGAGGTTTCAGGGCCGTGGCTGTCCCTGGCCCCGGGGCTGGTGAGTGGGGTGGGCCGGGGGCAGAGTTTTCGCGGCAGCCCCAGGTCCTGGCAGGACGGACCCGCCCCCTCCTGCGCCTGTGAGAAAGCAGGTGCTGGCAGGAAAGGGCCACCGTCCGACTGCCGTGGGGGGCGGCTGTGAAGAGCCCTCCTGGGCTGGCATTCTCCAGTCTACGCTCAGAGCTGCTGTCTACACGGGAGCCCCAGCCCCGGAGGCCTAGCTCGCACGGACGCCGCTGGTCATCCCTGCGCCAGCCGGGGGCTCACATCTCTGAGCACGTCACAGCAGCTGCCAACACCTGGACACTCAAATGCTCTGCCGTTAGAGGACACAGGCCGACAATAAACTGGATTTTGGGACTTCGGAACGTGCAGTGCGGCCTCTGCACCAGGGCCTGGAGCAGGCGGCCGGGAGGGAGAGAAGGCAGACACTCCCCTCGGCTCACGGTGCCTCAGACTCCCAGGCGCCATTCCCCACCCTGGTTCACAACACAATTGACTTTCAAGCCTGAAGACTGAACACGATTCTCTTTGGCTCGTTACTCGGGTCCCACGTTCACGAGGGGAAGACGATGCCCTCTGAGTGCCTGCCGACGGGCGGGCGCTCGGCTGGGTTCTGCACCTGCCCCTCCCCCGGACCTCCTCTGTCGGCCTCTCAGGTGGGGAGATGCCCTGGGCCCGGCTGGTCCCCTCCCTGGGCCCTGCTCAGACCCGCCCAGGCCTTGGGGCACTCGGCTAGGCCCGGAGAGGAGGCCACCCTCGCCCGAGGTGTGCAGACTTGTGCGTTTCTTAATCCCAGGCTGTAGGCTGCTCTGCTGAGATCCTTGTGTTGAATTTGCTCAGAGAACTGGTCGTGCTCGTAACAGAGGTCACAGCTCCAGGATTTGGGGAGCTAAGCCCGGACGCAACCCTCCTCTCGGCCACTGCCCCAGTGCTGCTGACGTGCTGGGTCCCTAGCGCGCGCACAGAATGGAAGTTCGGCTCAGCCTGCTTCGGGGGCACCCTCAGGAGTGGGCAGCGCTTTGGGGGTCTCACAGGAAGTGGGAAGCAGGAGAACAGAGAGCCCTAAATGGGTCAGGGGGTCGCCCACCCCCCCCACCCTTAGCATGACAGCCGTGTTTCCCCTCCATGGGGAAACAAAGCAACGGACAGTGGACGGCCCGGGGGCTTCCCCAGAGGCCACCTTTGACCCTGATACCCATTCATCCTTCCAGCGGTGAAGACCGGCAACAGGGACTCCTTCCCGCCACTAATAGCTCCCAGCCCCATAAGGCCAGTTAGACACGGCCATTCCTGGCTCAGGCCCCAGGGTCTGGGAGGGGCAGGTGGGAGCTCAGTGAGGCCGAGGACCCAGGCTGACGACCATCCAGCGGTCTCCTTTCCCATTCCCGGCAGAGGCCCCTGTTGAATGCCCCATCCCTGTGAAGAGGTCGTGCTCTCTGAGACCAGAGCAGGCCAGGGATCTTTTCGTCCCAATACTGTGTAAAGAGCACAAAGCCAGGCCAGCTCACACACAAGGAGAAAGAGGGGAGCACAGGAGGAGGGGCTGGTGCAGGGCAGTGAGGGCAGAGGGCCGGAGACAATCCCGCTCCTCCCAGGGTCCTCAGCGATCTCGAGGCACAGAGGAGGCGCGAGCCTGGAGCCCATGCAGGTGCCACTTAGTCCAACGGTCAGAGGGCACAGTGGAGGGAGGGGCTGGGGTCCTGGCCCTCCATCGCGACCAGCGCTCCGCAGCTCCAGGCCCAAGGGCTCTGGGTGCTGATACTTAGTCTCCTAGTTCTGGGGCCGAGACCTGAAGCACCTGGGTCATGAGGGAGGTTGAGGGGTTGTGCGCTGGCCACACGGCCCTGGAGGGGCCACATGGACTCTCCTAGCTTGGGGTCAAGGAGCAGCATGTGTGGGAACCCCCAAGGGTCCTCAGGACACACGGACACAGGCGAGAGGCACACACCACCCCCCATCAGGTCCTTACAGGGGCAGATCTCTGATGGTTTTCCCGAAGTCAGGGTTGCTGGCCGCCTTGTGACCGCTGTCCTTTAGCTGCTGTGTTTCTGACACTCTCATCACCACGTAGCGTTGGGAGCCTGGAAGGACACAGATGTCAGGAGAGCCAGGGACCAAGGGCTCTGCTTGAGGCCTCGCCCCACTCCCAGGTGTGGGAAGGTCCCCTGGATGGAGGGCGTGGGGACAGATGGGGTACGGGGCTGCAGCACGGTGACCGCTGACCAGCTGGCAGAGAGGAGGGAGGTGGGAGAGCCAGCGGCAGGACACACCGTGGGACTGAGGGAACGGAAGGAGTCAGAAGGGGCGCACGCTCCGGCTGCCACAAGCCCCTCCTGCGTGCCTCTGACGGGGAGAAGCCACGGGCAGGACGGTGCCTGTGTCAGCAGCACAGGGGCCAGGCTGGGCCTGCAGGATGGGGGCCCCCCAGCAGGTGACGGGCCCAGACTTTCCCAGGCTCTCCCCAGCCCGGATGAGGAGAGAATGACGCACCCACCTGGCAGCTGCCGGGGGTAGCCGAGGATGGGGATGGCGATGAGGAAGGCGGCAGCTCCCGCGCCCAGGAAGCCCACCCACCAGGCACCGACCCACAGAGGGCTCTCGGTGGTCAGCTCCGTCCTGCGGGGAGAGCGTGTGGGGTCAGCGTCCTGTCCACACGCATTCAGGGCACCCACGCCGGGCGTCCTTCTGCACGCTAGTCCGTGAAAACCTTAACCGGGGGCTTGGAGGGCCTCCAGGCGGTGGCTGCGGGGTGTGGGGGTGACTCGCTGCCCAGCATGGAAACCCGCACCCGCTCCCACGCTTGCCCTCGCGACTCTTCCAGCCGGCGGCTCCAGGCTCGTAATCCTTTTAATAAACTGTCAATCGAGCGAGTGAAGCGCCTTCCCGAGGTCTGTGAGCCGTTCTAGCGGTTATCACGCCCGAGGACGGGGTCGCGGAACCACCGATTTGTAGCCGGGCAGGACGGAAGCAGGGGACCCAGCACCCGAGGCTGGCGTCTGACTCGGGGGTCTCCTGGGGCTGGGAAGTCTGTCAGAACTGGGTTGAATTTAGGACACCCAACTGGCATCA
Organism: Ursus maritimus; assembly: GCF_017311325.1. Lineage (NCBI taxonomy): Eukaryota > Metazoa > Chordata > Mammalia > Carnivora > Ursidae > Ursus > Ursus maritimus. The sequence goes on along the minus strand of NW_024424675.1, from coordinate 46,890,156 downwards.
GCGGAGACCCCCTTGGTGCAGAAAACCCCACACAAGAACCACACGGCAGCACGAAAATCCGCTGTCCGTTCCGCAAAGGGCGTCAGAGAAACAGTGGCCTGGTGTCGCCTGGCTCCGGGGAGCTGCCCCATCCCCGCACACTGTCCCCGCCCCCAGGCCCGCACTCAGGGGACCACCCCCCAGGACCCCGGTCGCCCCCCCTCCCTGCCCCTGCCGTGGCGTGCTGCTCCCCAGGGGCAGGGGGAGCCCGGGAGCTCACCGGCGGCCGACTTCTGTGTAAATGTTGAGCAAGGCTCCTCCGAGCAGGTAACCAGCAGCAGGGCCGAGGATGGCTGCCGTGTAGAAGACGGCTGCGGAGAGAGGCGGAGCTGTGGAGCCGCGGCCGCACCTGGCCCCTCGCCGCCCTGTGGGGCTCGCGTCGCCCCCCGCGAAGAGCCCCCCACTCCGCACTTCTGTGCCCTCTGCCCCCACAGCACAGCGCATCTACGTGGCCCCCCCGGTCCGAGATCGGGCTGCTGTCAACTTTTTATCTTTATTTACTTATTCTATTTTATTTTATTTTTTAAAGCAGGCTCCACACCCAGTGAGGGGCCGACGCAGGGCTTGAACTCACAACCCTGAGATCGATCGACACCGGAGCTGAGATCAAGAGCCAGGCGCTCAACCTACGGAGCCACCCAGGCCCCCTGCTGTCAAGTTTTGAGAGTGCTTTCACAGTTCTTTGGTCAAAGCCAAACGCAGGAGCATGTGGACTCTTCCTCCCCCGAGAGGGCCAAGATCCCGAGGGCTTCGTTTTGTGGGATGAGGGTGCCTCCACTCAGCCCCACGGGCCCACTGGCGCCTCGCTGGAGTGAGGGGACCCCAGCCGCCCTGGGTCGGCACCACTGAGCGACTTAGAGGGACAGAGCCCAAGGTGGAGAGGAGGAGGCCGGAGTCAGCGGACAAGGTCCGGCCAGCCCTGGAGCGCCAGCCAGTCTCTCTCAAATGTCCCTGAGCGCCTTTCCCTGGGAAAGCCTGGCCTGGCAGGAGGGACGCGGGGAAGTGGGGAGCACGAGGTTGAAACCCAGAAATCTCAGCACCGTAAACGTGGGGATGTCAGCGGGAGCATGAGGCTTGAGCCCAGCCCCTGCGGGCAGTGGGGCAGCGCCTGGCCGACCCCAGCCCCGGAGGAAGGCCCGCGCTCACCTGCGCCCTCGCCCGTGACCACGAGTGGCCAACGAGGAAGGGCGTGGCCACGCCCGCCCCGTGCCCCTGGCGGCCCCACTCACCGATGTAGACAGGCGAGTAGCTGGACTTGACGTTCTCGTCCAGGAAGGTGACGCCCAAAGTGTAGAGGGGCGTGGCGCCGACGCCGTGGAGGAACTGGCCCAGCATGAAGACCAGCCGGTAGCCGGACAGGCCCGAGGCGCTGTCCCTGCACGCCACGCTGCGGTTGGCCCCGCACGTCCCGACGCCCTCGGCCCCCTCCACCTCGTAGGCGCCCGCGGTGAAGTGGGGCAGTGCAAACACCAGCGAGCCCGCGCCCATGACCAGCACGCCCCAGCCCAGCCAGCGGGGCTTGTGCCCGTTGCCCCCGAAGTAGCTGACGAAGGTGAGACACAGGCAGGCGGCCACGTCGTAGGCGCTGGCGATGAGGCCGCTCTGGTAGCTGTGCAGGTCGTAGCGGCGCTCGATGGACGTGATGACCGTGTTGATGAAGCCGTTCACGGTCATGCCCTGCAGGAAGGCTGCCGCGCACAGGAAGGCCAGGAAGCCCCTGGGCGTGTTGAAGGCCTGCAGGCACTTGGGCGCGAAGGCCCGCCAGCCACACGCCACGCTCTGTGGCCCGGCTGCCACGTAGTGCATCTGGGGGGCGGCCCGGGGGCCATGCTTCTCAGCGTGCGGTGGGCACAGCGGCTGGCTGCAGGAGTCCAGGGGGCTGTGTGCGGCGGAACACAGGGCGCCATGGCTCAGGGGCGAGCCGAGGGATGCCCGCCTGCTGGAGGGCGTGTGGCTGCACCCGCCATCCGTGGCCGAGGGTGGGCTTGGGAAGACCAGCTGCGGCACGGAGACCAAGGGCTTGTCCCCCACCGAGTGCTGAGGCATGGCCGCCCAGGGGGCGCCAGGGGCAGCTACGGAAGCCGCCGCACCGTACTCCAGGGGCGGGTTCGTTCTGCAAGAAGAGCTTCTGGTTAGAAAACTTACATGGACCCTCGAACACACTGACATCTCGGCGAGAATGCCCCTGACCATGCCTGGTCCCTTGGGGCGGCCGATGGCTCTGTGGCCCGCTCCCCAGTCTGATGGGGCTGACCCTCCCGGCCCAGCCCCCTCCTGCGTGCCGGACCCACACCCCTGGACGAGGCCGTGGTCGAGGACCACCCTGACCACCCTGCCCCCGCGGCCTCTGCTCGGCCGGCGTGAGCTGTGCTGCCTCTGGAGGGACCGCCCCGTGTGGACACGGTCTCCGCGCTGTCCAGCCTCAGTTCCTCCTTAAACTCACAGCCTCCCAGCAGTCATTTTAGTCCAGTGTTTGGAGGGCAGCGAGGGAGGGGGTCAGAGCAGGGTCGAGCCCTGCAGGAGGGCAGCCATGCTGGCGTGGCCTGCTCTGTGCCGCTGTGCTCGCTGCCACGGCAGGTTTTCAAGACGTCACCACGAGATGTGTGCAGCAACGTGGGCAAGTTAGGAAGAAAAGCGCCAACACTCCCTCTGTCTGCTGCTCCCCAGTCCAGCCCTGTGTCCCTACCTGGGCCCTTGCTTCCCCCCGACCCCAAGGGGGCTGGGCTCGGGTCGGGCAATCCTGCTTCGCGAGGCTCCCGGGCCCCCCCCCCACCGTCCGAAAGCGCAGCACCTACTGTGGGTACGCGGCTGCTTCCGCACGCCCCAGGCTGCTGGGACTCCGGGCGGCACCGGACGCGCGGCTGGTTCTCCCGCCGGAGATCAACGCTCGCACGCGCTGTGGGAGGAAGCATCCAACGTTACTGCAGCCGAGCTGCTCCTGGGCCACCTCCACCGAGGGTCTTCTGCAAACCCCACTGCACTTCCCACTGGTTATGGGCTGAGCTGTGTGCCCCCAGAGGAGACGTGTTGGAGCCGTCACCCCAGCACCTCAGACGTGAGGGTGTTAGGACACAGCGGCTTTAGAGAGGTGACTGAGGCCGTCAGCATGGGCCCCTATTCACCGTGACTGGGGTCGTAGAGAAAGGGGAGACCTGGGCACAGGGGCTCACACAGGCGGGCAGCCCGTGAGAACACTGTCCGCCAGCAAGGACAGAGGCCTGGAGCAGGTCGTCCCTCGCGGCCACACCTCCCTCTCAGGCTTCCTGCTCCCAGCACTAAGACCATCAAGCACTGACACACGCCCTTCACCCTTTGGGCTGGGCCGCTTGGTAGTCCGAGGCCCGGGAGTCTGAAGTGTGGCGGTTTCCGGGAGCCTCAGGCCGTGGGAGGCACGCAAACACCACAGGCTTGTGCTCGGAGGCTTGGGGAGCTGCCTGCCGGCCTCACCCAGGGCTGGGGCCCCGTTAGTGGTGACTTGGGACCCTGCAGTGTCCTCAGACCCAGGTTCCCAGCCCACAGGGATGCCCTGCCCCCGCCCCCCACGCACGGAGCTGAGGGTGTCGGGTGGACGCGGGGAGAGGCTCCCGCCGTTGGATTCTGTCGTCAGAGGCTCCTTCAGCCGCCGAGTATGGAGCCGGCTTTGTTGGGCCCTGCACTGGGGGCCTGGAGGGGGGCGAATGGTGGTCTCCCCGAAAGACAGGTGCACCCAGACACTGCGACCTTATTTGGAAAAAAGTGTCTTTGCCGATGTGATTAATGGTTTGAGATGAGGTCATCTGGATTGGGGTGAGTCCTCATCCAGTGACAAGTGTCCTTAGAAGACAAGACACAGAGAAGTCACGCGACAACAGAGGCCAAGCTGTACAGACATAGCCACAAGGAAGCCGGGGACGGAGCAGGAGCTGGAAGAGGCGGGAAGGACCCTTGCCGGAGTCTCCAGAGGGAGCGCGGTCCCGCCGACACCCTGATTTCAGACTGTGGCCCGCAGAGCCGGGAGAAAATAAAGTTCTGTCGCTTTAAGCCCCCGCTTTGTGGAATTGGTTAAGGCAGCCGTGGGAAAGTGAGCAGCCCCTGGGGATGCCAGGCGCTGTCACGTGTGGCCCGGTTTCCAGGAGGCCACAGGCCTGAGGGGAGGTGGCCGCTGAGTTAAAGGACCCCGTGTGTGCCTCACGGCCATCCCGCCAACACCGTAGTGAAAGAACCGTGACTGGTCATTCATGCCCGGAGCTGGCTGCTCACTGTGGACACGGGTACCCCAGGCTATCTGCAGCCGTGCTCCGAGGCTGTGCATGTCCCACAAAATTCCACTGCAGTCTTCCCCGTGGCGGCCGCGAGGGCCAGCACGTTATTTACAGAGCCGTGAGGCCAGCAGGCCCGGCTTGAGTATGAGCAGAGCCAGGAGGGCCAGCTCCCGAGCTCGAATGGACAGCAGCTCCACACGCACGGCGGCCCGGCTGCTGGAGCCAGTGGTCGCGGAGACCACCTCCGGCACACGCAACGCCCGCACGCGGACCACGGCAGAGCCTCACAGAAGACAGCCGCCCATGTGAGCCTCCACCTCCCGGCCCCACAGCTCAGACGGGCCGCTGAATCGGCGCACGGAGAAACGCCACGAAGGCTCGACGTTACCCCAAATTCCAAGGTCCAGGGGCCGCCGTGTGCTGACTGGAGCCCTGGTGTGTTTTCCCCTAGATGCACGCACATGTGTACACACACAGCCATCCACACCTTTGCACAAACATGATGCGGGGCCACCAGCTGGGACGGGGCCGGGGGGCCACGGGAGCTCAGGGAGGCCCCCAGCAGCCTGCGGGGAGTGAAAGGTCAGTATCGGGCCCTCGGGAATGATGCATGGGTCGGTATCCCCAATAAGTGATCAAGACCCAGGGCGCCATCAGACACCCGCTGCCTCAGCTCTGGGGTTGCCTTGCTCGCTGGGCTGTAGCCCTGGGCCTGGCCTCTGCAGGAGAGATGCGGGGGCAGGTGACGGAGGACGGGGCCCACAGCCTGGCTCAGGAGGTGGCGGGAGAGCTAGCTTTTGTGATTAGGGGGGGCCACAAGGGAAGAGCTCTCCCTTTTGAAACCAAAGCCACAGGAGAACAGCAACATGGAGCTCCAGGTCAGTGGCGCAGGTTTCCCTGAACCAACAGTTGCGGATCTTGGCCGTGAACATGGGAAGCTCAAGCCAAATCATACACATCACATTATTTAAATTAGCAAATTGAAAATCCAATCTGGGGTATTAGCCAGATGACCCACTGGTGGCCGCCGCCCGCACATAAGAATTGGAGGGCAGCACTCCGAGCTGAGGGCCCGTGAGCCTCCTCCAGGGAGCCCTCCCCCAGCTGCGGCACGCCCCGCCGCCCCTTGCTGTCCCCGCGCTGAGGGGGCACGCTGACACAGAGCCTCTGCCGACTTTTCTCACGCCTGGAGTTCTGCCCCAGGTTTCCTGCGCTGTCTGGAAGGCTCTCACCCTCACCAAGGCTCTTGATCAGACAGGGGGAGGCTGGGCTACCGTGTGAGGAAGCAGCGGGAAGTGCCTGGAATCGTCCCCTCCATCCACTGGCCGGCGGCTGGAGCCTGAGTGCGTCTGGGGACCTGTGACACCTGGAGTCTCCCAGCCACCAGGATGGCCCTGAGTATCCTGGGACTTCCAAGGGATATTTCCGAGTTTGCACCAGGATCTCGGGCCGATCTGGGCACCGGTATGTGCGTGGGGTGCCGGAGACAGCTCTGGACGTGTGCCCGAGGCCCACCATCGCACTGTAGAGGCCTGCAGTGCGACTGGCCTGCAGGGAAGCCAGCAGCACTGCACGAGAGCACCGTGGCCACAGTGGCCGGGCCCAGCGGCGCAGAGGGGAGGTGCAGGTCGAACGGGCACAGAGCTGCTCCATCTCGTTCTCCTGGTCATTGGCTCCCTTGTGGGCAATGCTGCTGGAATATGGGGGTGTGACCCAGGTCGCTCATGGGCACTTTCTTTCCAAGATCTGCTCCCGAGATGGGCAGAACTGAGTGTGGTCAGTGTGGTCAGCCAGGAGAAGGTGACTTCACGGCTGCCCTTCATGCCGGTGGCCCAGGTGGTGTCAGCTGACCCACATTAAGGCTGGTGGCTCTGTGGCTACTGACTTTTGTTTGTATCTTGGGCCCCTGCGGGCAAGCTGGGGAGAAGGTGCCAGGGGCTGGAGGACCCAGCGACACGCCATGTGGAGGCAAACTGGCCCCTCCGAGGAGGACCGGGCCCCACGGTGCTTTCTCCTGGAGCCTTGTGAGCCTGTCCACCGGGAACCGGTCTGAACAAAATGTGTGCCTGCTCTCCACCTGCTGATGAGGCCTGCCTGCAGAGCTGAGGCGTGGGCACCTTCCGTGGGGACCCACGTCACGTTCAGCTGGCGCTGAGGTGCTGGAGCTGGGGGCCGGGCAACGCAGCTGGACGGCAGAGGACAGGAGCGCGTGGCAGACAGGAGGCGGGCCGACGGGGAGCTGAGGCTCAGAGAGAGCACTTAGCAGGAGACAAGGCCGAGAGGCTGCCCCCACCCCTCGGGGGCTCCAGGTGCCGTCCACAGGTACCCTCACCGATGAGATCCCCAGGGCCTCTCACTCCTGGCGACCCCTCCCCCTCCTCCACCCGGAGCTGCTGCCTGATGCAGCGCTGGCGGGCCAGCAGGTGTCCCATCGGCCAAGTATTCCAGGCGCGTTTGCAAGGGTGTTTCTAGAAGACGAGTATTTGAATTGGTGGACTCAAGGCTGGTGGGCCTCGTCCAATCAGTTGAACCCCTGAATAGAGCGAAAGGGCTAGCCCTTCCCTGAACCTCTCCTGCCTGGCTACCTTTGAACTGGGACGTTGTTCTTCCTAGTCCTTGAGCCCGCCCTGCCGGCCCTCAGCTTCAGGCCAGAACCACACCTCCACCTCTCCTCTCACCAGTTTCCAGCCCGCCCACGGCAGACTCGGGCCTTGCCAAGTGCCGTAATTGCATGGGCCGAGTTTCTAATAATAAATCTTTATCTAATATGTAATATACAAACATAATTAAGTCTATATATAAATATGCATATGCATATATAATATACAAATAATATATAAAAAGGTATACATAAAAATATATCTTTCTCTCTCCTCTTGGCTGTTTCTCTGGAGAATCCTGAGTGATACCGCAGGCAGTTTCACACCAACACCTGCTGTCTGCGAGGCCTGTGCCGGGCAGTGGGGTTTGGGGACTGCCAAGACACTGTCCTATCCGTGAGGAGCTCCCAGCCCCCTACACCCGGGGAAGTCACATTAGAGCCGGCTACAAACGGCCCCAGCTACACATGAGAACAGCACGGACGGCGGGGAGCCAGCAGAGGCGAGAGGCATGCAGCTGGGAGCTGGCCTGCGGGGGCCCAGGAGGGCTTCAGGGCCAGGGCGCCTGCCACCATCACCGTTCATAAGCATTACGTGGGCCTGGTCGTGGCCGAGCCCTTAGCCTTGCACCAGTCCCAGGGGTGGGTCCTCCCACCCCAGAGCCAGGGGTGCTGCCCCAGGATGAGGGACAAAGCCTCCGTGGGAGCGCCGGCAGCAGGAAGGAGCCCCCTCCCCCTGTGATTAGCATGGACTGGGGGCTCTGTCTGGGGTGCCCGCTCACACGCCGGGTGGCCCCTCCCTGCACTCTGCTGCCCTCCCCCTCGTGGGGAACATCTGAGGCTGCGAGCTGCTCTGTGGAAACCCTGGATGGCTTTCCAGTCCTGAGAGGAGCAGACCGAACATCCTCTTCCTCCAGCTCCTTCCCAGGGAGCCCGCTGTGGTGGGGACTTTATCTCACCCTCCAGGCCTGTCCCTGGTCCTTGGGCGTCTCCCCACCACGGCCAGGAGCCCTCCGTCTGTTCGCACGGGGAGAGGAGCCCTTTGGGATTAGGCGCCCAGGATTAGCGGCGGGATAATGTGTACCCTGGAGCCTCAGGCCAGACGCTCCGCACCTGGGGCTGCGGTGGGAGGGGCAGGGGTGGGTGTGAGCACTCACGTGTGTGTGTGCACGTCCGCGTGCACGCCTGCGGGCTCACTCAGGACGAGACCACAGGTCTACACTGGCCTGGCTGTCAGCCGCACGTCTCAGAGTCTGAGCCACTAGGCTCCAAGAAATCCAGGTTCCACTTCCTCCTCCCCCACCCCCACCCATAGGCTCTAACAGCTTCTGTGTGAGGAGCCAGCGGCCCCTGTGGGTGGCTCCCATAGCCCTGTCTCAGGGCCCGGGCCTCGTCTCAGTCCAGGGCTGCAGTCGTGCTCCCAAGCCCACCTCCGCGCGCCTACCCCTTAGCTGCTCGCGCAGGGCTGTCTGCAGATCTTGCAGGGGGAGGGGCACCAGGTCACCCAGCGCGGTACTGGAAGCCTCAGCGCCAGCACCTGGTCCTCCTCTGCCAGACCCTGGGGAGAGTCTGGCTCTGGCCCAGCGAATGCCCTGGGGGGCCCGAGGCCCGGGGTGGGGTGAGTAGCGCTCTTCCACGTTAGGGCCGGGCGCTCCCAGGCTCCATGCTGAACCCCGCTCACGGGGGATGTGGCACCTGGGGGCACACACAGGTTTCGTTTCTCCTTCCTCTCTATGCTCCAGCCACTAGGTCCTCTTCTCACTGCACCTGGTCGCTCTGAGGTTGACAGGCACAGCCCGAGTCACCGTGACATGTGCCACACCCCACGTGTCAGCCCCTGCCTGAGCTCCGGCTCCACGGGTCCCCACCCTGTCCTCGGCCCTTCTCCTGCCCCCGCCCTCCTCACACCCTGGGTCCTGCCCCAACCCCCGTGACCCAGGGTCCTTCCCTCTGTGACCCGTGGAGGTCTTTCAGGCAGACCTCTTCTCTTGCCTCCTAGGTCCATCCTGGTGTCTCTTCCTGTGACGGAGGGAGTGGCGGGGACTTTCACCTGTTGAAGAGGGGGCTCAAAGCCATGTCTAGAGCAGACACCAGATGGCAGGATCTGGGGTGGCTGCCGCAGTGCCTGGGTCCTGAATTTGCAAACCTAGTGACCACACAGAGGTGAGTGGGCAGGAAGCCAGCCACTTTACATGGAGGCCAACAACGAAGGACTGTCTGAGAGAGAGCCGGGGGCCCTGTCCCTTGGGGTGTCCTACACGGACTCTCTGCTCCCCACCCGGTCTCCACCAGCAGGCAGACGTGTGGCAAGTACAAGTTTACTCGTCTTCCCAACTCATAACGTTTGATCCACGGAGAGGACGGAGAGAAGCTGTGTTTGCAGCCAGGCAGCTGCTCCGACCTCGGGCAGGTGGTGGGCCTCTCGGCGCGTGCGCTTCTCCACTCCACAGAAGTGTGCCGTCCTGGGGAGGAGAGAGGGGGCCCCTCTCCTCCGAGCGGGTCTGGGCACCACGCGGGGCTCATGGGAAATGCAGCCTTGCAGAAGGGCCCACACAGGGTTTGAGGTGCCAGCGCTCGGGCTCTGCCCCATGATGGGCCTGCCGGGGTAGGCCCGTGGGTCCAAGCACCGCCCCGGGGCATCTGCGGAGAGGCAGACCACCATGACGAAACGCTCAGACCGCACATAAGCGTGGGGTGGGAATGGGGTGCCACTCAGCCCAGCGATCCCAAGCCCTAAAAGGTGTCGGGCCGAGGAACAACACCTTGGGTACCCCCAGGCTTCCTGGAGAAAAAGCCACTGAGAGAAGGTGCACACCCTGGGTGGAGGGGATGTGTGAGAAGCCCCCCGGCCCAGGAGGCTGTGACTGTCCGGACCCCGTGCTTGGTCCTCAGTGGGCCTCGCCTGGCCTCACCGTGAGCAGCTTGTTCAAAAGGCATGTGGTTTGTGAAAAGAGTCCACTGGCCCCAGAAATGTGGTTCGAGAGGCTAATTCTGTGTCGTGCTGGTGCGAAGGGGCTGCACCATGGCCACCAAGGGGAAATGAGGGGTGTCTGAGGACAGCAGGCTAAAGGCCTGTAGCACGAAGAGTCCCCATGACCAGCCAAGATGGGGAGGTGAACCGGGGTCCAGCCCGCCAGTTTCTTCCCCTGCTAACAGGACCCAGGGTCCACCCACACACAAGAGCCCTGGTGACCAGAGACTGAGCTGGTGCCTCCTTCCTGCTCACAGGGGCGGGGTCCTGATGGGCCTGCCGATTACCTGCCAAGGTGGAGACGGGGCCCTGCCCTAAAGTGGGCTCCCACCACCACCCTCACGCTGAGGCCAGACGAGCAGCTCAGTGCCCCAGAACGAGAGCAGCTGGGAGCTTCTGAGGGTTATTGTCCACCCCCTTCCAGAAGCAGACAATGGGCTCTTTGCCACGCCTGAAAACAGGAGGCCACATGGCTCAGGAGGGAGTAGTTCTGTGGTCTCTGTCCACAAAGGAGAAAGCAGAAGTACTGTTGGGCGAGCCCTCCGGGTACCTGCTGGGCCAGCTGCCCCACTCCCTTCCGACCATGAGCTCCAGGTCCTGCCCACAACCCACGACCACGGGGAGGCCTTGGGGACCAAAACTGCCACAGTAAGCATTAGTCCACAAAGCTATGAATTGCTACTGGCTCAGCAGTGCTGACCTGGGAACTGGATTAACACTCCCGGAGAGTTCTGGATCGTTTGGAAGCCAGATGGAGACCCAGAGCTCAGGCTGCATCGGCGGCTTATCAAGGCAAGGGTCCATGGGAGACCAGGGAGAGCCAGACTCTCTGAGCGGAGTCACTCAGAACTGGGTGCTCTGACAAGGAGAACGTCAGCCCCAGACCTCCATTCACTCGGCCATCATCAAGCCCAAGCTCCAGGCACCCAGCAACCTCACCACGGAGTGGGGAGGGACTTGGTTGGCACCTGCTCAGGGACCGGCTTGAGGGGCCACACCCAGGGCGGATTAGGCCAGAGCCACCCAGGAGGGAAGTAGCCCCATAAAAATGTCCAGGTTGTGTCCACCAGCCCTGCCCAGCAGGAAAGCAGGACAGAGGCAGGAGCCGCCATGGGGGTCCGACCTAGAGGACCTTCTGTCCTCTTGCTGCTGGACACCTGGGAAAGCTGGCTGTGCGGGCTCTCTCCCTGCACCCCATAGGCGTTGGCTCTCCCTGCCAACCGCCCCAGTCTCCTTAGCCGTGGGCCCGCCTGTTGGGACACTGCTCTGTGTCAGGCCTGGCTCACCTGGGTTGTCTTCTCCCACCAGGAACAGAGCTGCAAAATGTCTGGAATCACCCAAAGCTGGATTAAAACCTCTCCACCACATACTAGCTGTGTGCCCATGGGCAAGTCACCAAACCTCTTAGTGCCTTGGTCTACTCACCTGTAAAATGGGAACAACAGCGGCTACCTCACCCGTTGTCTCCAGGCTTACCCGAGATAATGCTCAAAGCACTTGGTTCGGGCGCCTGGCGCTCTACCTGCTCAGTGAACAGCTCCTCCTCTGCTCCTACTATCGGTACCCTCAGGGTCACACACAGACCCGCTAAAACCAGAGGCTTCCTCTCCTCTGAACCCCACCGGCCCCACCCTGCACCGGAAGAAATCCCACAGCAGAACCTGGGTACACCGAGCGGAGCCAGTTTCTGATTGGGCGGAGGGAACCGGGGCTCCAAAAAGCACAGAGGCGCAGGGACTAGGAAGCTGGTTCCTTGAGGTGGAAAACTACTGAGGCGCCCCCGCGCCTCCGGAGAAGAACAGGCCCCGCCACCGAGTTCCCCACACACGAGGGAGCGCACGCACGCTGCCTGTCTCTGCCCCCGGGCCGCGGACCCCCGCAGGGCCCCAGCGGCCTCTCTCCACTCTGGTCCGCCGGGCCGGCTCCCGCGGGCCAGGTGGAAGCCCGGCGTCTGCCTTGGGTTTCCCGGGCTGGGGCCAGGTGTGCCCACCCGGCGCCTAAAGCGGGTCCGCATCCTCGTTTCCATCCTCCCCCGCCGTCTGCCCGCAGGGGGCGCCGGGGTCCCCCAGCCCCGCTCTGCGCCGGCTGCCTGCGATGGGGCTGGGATAGGGCCCGGCCGGCGTGGCCCCCACGCGCTCGCCCCAAAGCCCCGCGCGCGGGGAAAGCTCCGCCCGCGCCCCCGCCGCGAGGTGTCTGCGGCGCAGCTGTGGCACGAACAAAGCCCGGCTGCCCGCGAGAAACTTCTGAGCTTGACTATTTCCTCCTGGACTCAGCCGCAGCCGTATCCGCCGCAGGTGGAGGGACGGCCGCCGCTCCGCACCCGGGGCAGGCGCGTCTGCCCCTGCCCTGACCCGCGGGGCCTGCGCCTGCGTGCGCGCCCAGCCACCTGCCCTGGTCACCAGCCTGGCCGCTCCCTCCCTGCCTTGCCCTCCCCGTGGCCCGCCTCCTCCTGGGCAGCTGGCAGCGACAGGGGCGCGTTTCCCTCGGCTTTCCCAGAGGCAGCCGGGCCGTGGGGCGCAGCGCCCGTGCCCCGCGTCCCGCCCCGCTGGCGCCGGCGCCACCTCGAGCCCGCTGGCCCCCGCCCGGCGTCAGCGGGCACCTGCCGCGCTCCTTACGTCAGCAGGCCGGGGCCGGCGCGCCCGGGCGGCGCCCAGCGATGGCGCCCCGAGCTCCGCGCCCGCGCCCCCCCCCCCGCCCCCGGAGCACTCACCTTCCCGACACCCGGCCGCCGCGCCGCGCCTCGCGCTCTGGCGGCTGCTCGCCGCCGGCTCCGGCTCCATTCATCCCCTCCCGGCCCGCCCGGCCGCGGGGCCACCTACCCCGGCCAATGGCTGCGCAGCGCTGGCTGGGCCGGGCCCGCCCCCTGAAGTGACAGCCCGGGAGCGCGCGGCGGGGGCGGGGCGGGGCGGGGACCGCGGTGCCACTCGGGCTCCCCAGGTCGCAGTCGCCCCCCAGCGCAGCGCGCCGGCCCCTGACGACCCCTCCCCAGCCCCCAGAGACTCGACATCCCCAAGCTGCAGGCCGGAAACCAGAGCCCGGCGGTGAAGTCCCCAGCCCTGTGGCGACTGGGTCTCTGACTCAGAACGCCAGCGTGTGGGACGGGCTGTGGCAGAGGCCGCGAGAGGAAGTGAAGTTTCCCGCCCAGCCCTTCGGAAAGGCCACCGTGGCCGGTGGGGGCCGGGCAGCGGCGCTGGGGTGCCGGTCTTGGCCTGGGCTGGGGGCCGGTGTGCACCTCCCCCCCTTCCTGCTCCGCCCCCCTGGGGGAATTGGGGAGGGGGACACCGGCTGGGGCCTCACCCTGGCTCTTGGTGAGGCCAGCACCCTCGCCTGCGGAATCCAGTCTTTCCTGCCTACAGCCTTCTTGCTAGAATGATCCTCTTTCTGACGTGGGCACTGTCAGGAATGAGGGGCGCACCGGCTGCGAGGCCACCAAAAGGAGGTCCTGTCGGAATTCCACCACTCTTCCCCCCTGTGTGACCTCGAGCACATTGCTTCATCTCTCTGAGTCTAGTTACATCATCTGTAAAACGGGGGTGATGACAACACTTCCTCAGAGGTCCTTGAACGCAGTAAGGATGAGCCAGGGGAGGGGATGGGGCCCACGCTCGAAGGCCTCACAGGGGCTGCCAGGTTAGGACAGAAACAGCAGATCACACTGACACCCCACAGCTTTTCCTTTTTAGTTTCCACAAAATGAATTCATTTTAAAAGAAGTCTAGGGGGTGACCGGGGGGCTCCCGCGGTTAAGCGACAGACTCTTGATTTCGGCTCAAGGTCATGATCTCAGGGTCCTGAGACCAAGCCCCAAGTGGGGCCCCTCGCTGAGCATGGAGCCTACCTGGGATTCGCTCTCCCTCTCCCTCTGCCCCTCCACCGTGCTCGTGCACGTGCCTGTGCTCGCTTGCTCTCAAAGGGAAGAAACAAAGAAAAGGAAAGGAAAGAAGCCAACAGAAGTCAACCGTGTGTGTGTTTGAATCCTGACGTCTGTTGGGTAAGGGAGAAATGACCAAAGCATGACCTGGGGCTGGTGCGGGAGCACACGGAGAGCCTGAGGCCCACGCAGCCACCGAGGGGACGTGGGGCTGACCTCTTCCTGTGGGGACGGAGAGGCGCGGGGCTGGGGATTATGGACGTGTCCACATTCGCACGGTTATTTATGAAACACTCTGCCTTCAGAGGGTCGGCTTCTGCCCACTCGTGCCAGGCCCTGGGGGTCCCCGGTTTTGTCCTTCCCTCCATGCACACGTCCACACCGAGAAGCTGGGGTAAAGCCTGGCCACTCCTGGAACACGGCCTCCATTCCTGGCCCCACCATGTAAGAGGAAACACCACCAGCAGTGTCCCCGGAGACGTTCTCTCTCAGTAGGAGGACCTCACTGGTCTGCCTGGAAGAGGAGGCTCCTGGAGGGAGACGGCAGCACGCTCTTCTGAGGAGAGGCTGGTGAGCTGCCAGGCAGACCTGGCCTCGGGGTGGAGCCCACTGGGAGCAGCATTTCGCAGTGGAGCTGACCGGAGAGACCTTTGGTAGGTAGTGAGCCCCCCATCACGGGAAGTGTGTGAACAGAGCCAGCTGATCTTCCGGTAGTGATGGCGTGAAAGCTGCGTGTCAGAAGCAGCATTGGACTTGCTGTTTCCAAACGTCCTTTTGGATTTTATTCCCTGAGACTGTTATCTACACAGTGTTTTTCCTTTGACAATTCATGTATTAACTAAAGCCGTACATTTCTTTTTAAAAAGGTAAATCCGCGTCTTTATCCTAGAGAGGCTAGCATCAACATGGATAAAGGAAGAGAGAAAGTGGTGTTCACTTCTAGCCAAACGCTACCATCCCTGAGAGCTCTGAGCCTTGAACCTGCTCCCTCTTTGTTTGCCAAAGGGCTGGCGTCAGACAGGCGTTGAGAATGGGCTCTTCCTAACGGACAGGAGCGCATCTCCTGGAGGAAAGGACCGGCTCCCACTGTGATTCAAAGCTGTGAGCGGTTTTGTTTGGGTCCTGTCGCCATCCATCACCCATGCCACAGGGCCCTCGTCCACCTCAGGGAAACACAGGCTCCCACCGAGCTTGGGGTCACGGCCCTTCCCCGTCGGCACCACCAGACCGAGCGGCACACCGGACAGGCTCTCCACCGGGGATCCTTCGGAGGCGCTCATCGACAGGCGCAATTTGAAAGGTAAATCAGGAGCAAACGTTCCAGGCGGATTAATGCAAACTGCGGGCGTTGGTTCTCAGAAGCTAACCGGTGTCTAGGCACCTCCAGAGGCCCCTGGGAGCACTGGTGCCCGAGACCCCACCCTGGGCAGACTGCCCATAGGGACGGGGTGGTGCCTTGGGGTGGGTGTCCAGGGGGATGAAAGTGCTGGCCCAGACTCCAGGCCCTAGCGCTGTGGGAGCGGGCTGTGGCCTGCTCTCCACCAGCCACCCCAACCCTTCGTCCTGTGGCGGAGGGATTAGGAGAGGCAGGGAGGAGGGGGCAAGAGGTCACCCACGGAGCCCAGCAGCCTTTGAGAACAAGGGCAGCCTGGTACTGTGTCCTGGAACATTCTGAACTCAATAACGTCTATCCTGGCAGGGTTTTGTCTGGAGAGGAAATACTTAAAAGGAAAAGAAAGAAAGAAGCCAAGTTCCGCCGGCTCCCCTGGGGTCCCGTGGAGGGCGCACAGCCGTGTGTCAGGCCACCTCCGGGAGACTCTGAACAGGCCAGTTGCATGTTTATGGTCAGTCATTCTCCTCTGCCATCATCTCTCGAGGCAGCCCAAAACCCTGAAATGTGCAGGCTTCTGCTGACACACCCTTTCTCCGTGGACGTCCGATGACTTGACGCACGTCCACGTCCGGGAGAGACATCTCCTCCCAAGATCAGAAGCTAAGTGATGAGAGAGAGAAACTTTCTCCAGGTCTTGGGACAAGTTAATGGCCAGACTGGACGTTTGGAACGCCACGGGCAGACCGGTGAGGCACCATGTTCCAGAAGCCGCCAACAAACCCGTTACTGCTCAGAAACTGGCGACAGAGACGAGCGTCTGGGTGGAGAAAGAGGGACCACACAGCCCTGAGCTCCGAGGACCTCAGCTGTGGACACGTGCGGCACCCTAAGTTCCAGGAACGGCAGACCCTGCAGAGTGGGGGGACCCCTCTGTGCCGGCCACTCCATAACTCAGGCGTTTCCGGAGCTGTGGGGAGACAGGGGCCAGGCCCCCGGGGCCCGCAGAGCCTGGCCCTCATCCAGACCCGGGGCCCGGCTGCCCAGCAGTTCCCTGGAAGGATCGTTTGAGTTTCATGGGCATCCACTTGTGTGGTCTTTCTGCACTGGCTTCTCTAAAAACACAAGTGTGTTTGCCAGCTGGAGGGCATCCGGGACTGCCCGGGACTGCCCAGGCCTGCCCTGCCGGGCTGGGGTGGAGATGGGGTCGGAAGGTCCAGCTGGCAGAGGCCTCCCGTTCCGGAATGACGTCATGTTAGCTCAATTGTGGGTAGCTTCACAGTCATGCACGCGGGGCCCCAGGATGAGGCCCGGGAGGGTCAGGCCTTCCAGCTTGCTCTCGCCCCCACCCAGGGGGGTCCGGTCCTCGCCTTGACTGGCAAGATTAGTTTGCATCGAAGGTGCTTTTGTGTTGCAAACATTAAAAGCAAACATTCAAATTATCGACAATTATTTGTAGGCCCGCTTGGGTGTTCCTTCGTGTTTTATTTTGTTGGGAACCGCCGCAAACGGAGCGGGCGGGAGCTTTCCCGGACTCCGAGGCCCTGCCTTTGGCCTCTTTATCCCTGAGCCACTCAAGCCTTGGCTGCCCCTCCGGACGATCAACAAAAAGGAGCAAAAGACCCGAGGAAGGGAAAGACACAGGACGCAGGGTGGCAGGGCCTCCACGTCTGTCGTGGAGCTGGGGGGTCCGTGCCCATGCCTCCGGAGGCCCCCATGCCCTTCTGGCCCTGGCCCTCCCTCGTCCAGTGTCCTCGTCCTGTGTCTCCCACCGGCCTGGGCTGGAGCTCATACCGCCTGCCTGGCACCCGGCTCCCTGCCCTCTCTGAGCCAGCCGGGACCCGCCTGCCCCACAAACACCCCGCGGTTGTCCCGCTCCTATGCCTTACACACTGCAGTGTTCTTTGCTGACTATGAACATCTCCATCCCACCTCCTCCAGGAAGTCCTCAAGGACCATGTCTCTCTCTCTGACCCTGGAAGCCAGATCTCTGAGCTCTGTAGGTCTTTGTCTGTGGGCATTGTCCTCGCCCTGGTGCCTGCCAGGTTGCATGCTCCCTGGAGAAACTTCCAGCAATCTGGCCATCCAGCATCTGACACCCCGGGCTGAGAGCAAGGCACCGGGGGTGAGAAAGAGGGGACACATGTTCATGAGACATGATTGCATGGGGCTGCCTCAGTTTCCCCAGTCCTGGGAGACATGCTGGACGTGCCAGCCCCAGGGTCCCTCTGCTTACCACAGCCTCATCGTGGTCCCAGAACTACTTCCGGCCGGGGATTCTGTTCACTGAGTCACCAGGACATGGGTCTGCCTGAGCCAGGGTAGTCAGTGACCGGAGCCCTCGGGCTGCCTTCCTCCCCCACCCGTGACCTTCTCAAACTTCATCCCGGACCACACACTCCATCCCAGCAGAGGAGCTGCGGGGGCCCGAGAGGCCCCTTCCCTGAAGTAAGCGGCGAGGCCACCAACTCTCCTGGAAAATGAGGGACAAACTCCCAGCAGAGAAGCCGACCTCCAGGGGCCTGTAACTTAGTGATGGAGTGGCGACAAGGTGGCGGCCGGCTGCCACCAGTGGTTCTCACACGTGCTGAGAGGTTGGTAGGAGGGAGATGCCACATCGGCGGGGGGAGCCTGCAGCCCCACTGTGAGACGGCTCTGGGGGAGCTGGGGAAAGGGCAAAGCAGGCAGGGGCGGGTGGGAGAGCCAGGGTGACCGCAGGTGGCTGACGGCAGGCAGTTGTCGGTGGGAACCGGGCGGTCCCTGTGGAGGAGGGGCGGAGGGGCTGCAGTCACACAGCGGAGAGCCAAGCTTTGCAAGGAGACAGGGCCGTGGAGTCTGGCGCTGGCTGGACCTGAGTCCAGGAGAGCAAGTGCTGTAGGCAGAGAGAAGACCCCGAGGGGGGGCCTCCAGCCCAGAGCGACCCTCGGGCCTCGTGGGACGAGCCGACTTTGGGACTCCTCCTGAGGGGACGTGTGTCCCAGGAGACCCTCGCGTGGGAGCAGAGGGACCGGTGGCCTCAGTGGCCCTCTCCCAGCAGCCTGGCTGTGAGCAGAGAGGCCCCTGGAAGGACCCTGGGGGGAAGTAGGGAGGGAGCCTTCTGGTCCCCAAGTTTCCTCCCCCAGCACCCTGGTGTCCAGCAGGACCCTGACAGCTCGTGTCTTCTTGCCCTGACCCCGGACAGGCCGGACCAGGGGGCTGGGTGGGCTCCGTGAGTCCTCGGGGAAGCTGAGCGACAACTCCTGAGCCCACTTAGTGGTGAGGAGATCCTTCCCGAGTCTCCGAGATTCCAGACTCGGTGGCCGGTGGCCAGGGCCCTGCAGAGCCGCTGAGCTCTTTCCCCATCCCGGGGTAGAAACACCAGTCTCTGGCTCGCCGAGAGGCCTGGATGTTCTCTTCAACCCCAGGAACACAGAGACCCCGAGGGGCTTTGAAGAGCTGGCTTAATTTCCGGATCCTAGACGGCTTGTCCCCTCACAGGAAGTGGGTGGCCTGAGGCTCTGCACGGCCCCCAGGGGTGCCCTGCCTCCCTCGCTGGTCCCGCCCCTCCCCTGGCGGCTCCTCTTCCCTCCCAGCCCCCCAGGCCAGGCCTGCAGGACCCCTCTCTGCGGTCACACCGGCCACCTTGCCCAGACGTGCTTCCCACAAACCCTCCCACAGGCTCCGGGCTGGGCCAGCAGACCCGCTGAGGTCACCTCTGAACCTGGCCCCCACCCCTCAGGCTCCCCCCGCCCCTCCCCGAGCTGATCCCTGCCCCTCCTGGGAACACGGAACCCCCTGCCCCCCGAGACCTGACACGCCTGATGTCCTCTGCTCCCTCTGTCCCCTCCGCCTGTGAGGCAGGCTTACTGTGGCCCTGGCTCCAGACCTGGGTCTGCCCCGGGCGTCCTCCCAGCTCTGCCTTCCAAGACCCACGACTGGCCTCCCCACGTTCCCCCGGGAGGCCTCCACGTGGGTCTTTCCTGCCAGACCCCGACCGCAGCCATGGCCCAGGGCCGCCTCCTTGGACCCTGACGTGCTCCCTCCCAGTGTCCCCGTCTTTCACAATGACCTGTGGGCCCACCTGTGCACGTCCCCCATGTCCTGTCACCCCCACCCGCTGCTGTCCCGCTGGTCCCCTGGGGGATCTTTGTGTATTTGCGCAACGCCCGCCTTCCCGATGTTGGTCCAAGGGGCCGTGCTAGGCACCCGTGCAGACAGTCCCCTGCGCGCCTCAGCGTGTCGGGAAGGGTGATCAACTGCTCTCTGCGCCGTGTCCCCACCTTGTGCATGGTCGTGTCTGTGTCCCTTCCCCGCGTCCCACCTCCACGGCTCCTTGGAGACCCCACAGCCTCCTTAGGGCCAGCCCTGTTTGCCCCCTCCCAGGTCCCACCTCCCTTCCTCCCTGCCAGGCTTCCTTCTCCCCTTCTTCTGTGACTTGCTCTCTGTCTGTCTGTCTCTCTCCATCTCAGTCTCTCTGTCTTTCTCCGTCTCTGTCTCTCTGTGTCTCCATCTCTGTTTCTAACTCTCTCTCTCTGCCTCCTCCTTTTGGCTTAGGAATTTTATTTATTGCAAAAGCAATGTTACAACAGCGTTACAGGAAATGTTTAAAGGAGAAAAGTTTGCTCCCAGCCCCACAACCTGAGCCCAGTGGCGCCTTTCCCTACTTTTTGTTTCCTCCTGGCCTTGGCCGGCGACGTCACGGGCGATGCACAGCTCAAGCGGGACCCTCTCCTCACACTGTGTCCACATCTTCCACGCTGACCCCTCCTCGTCCCCAGCGCTGTCACCATCCTCCCGCTGATGGCCTCACGCCTGTGTAGACAGGGGCTGGGCCGTCGTCCCAGGCTGGTCGATGCAGAGACCGCACACAGTCACCTGCTTTGCTCTGTCCCCGAAGGAGCTGGCACAGGGGACATCAGCACTGGCCGTGGGTTCCCTGCCACAGCCGTGGGGGGACCGGCCCGGCGGAGCTCGCTTCCCGAGGCCTGGACTGACGCAGCACAGAGGAGCACAGGGAGATAACGGGACAGCGGCCCGCAGCCGTCACACGGGAGCCAGGTCTTTGTCACCCGAGGGTCCCCTCGTGTGCTGATGCTTAGAGGGCACGGTGCCTGGCAGCTGCATCCTCCGACATGGCAGGTGCTTTAGTGAGAGGTGGGGAAGGGCGCCTGCCGTCAGCACTGGGGGCTGCAGGTGGCAGGGAGAGGGGCAAGTGCTGGCTTTTCCTGGACACCCCTACCTTGGTCCACGGAGCACATATTCCTTTGTCTTAAGAAATGCGCTGGGGGCCCAGGCACCCCAGCCAACTGCCCCGAATCTGGCGCACGGGGAGCAGCCAGGAGAAAGGAACTTGGTGAACCGCTGAGCTCAGGAGGGCACCCGGCCCAGGCCAGTGAAACTGTGCTTCGGAGGGTGGGCTCCGTCCCCCACCTTGGCGCCAGCTCCCTGGGTGGCCCCTTGCACCCAGCAATTACCACCTCAGTCCCTCCCACACATCTCCGTCCTGAGCTATGCCAGCCGCTGTCCGCAGTCAACACACCACCCACGAGGGAGGGGGGCTGGCGTCCTCCTTCTAGCCCCTTCCTCAAACCAGCTGCTCATCCCACCTCCCTCCTCCTTCCCTCCTCCACCTCTCTTCCTCCCTCCCTCCCTCCGTCCTCCACCTTTCCTCTTCTCTTCCTCCTCCCTCCTCCCTCCCTCTACAGGGCTCCTTACCTGGGTCACTTGAGCTCTGCCCCAGGTGTGCTGGTGCCCCACCCCCACCCACATCTCTATCTCCCAGCTCAGGCCTCCTGATGTCCCGTGACCACAGGCTCGAACATGTTCCCGCCATCTCGACTCCAACACAGGCTGCATGATGTCCCCCTTTGCATCCCCAGGAGGGTGCTCCCTCCTCCCTGAGTCCCAGGCCAAGAATCCCCAGAGAAGGTGCCCACTTTACCCCATCCCCTATGGAAGGCCCTGGCAGCTTCTGGATGGGTGGAGGCATAAGTCCCAGGAAAGGGGCTGCCCCAGGTGGGCAGTCAGGCTCAATTCACACAGAGCATGGTTTTAGGAAGGAAATCAGCGGATGGGCTGGGGGCCCCAGCTTTCATGTTGAGAGTGCAGAGAGGCTGATGCCTGCCCACCAGGCGTTTTGGGCTCAGCTCTTCATGGACAAGCCCCCTTCTCCTGGCTGCCCCGGTGTGCTAGGAGTCAACCCCTTCACCTGGAAGGCCCTTCCCCGGCAAGGTGGAATCCTGGTTTATTCTTCGCCTCCTGCTCTTATGGGGTGTTCTGTCCACGTGAGCGGGTGCCGCGGAGCCTGGCTCCTGCAGCAGCCAGAGCTGCTCGGGGGACTGCCTTTGCTCGGACTTGGTTTTTCAGGCTGTGTGTCAGCATTTCTCAGGAGCACACCCACCCCTCCTCTAACCTCCAGGGGCTTCTGAAAAATACACCACAAGCACCGTCAGTAAGACTGTAACATGGTGCAGCTGCTGTGGAAAATAACATGGCGGTTGCTCAGAAAACTAGAAATGGAATTACCATATGACCTGGCACTGCCATTTGTGGGTATGTCCCCCAAAGAACTGAAAGCAGGGGCTCAGAGAGATGTTCGCATGCCCACGTTCACAGCAGCGCCATTCACAGCAGCCCACGGGTGGAAGCGGCCCAAGAGTCTATCCTCAGATGGATATGGACGAACAAGATGTGTATGTCCATGCAGTGTGATAGTCAGGCTTCGGAGCTGGAAGGGGCAGTGGCGCTGGGTGGGGTTCCAGGTGGCAGGCTGCATACTTGGCTGAGTGAGGTTGGGGCTGCCCAGCCTGCTTAACTCAACTTCTAGTGATGAGTGACTCACAGCTGGTTGCCTCAGATCAGGGAAATGGAAAAACCCCAAGAGTGTTAATAAATATTTTCCTTATACACTTCATTAATTGTGTCTCTACATGGCCTGGGAGATGTTAATTTCCTTCTGTCCAGGTCTCACCCACAGGGACAGAAACACTGTCTGGGGATGTCTCTGCTTCCTGGGTCCTACTTGTAGGGAGATGCTCCCTCACTTTATAAACTATGATGATGATGGTGGTGGTGATGGTGATGGTGAAGTTGGTGATGGCGAAGGTGGTGATGGTGGCGATGATGATGGTGGCGATGGTGATGGTGGTGATGGTGATGAAGGTGGTGATGGTGATGAAGGTGGTGATGGTGATGATGATGATGATGATGGTGGTGATGGTGAGGAAGGTGATGGTAGTGGTGATGATGTTGGTGATGGTGGTGGTGGTGATGGTGATGATGAAGATGGTGGTGATGGTGATGAAGGTGATGGTAGTGGTGATGATGATGGTGATGGTGATGAAGGTGGTGATGGTGGCGATGATGATGGTGGTGGTGATGGTGGTAGGTCAGAAGGTGATGAAGGTGATGGTGGTGATGGTGATGATGATGGTGGTGATGGTGGTGATGATGATGATGGTGGTGATGGTGGTGATGATGGTAGGTCAGAAGCTGAACATACAGCTCTGGGTTTTGGGGATAGTCAGGCCTGGAGGTGAAAAATGGGATGTTACCTGTGATAATTAGGTAGTGTTTATCTGAGACCAGGGCTGGGGTCCCTCCGTGTGGGGATGGCAGGGAGGAGACTGGGAAGGACGTGGTGTCTGCAACATGGGCTTTCTAGTCTCTTCATGATCCTGTGTCTCAAGCCTGGAGTGCCCTTGGCCGCATGTATGCCTCGTCACTGCAGGGTGGCCGGGGTCCTCCTTCCCTTCCTTGGCGCTGCTTTCCTGTGCCAGCCACACCCTTGCCAGGAGAGTCCGCACAAAGAGACGCATTCCAGCAGCTGTCGTCCTGGGCACTGCGGCTGGGTAGGCAGGAAGTGGCCCCCCCAGGACGGACTTTTCACTGTTGTGTTTTGTTCTGTCTTGGTTTAGGGGAACGCTAAGCTGTAAACCGAAGGATGAAAACAGTGGGATTCCATTGTGCATGGTGGAGCGGCAAATGCTCGCTGGCCCTAGTCACTGCCCCTCAGTGACTGGCCTGCTCTCCCTCACTGGTCCCAGACAATGGCCTGGCTCTGCTCCACACGCGGGATGGGGTGCACACCACGAATGTGCCTTCTGTATTTCTGCTCCGTATCACAGGCGGTTACCTGGAAATGGGAAAACGGAGCTCATACAATGGGATTTGCATTAAATGTTCTGTGACCTCATTTCTGGGGAGGAAGTAAAGGCTGGGGCCTCCACATGTGTGACCCCAAGCATGTGCCCAGGCCCTGCTGAGCCACGTGGAGCCCGTGGGATTCTGAGCAGACCCGCTGGTAGCTTTCAGCGGGGGGGCGGCACGCAGTCTGCCCTGCTCTCTCGTGTTGCTGCTGCGAGCCGTCGTGCCCGTCTCCGGGGGGCAGGAGGACAGGCTCTTCTCGTATTTGGAGTGAGGGCTCGCTGTGCCCTCCCCACCCCAGTCCTGGCACCATCTGCTCTTTCTGGTGAAACCGGAAAGAAACAGTGTGGTTTGGATGGGCATTTCCCTTTTTTGATAGTGACCTATTCGGATAATAATAAAGATCTTCCCTTAAAAATATCCAAATGCAAAACAAGAAATATCCAAATACAGCTTCGCCAGGAGGTCTCACAGAAGAGGAAGGTCGCTTCGGGGCGCCTCTGGGGCTGAGCCTACTTCTGAGGTGGGGCGCTCAGCACAGGCCTGAGCGCCCAGGTGCCAGGGCCCAGGCTTCGTGCCTGGCAGCCCCTGTGGGTGCCATGCGGAAGCTGAGCTTGCCGGCTGCCAGGCCGGAGGAAGAGCAGCCCAGGAGCTACACGCCCTGGGTCCTGAGGTCTGCCACCTGAACCAGAGACTGTCACTTCCTGTCCCTCTCCCCGTGGGCCCTCCCACCGCAGGCAGGAGGCGACCACCTGCCACGTGTCTGAAGGTAGAGAAGGATGACCTCACTTAGCACACCGTACCTGCCCTGGTCTGGTGTGGGGCGGGGGCAGAGCTCAGCCACACGGCCCCTGCCAACGTGCACAGTGAGCTGGAGTCCCGAGACCTTCGGGCTGAAAAGATCCCGTATCATCTGACACTTGTTTCCCCTGGATCTTCCCACCAACTGGGAACTGGGAACGAGTTACATCCAGCTGTCCTCTTGCCCACCTTCGACCAGGGTCCTAAGTCCTCGGTCGCTTGGGCCTCCTCCCTGAACGTTCGGTCCCTGGTCAGGGACGCTCACGTGTGGCCAGGGATGCACGTGGTCTGAAGGTGGGGGACGGCCAGACCGCCCAGCACCCTGCCCACCAGGGCTCTAGAGGCACCTGGGCTGGTGACTCCAGCAGCTCATGTCCCCCCCGCCCCCCCCCGCCCCCCCGCATCGAGGGCTGCGTCCGCCCCTGCTCTGCCGGCTTCCCTCACGCTGCTGAGTCACGTCCTGGATCCCGCGCTGGGCGGTGGTGACTTCTGGTCCGGCAGAAATGTTTCTGGTTGAGTTGTCAGTGGCTGAATGTCCTTCCTGCCTCTTGACAGGAAAGTTTCAGCTTTGGAAAATTACCAGGCCAGGAAGCGAGGGAAGTTTCTGCCCCGGGCAGTCTGAGCGAGAAGTTTCCCGGGCTGGTCTCAGCCCACGGGGAGAAGCATTGACTGCTGGTGACTTTATTAGAATCAATTTCTTATTGGCTGGTAGCCGGGAAGGCTGCGTCCCAGACTGTCCTCGTGGGCACTGGCCAGTTTGTGCAGGCGAAACTCCATGTTTTGTGAGACGTGGAGACTCTAAGCCGTGTATTCAGAGATACACGGACTCCTTCCAGAAAGCCTGGGAAACCCCAGTGACTGCCTGAAATGAGTGAAACGCGCACCGAGCCCCATCCCCGACCAGCCCTTCCCTGGGTAAACTTCTTTCTAAAAGCACCTGAAAGTCGGGAACACATCGGTGACAGGTGAACACGAGGTCAATCATTGGAACAGAAGCCGCAGTTGCCGAGCAGCCCGGGTCAGGCTGCAGGTGCCGGGAGGGGCAGGCCCAGAACTGCCCAGGGCGCCAGGCTGCACGGGTGATGCCATCCGTGTCTGTAGGGACCTCTGATCTGGACATGCGTGGCCCCCCCTTCCTTCTCTCTGATGAAGGAGGGAACGTTACTCCCCACCCAGCTCCCTCTGTCCTGGTTGGGGTGTCAGTCCCGCCTACGTGGGTGTCACCGGCACGCGGTGCCAGGGAAGGCTCCAAACGCTCCAGAGAGCCAGTCATGCGTGGCTCAGCTCTGACGGAGCGCGTGGATTGAGCAGAGCTGCGGACACCCGGGCCTACCGGTCCGCCCCGAGCGAGGGGCTTCGCGGCCCAGTTTGACCCCTGAAAGAACACGACTGCCGACAGAGGCACGCACGGCTCCTGCGTATGCCCACGCGGTGACACGTCCACGCCTGTGCCGCTCAGTGATCTGGCACCCGCCCCAAGGGCCAGCAGGCAGGAGGCGCTCTGGGCCTCAGTCTGCCCGTCTGTAAAATGGGGCCCAGCTGCGCCGCGGTGAGAGCCGTGCCACCACATGCTGGGGCCGTGCGCGCCCTGGGTTGCCCTGAGGCCACCGTCCCAGCGTGTGCTCAGTTAGGGAGCACCAGCTAGACGGTTATCTCTTCCCTGCTTCAAATGCTCCACGGTCCCGGTGACCTTGGCGCACCGAGCACCCACACTTCTCTCCGCGAGGCTGTGGGTGGGTCCTCTTGCCGTTGTGACGAATCAGCACGAGCCCAGGGCTGAAAGTGACTCACACTCATCATCGTACCGTCCCAGGGCCAAAGTCCAGCCCGGGCCTCACCGGCTGCAGGTGTCCACAGGATGGGGCCCCACTGGAGGCTCCGGGGGAGAACCCAGGTCCTTGTCTGTCCCGGCTCCTGGGGGTGCCGCTTTCCTTGTCTGGGGGCAGAGGCCTGGGGTGGGGTCATGCTCCACAGAAGCAGAGGAGATGAAGAAAGAAGAGAAGAATCTGGCTCCTGGGGCCAGGTGGGGCTTGGACTGCCGTGCCCCCTCCCTGCAGGACTTGTCAGGTCCTTTGGCACCCCATCAGAGTAGGTCTCCTAGGCCTTGGTGTCTTTGCTCATCCTTCAGAACACCAGTAGTGTCACCTCATGGCTGTTAACCCAGGTGGGCTGCCTGTAGGCGGGGGTTGGCCACATGGCCTTGACACCCTGGTCCCATTCAGCA
This sequence comes from Ursus maritimus, assembly GCF_017311325.1. Lineage (NCBI taxonomy): Eukaryota > Metazoa > Chordata > Mammalia > Carnivora > Ursidae > Ursus > Ursus maritimus. The sequence continues at coordinate 46,863,956 of NW_024424675.1, read as the reverse complement.
GCCACAGGTGCTTTAATCCAACCTGAATTAAGTTAGATTTAAAAAATTTTAATGCCACTCAGTTCAGTTATTGAAAACGTTTAAGTATGTTTGGAAGAACTTAGGTAAAGGACTGTCCTTTTCGGACTTGAAGTTTTATGAACTTTAAGCACAATCAATGATTTCTGAGATAAATTTAGTGGGTGAGTTGAGGCGTGCTGCGCGTGTGACACGGGAGTTTGAAGACAGCAGAGAAACGGAAAGGATCTCATCAACGATGCCTCACGTGGATGACGTGCAAAGTGATACATTTTGGCTATACTGGATTAAATAGAACGTATTTTCGAGATTAATCTTGCCTATTTCATGTAAAATAACACGCCTGGCTCCATTCTATTTTTATTGGCCGGGGCTACTCCAGGCGCCCCAAACTGTGGAGACTAAACCCGACCCTGGAGGCGTTCCTGCGCCACCTGGTGGAAGCGTGTGGCCTTTGCTGGCCGGTCCGCGTGTCTGTGTGCGAGTGCGGCCGTGGAAAACCCTGAAGAGAATTCCAGGTAAACAGCAAGGCTGGCATGACCGGGGCTAGTTGGCGTGGAGGGGACTTCCCCAACCCCTCCTTTGTGGCCCGGCAAGCGCAGGGAGGCAGGAAGGCCAGTCTGCGTGGGGGGCCACCCCTGCAGGGCCAGCAGCACCCCCCACCATGTGGGGCAATTCCGGGGGGGCATGGCCGTGCCACGTGGGACCTGGGCCGGGGGAAGGAACTGGGCTTGGCCTTGTCGCCCTCACATCAAGGCCACTTCCGGGGGCACCATGACCCCAGCATGACTCAGAGCGCATGCCTCTGTGCTCAGGAAACAGCAGGTCATGTGGGGTCACCGTGGTTTCACCGTGACTGTCACCAGGAGCTGGAGTGGAAACATTTGATAAGCCGTGAATCTTTTCCTGGGAAACTCTCTGGTCTTGGCGGGGCGGCCATATAGTCAGACCTCTGGCCTCTGACCCCATCAGCCTGTGGCCAGGCAGGGGCAGATGGGGACACTGAGGCATGGGGCCTGCTGTCCTGGGCTTGGAACAGGCTCCAAGTGAACAGTCTGCAAGAGGACCCAGGGGTGAGGGCTGAGCCACGTCCATAGAGCGGCCAGGACGCGCTGGTGCGGGACATGGTGCCCGTGTCCTGGGTCCGCTGAGGTGCCACGGCCCCCCTGCCTCCCCCTGGAGGCCAGCCGGCCCCTGGAAGCCCCGGGGAGGCACCGGCGGCCTTTCCCACAGCCCCAACACCCGGTAAATGAGAAAGAAGGCGGCTTTCCCCTCACTTTTCCTGGCACCTCCCTCTGGCACGTGGGTCGTGCGCCCCGGTGGGCAGAGGCCTGTCTTGTTCACAAGCTCGCCCACGTGGGTGCACGCTGGTGGGGTTTCTGTCACCGCCAGTCCCCAACCTGTGTCTCCCTTTCCGCGTCCTGCACTGGCCCAAACCACGAGACTGAGATGTGCAGGAGACTAGAGACATAGCGACGTGAGCAGGGCTGGGGCGAGCGTGTCTGGAATCCCACCCGCCTCCTGCGGGCCAAGCACGACCTGGCCTCCCTCCTACTCGCCCCTGCGCCCGCCTTTCTCTCGGGAAAATGTGAACATGCACAAAAGTAGAGGGAAGAACAGGATGTGCCTGGCGTGCCCACGACCAGCTGCGGTCGCTGCCAGCGCTGACCCCACCCAGCGCAGGCACGGGCCCTCCCGACCCCAGTCCACACAGGGAAGGCGGCATCGATGCCTCGTTCTTGCCTTAAAAAAAAAAAAAGAAACATTTATTATTATTATTTATTTTTTTAGAAAGAGAGAGATGAGCCGGGGGGAGGGGCAGAGGGAGAGAGAATCTCAAGCAGACTCCACGCTGGGGGGGCGGCGACGTGGGGTTCGATCTCACGCCCCTGAGATCATGACCCGAGCCAAAGCCACAAGTGGGACGCTTTACCGACAGAGCCCCCTGGGTGCCCCGAGGGACATTTTTAAAAAACAAACCATGGTTGACCCCCTGGGTTTCCTTTGTTTCACTCTGTTGTCACCATCGCAAACGTGCGGGTCTGCGGGCAGTGGACGGGGCTGACCCTGGTGCCCATCACCCTCACTGCTGCTCGGATCCGCCCTCCCGTCCTCTCCTCCCGCCCTTCCGTGGGCTCCTGACCCGGGCCAGCCGAGCCGCCCAGCCCCGCGGTGCCGGTGCTCCTGGCTCAGGCAGGCGTGGCCCGGAGTCTTGCCCGGTGCCCAGCCCCTCCCTCCACGGCCGAGCCGTCTCTGGGGGCTCATCACAGGGGACACTTGCACCTCCCGCATCCGGTACGAGTCTTCTCTCCACATGAGCGCTCTTTCTGACGGGCTGAGGAAGAGTGGAAGGAGAAGCAGACGGTCAGCCGGGTCCTCTTTCCAGGCCTGCTCACGGGGTGCACATCCCGGCCGCGGGGGGGAGGGCCCCGGAGGAGCAGGGGGACCTGCGTCCCCACACAGGCCACCGCTGTGGTCCCAGCAGGGTGGGGAGGCCCCAGGAGGTCCTGTGCTGGCCCGGCCCCAGGGCCGGTGTCTCGGTAACTGGGTCTGATTGAGACCCACTGACACAGAGCATTTCTCTTGGAGCACTTCCCCGGTTCCTGAGGAAGGGAGCCCGTCACCCGCTGGGTTGCTCAGCCACAGCTGAGAACCTGGTGTCTCGAGAGCGTGAAACACCCGGTTCCAATGGGCGCTATCCCCAGCGGATCCGGCCAGACCCGGCCCCACCTGCGCACTGAATGCTGTCTACACGGACGGCTGCGCTGCCCCATTTCATCCAGAGCTGTGTGGACGTCCTGGTCAAGCTGAGGTCTGGCCCCAGCGTCATTAGCAATGACGTGAGACGCTGACGATCTGGGTGGGGCTGGTGCGTGTGCAGCTCAGCAGGACGGGAATGGGTGCAGCTCTGGGGGCGGTATCGATGCGTGACCACTATAGGCCCTCGTGTCTCCCACCACCTGCCACCTGCCACGGTCACACGGTCACCGGGCCTCGGAACCTGGCAGGGCACACGTCCCTGGTGGAGGCCCCCAGGGCTGTGGCCGGTCACGTCCCCTGCAGTGACACCCAGCGCAGGCCTGACCCTTGGCTGCTGGCCCATGGGCTGGGCTCCTCCACAGCGCACTTGGGCCCTGCGCCAACACCTCATTTTCTTTCTGGCCCTGCCTGTCCTGAGCCAGGACCAGAACCTTCCGCCAGCCCTGGAGAGGGGCCTTGCTCCTCCCAGCCTTTGTTTCCCTATCTTGAAAAGGAGGCAGTGGGACGCTTAAGTCCCATTGTCTTTTGAAGTTTGCTGTTCTGTCACAACAACACAGGGTCCCGGTGGCACAGAGCACCCAACAGAGCCACCCTGAGTTCCAGCCAGGAGCCTTCCCGGGACTCCCCTGGCAGCCGGCATCTCTCGGCAGGGGAAGTGGGAGGTGTCGGATTCACTGGGGCCCCCACGGCCCTGGCCGCACCCCTAGTGTGGGGAGCAGCAGGTGGACACATGGGACCAGAGACAGGGACGCCGGGCTCAGGGACCCGCCATCTGCAGGCGGGCTCTACTCTCTCGGCTCAAGTCAGTGGGGCCCCCTGAGACGTGGCATCTCTATATGGCTGATGAGGAGCTGGTGCCTGTAAAGTATGCGGCTAAGGTCTGGGAAGGCGGGTGACACTCAGGTGAGGAAAGCAGCTGGCCACCCGTGGCAGGGCCACCGAAGCCGCCAAGGACATGGGGCAAGCCGGGCAGCGTCCAGGGCTGGGCCGCCCCTGTCTCCCTGCCACCACCTTCTCCTCCCTTCCTTCCTGTTCAAGAAAAGTTTCCAGGGAGGTGTGGCTGAGAAGGGAGCTGCCCTTTGAGGAAGGGGCTTGTGTACGTGGGGCACAGGACCCACTTCTCTGTGCTCTCGGCTCAGGGGCACACTGGCTTGTTGAGAAAGGCTGCCCGGGCCGGGGTCCTGCCCTGGGCCCATCTGGCTCCAGCAGCCACAGGACACTGGGGCATCTTGCTGGGGTCCGCAGGCGCACAGTGGGGGGGAGGGGACGGGCAGGGCATGTGGTCAGGGCCCTGGGACCCAGAGCGCAGGCCCTGGGCAGCAGCCCGGAGATGTCCGGCCAGCCACTGGTCTGCACTCTGCTGAGCTCAGGAACCTCAGCCTCGCCCGAGGGCTGTGCGTGGAGGGTGACCTTGCTCTGTCACCTTGGGAGCCCTGGAATCATACAGTACCTGTCCGTTTGTGTTTGGCCAGCGCCACTTACAAGACTGTCTTCAAGCTCCATCCGTGTTGCAGCACATCGCTCTTTTTAAGGCTCAATTATACTCCGTTGTGCGGATAGACCACATTTTGTCGATCTGTTCCCGGGCCAACCCCTTGGCTGCTGTGAATGGTGCTGCTGAGCACACGCTGTGCACATAGCTCTTCCAGATCCCGCTCCCCTTCTTCTGGGGGTTCCACCCGTCAGTCGAAGAGCTGGATCAGACGGTAATTCTGCAACGGATTCTACGAGGAACTGCCACACCATTTCCCAGCTTCGCCCGTCTCGTACTGTATCCAGGCGGACTTGTTCGGTGTTCGCGCTGTGTCTGGTTTCTTGCAGGTAGCGCCATGTTCTGAAGGTTCCCGTGGGTTGTCGCTCACCAGCGAAGCCTGTTTATTGACTTTGCAGTATTGTACGCCCTCGGACTAACACACAGCAGTTTACTCGTGCTGCTGTTCATGGGCGTCTGGGCTGTAGCCAGTTTGGGGCTGTGAGGGACGGTGCTGCCACGCCCACGGAGCAGGTGCCCCGGTGAGCCCATGAGTGCACTTCCGATGGGTGCAAGGTGCAGGCCCCAGGATGTGCACACGCCTTGGCTGGGTTGGTATAATCCACGTAAGCAAGATCCCCTGGGAAAGAGGGTGTGTCGGTCTTGAATAAACACAGCAACGATACCAAGGTTACCCGGAGCACGAGTATTTACGAGTACTTCCAAAGCGGACTCTCACGCTGTGACGTGCTTCGACGAGGCAGACTCGGTGATTAGCGGTCGGGGTGAAACAAGGAGGTTAGGTGGCTTGCCCTGGGTCCATTGCTGGTGGGTGTGGAGCCCAGGCCCAACCCGGCAGGCAGGGGGCGCTGGTCCCACAGTGCACAGTTTTCACCCATGTCCTCTAGCTCCCCATCGCCGGCATTACATTTTTAAAAACCAGTTATAATTGCAAGGGAAATATTGTGACTGTCATCCCGCCCCAGCTCCCCGGCTCTCTCCCCCTCTGTTACGACAATAACTGGCTTGCTAAGACGATGGGGCCCGTCTTCCCCGTCCGCATCCGCGATCCTGTGTTTGTTCAAGTGCGTGCTTCTTTGCACTATGATCCCAAATAACTCAACTCAAAGTGAGTCATAGAACAAAATCAATGGGATCAGAAAGAGGAGCAGTCAGCAGGAGAGCCAGGAACCTGACCAGCTTGTCTTGTCAATTCTTCGGATTTGCAGTAAGTTTGTGAAGGCCCCTTGGTCCCCTGAGAGCATTTGCAGAGATGACCACTGTCCACATGCCCTTGACCATCTGCTCGTTACACTCTTCACTCCTCTCTTGCAGAACAGTGTTGGCATCTGTCCACTGCTTCCATAACTCTCGGCAGCACTCATGGTCACGTTCCTTGTCCATAAATGTTGCTCTGCAGGGTTTTCAGTGGCTGCACGCGGTTCTCCCCGATCTGATCACGTATGTAGACGGTTTCCGGCTTCAGCTGTTATGTGTCATGACTATTCTTACATGCAAATCCTCACGCAGGAATATATGTTTTTAGGACATATTTCTATGAATTTTATCGGGCCCTTGGTTCATTGTCTCCAAATGCACCGCATTGCCCATCTTCCGACCCTCCAGAAAAGGCATGCCAATTTATACGTCTACCAGCAGGGCATGAGGGGTCTTTTTCCCTGTTCTTTAACCAGAATTGGTTTTATGATTTAAAACATTATTTACCAGTTTGACAGAAGATAAACTGAGTGCCTCTGACGGCATTTCACGGCATTCCTTTGATTCTGGTGACGCGAAGCACTTGTCAGCAGCTCACTGGCTGCAGTGCAATTTGCCAAATGCCTGTGCAGGTCTTTTGCCCATTTTCCTGTGGGCATGCTTGTCCTTTAAAAATGTACTGCTTTGTGAGATCACTATTAATCGTTTGTAATACATATTGAAACATTTTCTCCTGGTTTGCCCTTTGCTTTTAATTTTGGCTCATGGGGTCCTTAACCATCAGCTGTTTTGAGTTGTTATGTGGTCAGATATACCGATCTTTCCTTCGGCAGCACTTGGAAAGGACTCAGCATCCCAGGGCGATAACGCAATTCATCTACGTTCCCGCTATTTTTTCTGTCTTGTGGATTTGGGTATATAGTGATGTGAAGCTTCTAAGCTCTGGTTCAAATTTCTTATTTAAATAATTAGCTAAGGGTCTGACACTAGCGACCGGAGATTGCAGATGGAATATAATTATACGGTTGAAAACGCATAAAGGCTAATTTTTCTGCAGATCTTCACCAACCACCCAGAACAAACGTTTGTTCTTAGTCTGTGGGGCTGGAGAGAATGATTTTCCACCAACTGTGATCTCTCACCTACTGGGCAGTGGCCCCTGGGGTTGGGGGTCCCTCTCAGGACCACTGCCGACCCCCACATGCACACACAAGGTCTCAGACAACAGTGAAGAAGAGCCCGAAGCAGCGTCCCCTTACGTGTGGGGTGTGGGGGTGGCCAGGGCTGCGTGGCTGTGTCGAGGTCAGCCGCCAGCGGGCTGGGGCAGGGTGGGTGCCCGGGAGGGTTTTGGGCCAGACCGAAGGCCTCCTTGCTCCAGGCGTGGTCGCCTAGGAGAATGCCCTGTTCACAACGCTGGGTGGCGTGGAAAAGATCTGATTTGTGGGATTTCATAAATCAAGACTATTTTCGTTTCAAGGGCTGAGAATTGATTAACGTCTGAGCCGTCACGTGTCGTATGGATCTGGGAGGCCAGGCTCCTTCAAGCTCTCTTTGCCGGAGGCCTGAGTATCAGCAGTTTTCCCGGAAAGTAGTCTTTTTTTTAGTGTCGGTGCCGATTCCCGTGATGCCAGCAGTGGCGACAGTGGGCCTGGCAGGCTGGGGACGGCGTGGGGCGCTCTGTGACCGGTGTTTGCACTGCCCCCGGGCTCTGCTCCGCTCTTAAAAAACTTGGCTGGTGGAGCATCTTGGTCCTTTTATGACCCCTTGGGCAGACACTGAGGCCTCTTGGCTGGAGGTCTCACGACCGCCCTGTTTTCCATGTGAACAGCCCCCGGGCAGCTGGGGACTCCCACCAACAGCAGCTCACTGGGCCCAGGTTGGTGCTGGCCTTTGACATACCGACGGGCAGGGGGCCTCTTAACTGATTTTCCTAATGATCATTTCCACTGTAGAATGGTTCACCTTTGTGAAACGTTTCCTTCGCCCATGATGAAAGTACCGCGGCGTCATTCCCCGCACCCTTGAGTGGGGGCCTTGAGGTGCGAGGCGTTTCCTTCCTCGTCCGAGACTTCAGTGAACGGGACCCACAAAAAGGCCTGAATGTGTGTAGGTGTCGGGTGCATTTGCTGGCACCCCAATGAGGACTGGCCTGGGGCACCTGCAGTCCCCGAAGAACAAGCAACGTGGCGGTAGAGCTGAGCCCACCCACGGCCTGGAGCCAGCTGGGTTGGCCCTGCCTGGCCAACGTCAGACTCGGGAACGAGAAGGAAATGCTTCTTGCCACCAGCCACCGGGAGGCTTGTCACGCAGCGGTGACGGACTGACGCAGTGACAGCTGGGAGGTCTCTGGTGCTCCTCTTATCAATTTAGCTCCTAAACACTTTGGTGTCTGTTGACCTCTCTCCTCCCTCCCCTCTTCCTTCGACCGTGCAAGCTGAGTGACAGCTCGCCCCCTCCAGTGCAAAGCACACTGATGGCTGTCTTTGCTCTTAGAAGCAGACCCCCCAGAGGCCTGACCCGCATCCCTGGGGCGGGGCCGCACTGCCCCCGGTGCTGAACCCGCCCCTCCTGCCCCTCATCCATCTCCCCCTTCTGTCTTCATCCATAGTGCTGCTGGAAGAGCAGCTCAGGCCCCTCGGCCATCAGTAAGCCGGCCTGCAGGCCCTGGTACTGGAGCCGGGGCTGGGGCGCCCACACCTCTGTGGCCTTAGCCAGCAAACAGGGCTGCTGGTGTCCGCCCAAGCTCTTCCTTCCGACTGGGCCTTGAGCATGAGACGCCATGGTCCTCGCAGCACCTCATGCTGCATTTCTGCCGACCCTGTGATCTTCCCAGGTGTCCCGAGCCATGAGGGGTGGGGACACTGGCTCTGGTCCACGCAGGCCAGCGGCACCCAGTCCTGCCTGCACGGCCTGGCCGCACGGCAGCTCAGGGGAGCACCGAACTGGGAAGGGCACGTGGGCCCCGCTCTTGTTTGCCTGCAGAGGCTGCCAGACTGGCCACACTGTCACCTGGCCACGGACAGTGAGGGGTGCCCTTCTCAGCTGGCTTCTCCCACGCCAACCCCGCAGCTCCAGCCCAGCCCACAGGAGGGGCCATGACCTCACCCACCTCCTCCTGTCCCACTGTTCTCTGCACAACAGCCATGAATTTAAACTCATCTTGAGTGTAGTCGACAGCTCTCAACCCCTGCCTCAAACCCCAGCGTGCGCCCACCCACACCCATCGGCCCCGGGCACCTCTGTGTTTCCTGCTGCGGGATTTTGTGTTTGCGTGGACCATCGCACCCACAACGGGGCGCCAGACCCACGCGTGTGGCTGCACAGCTCTCAAGCCCCTCCCTGCTTCTAGGGCTGAGGCAGAAACACTACACGGATGCTCCCTGGTCTCGGCAAAACTGCCTTTTCTTCAGCGAACGTTCGAACTGTGATTTTTCCCCTTCCTTTTCTAAATACACACTGAAATTTCAGGAGAGTTTTAGATTTACAGAAAGGTTGCAAAGAGAGCATGGGGGGTCCCCACACGCCCCACGGCTCCCATCTCACACCGTGGTGGTCCACTTGTCACAACGAAGGAGCGTGGGATGGGAACCGGGCTTCACTACTGTCCTCGTGTCCTCTTTCCGCCCCAGGACCCACATGACACTGGGTCAGCACGTCTCCTTGGGCTCCGCTCAGCTGAGACGGTCTCTCTGGGACTTTCCTTGTTTGGGTGACCCGGCAGTTGTGAGGACGACTGGCCCACTTTTGTAGAATGCCCCTCAATTTGGATTTGTCTGAGGCCCTTCTCATGATGGGCTCATCGTGGCTTCTCTGCTGCCCCTTGCCCCTTGCCTCAAGTGAGACCAGTGCCACGCCGCCCCAGCACGCTCCTTCAGCCTGAACACAAGCCAGCCCCCTTCAGTTGCAGGTGACAGAAGACACCACCTGGAAGGTCAGGGCATGCTCATTTCAGGTATGGCTTGATCAAGGGTTTAAAAGGTGTTGCTAAAATTAGATTTCTCTTCTCTGCGACCCATACACATTGGCTTTGCCTCATGAGTCCACCTCACCAACATGGAAACAGCCCCCAAACCCCACCTCCTGGAACTGACTCAACGCTGATGTCCCCAGGGTCACGTGCCCAAGCCCGGACTGCAGCCGGCCAGCCGTGCCTGGTATGCATGGCCTGGAACAGAGCAGCGGTGTATGTCCAAGGCAAAACCAGTCCACCACCACCATAGGAAGAGGGGACAGGGCCCCCACAAATGTCTTCTGCAATGGGGAAGGGATTCTCAGCAGACATGGGCCCTCCAGCCCTGGAGCCACGGGGAGGCGGGGTTGGGGTCAGGAGGTGCCTCAGCCCTGGCTCGGATCGTCACACAGCGTGACACACAGTGTTCGTGCCCCCACGGTAACTTTCCAGGTGAGTGACCATGGAGCAGTGAGGGCATCACTGCCTTGGTTCGAAGCAGGCCCGTCATCTGGGGCCGAGTGACACAGAGGCTCGTGCTGGAGCACGCTGCAGACCAGGCCCGTTTCATCCATCAGGAGCTGGTCTGGGGAGACGACCGTAGGCTAGTTCCCTTGAATGGTATTTAAGGAGGAATTCATTTTTATGATGACCTTAATGAGCATGGCCCGTGATGGACACACAGCGGCCCTCGCCGTCTTCAGCAGGAGGCGAGCGGGGACTCTGCGGGCACCCCGCTCACAGGGTCTGCTCCGGCGGTGACAAGAACAGGAGAGTCCCAGGGCTGAAGCCTGCCGCCTGGCTTTGCTAGGGTGTCGGTCACCTGTGGTAGGGGACACGCAATTGATGCATAGGGATTTTTGACATTTGCAGCTGTCGCAAATCCATGTATCCACCCTTGGTTCCCACCCCTGCCTGGGGCTCCGAATTCTCAGAAAGGGGGAGCTGGTGGCCAGCTTCTGTGTGGTGTCCTTCCGTGGGCAGGCCTGGGGAGGGGGTGCCCTGGGAGTGCAGCATCCCCCGGGAAGGCGCCCTGAGCACAGACAGGAAGATGCGGCGTGGGGGGCACCCTCCCTGGCCCGAGTCCCCATCCCTGCCACGTGGAGGCATCCGGCAGCCGAGCTGAGTAAAACTGCTAAGGAGTAACACCAGTTACAGACGGGCCTGCTCGGACTCCAAGAGTGCTTTGCTGGCGCCCAGCCCAGCACTTCCCGGCTCAGCATCCACATGAGGGTCCTCGGGGAGCAGGGAGAGCCAGGCCGAGCCCGCCACCCCCTCGCTCTGCCCGGAGTGCGCCGTTGCACAGCGCTCTTGCTGGCTGTGTCAGTCCCTGCTCTCTGGCAGGGGATCCTCTCAGTGTCACGAGCCTCCTCAGCTCAGTGTCTCTCTCTCCGGCTCTCTCTGACCCCCTGAGCCTTCCGCTTCCCGCGGGACCGCGGGTCATGTCTCCCACTGGCGTGAAAGCAAACGATTCCTCATCACATTTAGAAACGGGCGTCCCCTGTGAGTGCTCTGATCCCCGCTAAGGAAACCATGGTGACGAGGGATGGGCGTCCATGTGCATCTCATAAAGCTGCTTACACAGGTGTGAGGAAGAACCTTCGGAGGACAGTACTTTCACTGCAACTCCCAAAGTGGCAGAGTTGAAATTCCCCTGGGACGCCGACCCAATTACTAATCAAGCCGCAGCGTGACCTCATGAGAGTTTATGTTAAATACAGGGAATGTCCTTCATAATGGCCACTGTGGGCTCTGCCAGCGGCTCATTCATATTCACGGCCACTCACACCCGCAGGCCCGCTGGTCATGAAGCTGGGAGCTGCCCCGCGCCCCACGAGGACGAGGACCGGCCTGCAGGACAACCGTCCTGCCCCTGCCCCAGACTGGGCACATGCCAACCCCAGCAGGAGACGACAGGCTGTCTCCCAGAGATGCAGAGGCACGGAGACACCTGGGGGGGTGGTATGGGAACCCAAAGGGGTCCCAGGTGGGGGCTTGACGGGACCTGTCGGATGTCTGGAGCCAAAGGGTCCCGGAAGCCCCATCTTCCCTCTCAGGGCCCACCCTCTCCGCCTCTGCCTTCCCACCTCGCCACTCCCCTGCCGGGCCCCTCCGAAAACTCTTACTTTCTCCAAACGTGGTTGTGACGCGGTGCCTGGAGCTGGCTGCCTGGGTCTGCGCTGGACGCGAGCACCGTTCACGCAAGTTCTTTGACTCTGGAGACAGGACAGGTGTGGGCCTTGAGCTTAAAGCCTGCTGAAGGGTGAGGAGCGAAGGGCTCACGCAGGCCTGCTGGGCACAGGGGGCGTGGCCGGGTGGGCAGGAGCGCTCTGGAGGCCCCGCCTCCTGCCTCTCCCAAACCCCAGGGACCAAGGCTCGCAGGCTTTTCCGTGCCTCACCCGCAGCCACTCCCCCTGCTCTCGGCTGCCCGGTGGAGAGTGGCTGGCTTCCGGGAGCAAGTGTAAAGACCCTGCCCTCAGAGCTCAGCCTGGGCTGAGACCCTGCCCTCCACACACCTCCCTCACCTCTGGGCCAGGACGGGAGGTCCGAGGCCTGCCGTGACCTGCGGGTCTGCCTGGGCCCGCTGGGCAGGCACTCTTACCTGGGAGAGCCTGCTGGGGGTGGGGGGGCAGCAGGAGGAGGGGAGGCTGGAGGAGCAGCTGAGGCCGCATTGGCTCCGCCAGCAGTGTGCACGCTTCCCGCCTCAGGTTCTGAGCAGGGAGTCCCCGCTCCCAATCTCATGCTGAGCAAACCTCAGAGTTGGGGTGGGGACGCATGTTCCCCAGGGGCCCGGCTGACGGAGAATCACCCTCCAGGGAAATGGAGCAGAGAGCCCCCCAGCTGGTGGGACCATGGCAGAACTTTGGGTTTTAATGGCTCGGCGCCCACCCCCACCGAGGAAGGAGGTTCCTGTGCGGCTTGTCCAAGTCCTGGCCCACAGACTCTGAGAGCAGCGGACGGGGTCATCTTACAGCCTGAGTCTGAGTGCTCATGATGTAGCAGTAACTGGAACAACGTTTGAGGTCCGGGGACAGGCCATTCAGAGGCTGATCCCCGTGGGCTACCGGCGGAGGCCGGAGCCTTTATTGTGGCTCCTGCTGGACAAGCATCTCCTGCCACAGCTCAGCTGATGCGCTTGGGTTGAAGCAAACATTAGCTTCTCAGGCTCACCTCCCTCACACACACTCTCGGTGCCTGGGGATTCTCCTGCCACAGGGCCTTTGCACATGCGGGTCTGGCCTCGGGGGAAGGCTCCCCTGACCCTGTATGGGGCAGGGCCTCCATTACACACTGCCCCTGCACCCGCAAACTCTCCTGGTTCCCACCATGTCTGTGCCTACTGTTTCCTGCTGGGAACATTATCTGGCAAATAGTAGGAACTTAATTTGCATCTGTAAAGAAACAGTGAATGCAGGAGTGAAGGGCATGCAGCCCGAGTGTCCAGTCCTTCCCCATCTGTGGCTGAATGATGTGCCTGGTGCCTGCAGGCCCTGCATTCCCACCTGTGCTCCAGGGCTCACCCCCCCACACTGTGAGCCCCCAAACACCTGGGGAGCTCTCGAAACCCTAAATCCTTAACCTGCTCTCAAGTCTCCAGACATTGCCTTCTCCCCTAAAACAGTTAACCCCTGGGACAAGAGCTGCCAGCGAGATCCAGAGAAGAGCTGGGTTTCCAGGCTTCCCTTATTTAAACAAGGAATTACCGCTCACTCTCTCTGGGAAGCTCAGCTTCAGGGCACACTTCACGCTCTGCTCTTCAAAGTTTCAAAGTCTGCACACGTGGGCCGTGGGTCCCCCAGACCCTGAAGGGAATTGGTTTGTCACACAGGATCAGAACAGGGGCCGCCTCAGACATGCACACGGACAAGCCCAGGACCCTGCGGGGGGGGGGGGGGTCCCAAGGCAACGACCTAATCACCAGTAACTGCAAATATAAGAACACAACTACCTGTGAGCAGACCCGCAGCACGCAGCAGGCTGGGCCCAGAGCCCCACAGAGGGGCTGTGAGGGCTCAGGCAGGGGGACCTATCCTCAGGCAGCCTGGACCTATCCTAGGCTCTTTGGTGGACATGTCCATGTCCTTCCCAACCTCACCGCTCTTCCCAAACAAGGGACACCAGATCTAGGGGCCGGCCTGCAGCTCCTAGGTGGCAGGTGCATGGTCTGGGGCCCTCGGGGCCTTGCTGCCCCCACCCCCAGCCCCTGCGGGCGGGTTCTGGGAGGCTCCCCCAGGGTGGGTGGGCGTCCCAGGGAACAGGCAGGGAGGGGCCCACGTCCGTCCCCCTTTGGGTGTGGCCAGGGGGCGCACACGCCTGCACGTACCCTCCATCCCAGGCGCGGTCCTTCTGAGCCCGGAGGGACTGTCGCAGAACGTGTGGGAGGTTCCCCTCCCAGCCCAGCCCGCTGAGTGACAGCCATTGCGGCCTCAGCCCGGGGCCTCGCCCAGCGATAGCACACTAGGGAGACGTTTGGCCGAAGGCCATTAAGCTGCGGTGGAGCTTAGGCCTTGCGCCCCCGTTCCTGCCCCGCGTTGAAGGGCCCGTGTGTGTGAGGTGTCTCTGCTGCCCATCTCTCCACTGAGTCACGGCCGTTCAGCCGGACTGTCCCCACCCCCAGCTCTGAGCTCATCAGCTCTGCCATCACTCATCTGTCCCCAGAGCTGTGGCGTGGGGCCAAGGAAACTTGGGTCCCACGAGGGCTCTGCTGCCCCAAGCGGCTGGAATAGCTCCGAGAATGCCGGGGCAGGGCCTCCGTGTGATGGGGGGACACGGTCCTGAGGCCCCGGCTCTGCCCCTTCTGGCCCCAAGGCCGTGGGTATGTAGACAGGCCGGCTGCTCCAGCTGCTGCCTGAGTCTGAGGATGTTGGTCCGACTTCGAGGCAGAAAAGGAAGATGTTGTGTCCACACGATGATGCCATTTCCCCTCTGCCTGACCTGGCTTTGGCCACAGCCTCCCTGCCAGACGCAGGACAGCTCCGGCCAGCACCCCGGAAAAGAGCCCCCTGCAGACCCTCACCACCTGCCTGAGCACCGGGCTCGGCCCAGTGCCCGGCACATGGCAGGGGCCCACACCGCCCCTCGGGGCTCATGGTGATCTCTCCACCAAGCTTTGCTGTCAGGAAGCCCTTGAAGGAGCACGGACGTGGTGTCTCATACACAGCCCAGGGACTGACTGGGCTCTGGCCCATCCCTCCATGAATTCGGACTCAAGTCTGGACAAAACGCAAACAAGGAGTACTGCTGAGGACACACGAGGGGCTACGA
>NW_024424675.1:46840092-46849265 GCF_017311325.1 Ursus maritimus | reverse complement strand
GGGGGGGGGGGGGGGGGGTCCCAAGGCAACGACCTAATCACCAGTAACTGCAAATATAAGAACACAACTACCTGTGAGCAGACCCGCAGCACGCAGCAGGCTGGGCCCAGAGCCCCACAGAGGGGCTGTGAGGGCTCAGGCAGGGGGACCTATCCTCAGGCAGCCTGGACCTATCCTAGGCTCTTTGGTGGACATGTCCATGTCCTTCCCAACCTCACCGCTCTTCCCAAACAAGGGACACCAGATCTAGGGGCCGGCCTGCAGCTCCTAGGTGGCAGGTGCATGGTCTGGGGCCCTCGGGGCCTTGCTGCCCCCACCCCCAGCCCCTGCGGGCGGGTTCTGGGAGGCTCCCCCAGGGTGGGTGGGCGTCCCAGGGAACAGGCAGGGAGGGGCCCACGTCCGTCCCCCTTTGGGTGTGGCCAGGGGGCGCACACGCCTGCACGTACCCTCCATCCCAGGCGCGGTCCTTCTGAGCCCGGAGGGACTGTCGCAGAACGTGTGGGAGGTTCCCCTCCCAGCCCAGCCCGCTGAGTGACAGCCATTGCGGCCTCAGCCCGGGGCCTCGCCCAGCGATAGCACACTAGGGAGACGTTTGGCCGAAGGCCATTAAGCTGCGGTGGAGCTTAGGCCTTGCGCCCCCGTTCCTGCCCCGCGTTGAAGGGCCCGTGTGTGTGAGGTGTCTCTGCTGCCCATCTCTCCACTGAGTCACGGCCGTTCAGCCGGACTGTCCCCACCCCCAGCTCTGAGCTCATCAGCTCTGCCATCACTCATCTGTCCCCAGAGCTGTGGCGTGGGGCCAAGGAAACTTGGGTCCCACGAGGGCTCTGCTGCCCCAAGCGGCTGGAATAGCTCCGAGAATGCCGGGGCAGGGCCTCCGTGTGATGGGGGGACACGGTCCTGAGGCCCCGGCTCTGCCCCTTCTGGCCCCAAGGCCGTGGGTATGTAGACAGGCCGGCTGCTCCAGCTGCTGCCTGAGTCTGAGGATGTTGGTCCGACTTCGAGGCAGAAAAGGAAGATGTTGTGTCCACACGATGATGCCATTTCCCCTCTGCCTGACCTGGCTTTGGCCACAGCCTCCCTGCCAGACGCAGGACAGCTCCGGCCAGCACCCCGGAAAAGAGCCCCCTGCAGACCCTCACCACCTGCCTGAGCACCGGGCTCGGCCCAGTGCCCGGCACATGGCAGGGGCCCACACCGCCCCTCGGGGCTCATGGTGATCTCTCCACCAAGCTTTGCTGTCAGGAAGCCCTTGAAGGAGCACGGACGTGGTGTCTCATACACAGCCCAGGGACTGACTGGGCTCTGGCCCATCCCTCCATGAATTCGGACTCAAGTCTGGACAAAACGCAAACAAGGAGTACTGCTGAGGACACACGAGGGGCTACGACTCTGATAGAAACCCCATCTTCCCAGCGAAAGAAACTGGGACGGGGCCCCTGTAGGCCAGGGAGCGGAGGGGATCCTGGAAGGGAGAGACGGACAAGAGGGTTTCCTCATCGGGTGCACGGCCCTGCACTCACCTCAGAACGACCCTGGAGGGCGCACGCGTGAAGCCCTGCCCACAGAAGGCCAGGCAGGCCTGTGTGCCACACTGCGGTCAGCATCTCCAGGGGATGAGAACAGGACCCGGAGTCACCGCTCGGCATCCCGCTGCTCAGGACGTAAAACAAAATCACTCAGCACAAACCGGGAAAATGAGCCATCCTCAGGAGGACGGACAACGGCCAGATGCCAGCCCCGGGATGACCAGGTACTTACAGTGGGCGTCCTGACTATGTTTTCCGTGATCTCTCTCTCTCTCTCTCTCTCACAGACACACACAGAATATGACATAAAATGAATGATAAGAATTCTCAGCAGAGAAATAGGAAATATAAAAAATAACCAATGAGTATTTTTGAATCCCAAAATACGGTATCTGAAATAAAAAATTCACTGATGGACTCATAGCAGAACAGAGATGAAGGAGAAAGTCAGTGAACTTGGAGGTAAATGGAAAATATCCAAACTACAGAAGAGAGACAGGAAGAGAAAGCAGAGCAGAGGCTCAGGGACCAGGGGGGACAACATCCGAGAGTCGGGTACACATTTGGAGTTCCAGGAAGAGAGGAGAAAGGTGGGGAAGGTATTTGAAGGAAAAACGATGGAAACACCCTAAATTTAGTGAGAGAAATAAAACATTCTAGAAGCTCAGAGAATCCCAAAGAGGATAAACTTAAAGAAAACCACACTGAGAAACATAATAACCAGATTCCTGAAAACCAAAAAAAACATCTTGGAAGCAGCTAGAGAAAAACAACACGTCACATCCACGAAACGATGATTCAGATGCTTGACGTTTGCTGTCGGAAACCGCGAAGGCTAGACGCCGCCGAGCAACGTCTCTAAGTGCTGAGAGAAAAGCGCGGTCAGGCCAGAGCTCCATTTCTGGTGACTGTTTCTTTCTGGAATGAAGGTAAATGGAGATAATCCCGGATGAAGGAAAACTAAGAGGGTCCACCACCTGCAGACCTTCGCACAGAAACGGTGTGGGAGCTCCAGGCTGATGGGCAGCGACCCCAGGAGGAAGCAGGCTGGTGATTCCCTGAGTAAATATCCAAGTTTGCTTTTCTTCCCCTTTAAAATGAAAAATGGCAATGCTGTGATGGGATTTTCAACACATGTAGGTGTCATAATGTGACAGCGGCAAAGGCCAGTGGGGCTGGGGAAATGGACCTAAATCTGAAAGCTTGCTTTCTTTTATGGGTAGGGGGAAAATACGAAGTCTACGCAGACTGTAAAGATCAAGGATCCTGACATCCCTAGGGCAACTAGTAAAAAAAGTATGTAAAACGAGACAGCCAAAAGCCAGTATATACATTAAAAGGGAATACTAAGAACATATTCATTAGAACAAATAACCAAACCCAGAGGAGACAAACAGAAAACAAAAAATAAAATGACAGACCTAAATCCAACCATGTGGGTAATTACATCAAATGCTAATGGTTTAAACATCCTAATTAAAAGGAAGAGATTGAGGGGCACCTGGGTGGCTCAGTCAGTTAAGTGTCCAACTTGGTCTCGGCTCAGGTCTTAATTTCAGGGTCATGAGTTCAAGCCCCACATCGGGCTCTGCACTGGGTGTGGAGCCTACTTAAAAAAAAAAAAAGGCAGAGATTGACGTAGTAAATATAAAGAAGCCAGATCCCAGTACATACTAGTTACAAGAGACACACTTCATATACAGACACAGGTAGATAAAGTCATCTGAAGGGACAGATATTCAGCTATTCCCCTCCCCACTCATGCTCTCTCTCAAATAAATAAATAAAATCTTAAAAAAAAAAAACTAGGCTGTTTACTCCTGAGTTTTGAGAACTCTATATATTCTGGATTCAAGTTCTTTATCGGATAAGAGGACATGTAGATGTTTCCTCCCCGTCTGTAGCTCCTCTGTTCATTCTCTTAACTGACATAGAAAGACCGAAGTTCTTAATTTTTATTAAACTCAGTTTACAAATTCGTTTTTTTTATGGATCCATGCTTTATGTGTCAGATCTAAGATCTTTGACCAACCCAAGGTCACAAGAATTTCCTTTTCCATCTTCTAGAAGTTCTATGGTTGCAGATTTTCTATTTAGGTCTCTGAGCCATTTTGAATTAATTTTTGTATATGCTGCAATGCATGGGTCAAGAGTCTTTTCTTTCTCTCTCTCTCTTTTGGGGGAATGGGTGCATGAATATCTGATTGTTCCAGCGCCATTTGTTCAAAAGACTATCTTTTCCCCATTGTGTTATCTTTGAACCTTCACTGAAATCAACTGACTATATATGTGGGTCTAATCCTAGAATCCCTGTTTTGTTCTACATGTCTATCGAATCATAAATACCACGCTCTCTTAACACTGTGGCTTTAGAGTAAGACTTGAAATCTGTTAGTGTGAATCTGTCAGCTTTGTTCTTTTTCAAGCACTTGGTGATTCCAGCTCCTTTCCCTTTTCCATAGGTTTTGAAACTTGGTTTTCCAACTTCTACGAAAAGATTCTGGTGTTTTCGCTTTTTTTTTTTTTCCCGTTTGTTTGGATTTGCATTGGACCTATAGGCCAGTTTGGGGGAAATGGACACGCTAACAATCCATGAACGTGGTTCATCTCTCCGTTTATGGGCCTCTTAGCTGATTTCTATGATCAGTGTTTTGTGGTCCTCAATTTACAAAATTTACACTCATCTCATTAGATTTATATCTAAGTATTTCATAGGTATTTGGTGCCATCGTAAATGGTACCGTTTTTAAATCTCAGTTTGCAGTTATTCATTGCTAGTAAACAGACATAGGATTTTTGTATAGTGACTTGGTATCTGAGGACCTTGACAAACTATTACTTCTTGCGGTTTTTGTCAATTTTTTGGGACTGTCTATACAGACTCATGTTATCTGTGGATAGAGACTGTTTATTTCTCCAGACAGTAGGTTTCATACCAGCTTGTTCGTTGTCTTATTACGTTGTCTAGGGCTTTCCCCATCAAAAATAATGTTAAGTATGGTTTCTTGTTTATTATTATATTTTTATGCCTTCAATCAGGTGGAGGAGTTCCCTTCTATTCCTAGTGTGCTGAGGGTTTTCATCATGAATAGAAGTTAAATACTTTCAAATATTCTTACAGCATCTCTTGAGACGTCCACATGGTTTCTGTTCTTTAAACAGTCGGTACGGGGACTACAATATTGAATAGCGAACCAGCCATGCATCACAGGGATAACTCCACTTGGTCATGAGATAATTTAATTTTGCTGAATTCAATTTCCCAGTATTTGTTGAGGAATTTTGTATCTGTTATAGACTGAACGTTTATGTCCCCCACCCCAAATTCCCTCAAAATTCGGATGTTGAAACCCTAAGTTCAATGTGATGGTATTTGGAGGCGGAAGTGATTAGGAGTAGATGAGGCTGTGAGGATGTGGCCCTCCCAGGGGGATTCTGTGCCACAGGTTGGGTCATTCCATCCACATGCATGCTACGGAAGGGCCATCTGAGGACACAGTGACAGGATGCAGTCTGCAAACCAGGAAGAGGTCCTCACCCAGAACCAGATGGCCCCAGCACCCTGATCTCAGACTTCCAGCCTCCGGAACCGTGAGAGGAGGGGTTTCTATTGTTGAAGCAGCCAGTCTACGGTGTGGCTATGGCCACCTGAGCTGGCCAACACACCACTGAGGCTCACGTGGCCCAGCCCTCCCTTCAGCCTGTTTCTCCAGGGCCCACACCCGGCCAGAGCGAGGCAGACATGGCCAGAGCCCCCAGTGGCTGTCCAGGCATGTTGACATGAGCTTCAACTCCCCACAGCCAACCTGTCCTCCTATAGGCCCCATGGGGCCTGACGGGGAGGGGTGCTCCCAGCCAGATGGACCTGGACTCTGCCCCAGTTGGCCACCGGCCCTGTCACCCCTCCTGGCTGTTGAAGTCTCAAGGTCATTGCCCCCCCCCCCGAGATGACTTTAGGGGGCTCATCTCCACCAGATCTGAGTTCTGGGAGCAGGAAGGGGCTGGGCTCAGGGCCCACTGCGTGCTGTCCTCATGCCTCCCCCTGGCTGGGGCCCTCCGGCCTGTGGGGGCCTCTGTCCCCTCCCCTGAACAAGGGGACTGCCCTGTGGTCACCGTGAGGATGGCACAGGTAGATGCCCCAGGGAGGCCCTCCTCGGCCCACCGCTAGCACTGGCAAGGATCCAGCATGCGCCATCCCCACGGGGCCTCTCCGTAGGTGAGCTGGTGTGGGATGGCAGCAGGCAGGTGTCAGCAAGGCGTGCGGGGCCAGGCGTCCCCATCCACATTCTTGTCTCTCTGCAGACCACCAGCTGCCCCACACCTTTGCCATCTGTCTCGGTGCCTCCACAGGGTGAAGAGGAGAGATGGAGCCCCACCTCCCTCACCCCTGCCCCAGCCCAGCCTGGGAAGGTCTGGCCCTGCACAGGGCTCTACTCGGAGGCTGGGACTGGCTCCCGGGCACCGCTGAGAGCTGGCATAGGAAAGGCCGGTTCAGGGCAAGACCATATTGTGCCCGTCACCTGCGCTTTGGTCCTTTGCCAAACCTCGGCCTCGCCCGGCACCGACAGACACCTTTGTGTCCAAGGCCCAGGGTGCCGGCTGGCTTTGAGCACTGGCTATCTGCTGGACGTCAGGGTGATGGATGGGTTGAGTCATTGTCCCAGGATGAGCGAGGCCTGAAGGGACTGCTGGACACGTTGACTCGGGACCTGAGCCTCCTGCCCAAGGAGGCCCCAGGAGCTGCCTCGGACACAGACGTCCCCAGGTGCTCCTCTCCTCGCCCCCTGCTGGGTTGTTAATAGATCACCAGTATCGTGGCTGGGGAGAGGCGGGCATGGTCGTCCCAGCGCAGGCAACACCGTCTTCGGAGGATTTACAGACACTAGTAAACCCAGGTAGACGCCAGAGGGGTGATTCTCAGGAGGGGATGAGGAGTCACCGCTCTGCCCAGTGCTGCCCATCACACAGTCACCCGCACCGGCCGTGCCGTCCCCGAGCCTCCTCACTGGGCTACAGACAGGTGGGTGCCTCTCCAGGCGGGCAGGTGCTGGAGGCCGGCCTGTGTGTCTGTGCGGGCCGTGCCGTCCAGCCACCCGTTTCTCGCTGGGTCTTTGAGCTTGTCCCACAGATCCCCCAATGATCCTGTCCACGGCCCCAGCCCCCCGCCCTCCCTGGGGGCTCTGGGCGGCAGGCCCGGGCATCTGTTCGCACAAGCCCCATTGCTGGGTCCTCCTCTCAGACGACCTGGGAAGCGCAGACCTGCCCCCCCTCTGAGCTCCTCACCAGCCCCCAAGAGACCTTTGGAGAACAGAGCTTGTAAAGATTCTCTCACTCCGCCCAGTCCCTTCCCCCCTTCAGTGGGTCTGAGATGGGGCCAGGCTCAGGTTTCAAAGCTCGGCAGGTGATTTACTAGGCAGGCCGGCTAGGAACCCCCAAGTCAGTGGTTCTCAAAGCGGGGTCCCAGACCAGCAGCGTCATGGAAACGTGCGTTCTCAATGCCCTGGACCTGCTGAGCTCTGGGCTTTGACAAGTCCTCCGGCCGCACCTCGGGACACTGAGAACCGCTGCCCCATCCATCCCTACCCTCTCCAGGCCAGTGAGGCTGCCAAACTCAGCGAGCCCTTCCGCAGGCTCAGGGTCGTGGGGACCCTGGCTGTGCTCACGTATATACGGTCAGCATCCTGCGGGCAGGAGGTCGCCCTGTGGTCCTGCTGCCCTGTTCACTCGACCCCCATCAGGGCCCATGCGGGGCTGAAGGCGCTGCCTCGGAAGAGAGTGTGCTGGGCAGACTGGCCGGGAGGGCAGGGGCGCGGGCAGGGGTGTGGCGTGCGCAGGGTTCCGGGCATCGCATGGAGACCAGCATCGCGCTTCCCACCTTCTCTTGACAAGGTCGTCTGTGTAAGTTTGGGTTCCCCTTGTGGCAAGCGGAGTCTGGAAATCTCAGGAATCCAAGCTTCTCGTGTGGATGAGGAGACGAGACTCCCGACCCCCCCCCAACCGTAGCTGCCAGGTTAGGAAGCTGGTCACCCCGCAGGCCTCGCGGGAGAACACTGGCCGTGGGCAAAGGACTGCTTGGGTGCTGGTGCAGCCCCGTGAGATCCCACAGTTGGTTAACCCGAGCCTCAGTTTCCCTTTGCAGACGATGGCACACGGCCATGGAGATGGTGCGGGAATACACGAGGAGGGGGACGAATGACCCTGGAATGAGCTTGCTACCAATTTGGACCAGAGCAGCTGAGCACCATGACCCCTGACCTTTGTGCCAACTAACGATGTCTTATTGACTTCACGCTCATCCCCTCAAGGCTCTGCTCCCACACCCACCGCATCACCTTCTTCCTCTCTCGGGTCATAGGTGTCAGAGGCCACAGGGCTCAGCTCCCCCTCCCCATTGACACCTCCAAGATCACCCATGCATTGACGATCCCAAATTCATACCAAGGTTCCAGAGCTTTCTCTGAGCTTGTCTGAGCCCTCGGTCCCGTGCTTGGCCCCATGAAAGCCCAGCAGGCGGCCCAGGCTCAGGGAGGCCAGGCAGCGCTGTCCAGCAGCTCCCCCAGGCTCAGGTCACCCCAAGCTCTGCCATCAACGCCTGAGAGTCTGGGCGTCCCCCAACCGAGACGCCTCACCTCACGCCCACCCTTTCTGTAGCTCGTGGCTTCACCTTCAAGATAAATCTGAAATTCCCCTTCTCGTCCCACCACACCACCGAGAGACCACCTTGAAGCCTGGCCTCCTCACTGCCCTCGGCCGCCACAGCTCCGCTTCCCTCCCCAGAGCAGCCAAAGGGATCTTATGGGCACGGGGATCAGGTGTGCTCCCCCCTGCACTCAGGATAAGCCCCAGCTCCATACCGGGACCCACGAGGCCCCTGAGACTTATCGGGGGGCCCCCTCAGCCTGGGCCCCAGGAGGGCGTCCCTTCGGGCCGTGGACCACCCATCCTGTCGCACCCACCTCAGGGCCTTTGCACCTGCCGCTCCTGCCTCCGCAGTGCTCTGCCCCACAAGGCTGTGCAGCTGCTTCTCCCCTGGGCTCAGGCAACATTTCGGATACTTCTCCCCGGGAGGGGTCTTCCTCGACCCGCCCCATCAGGCCCATCCGCTCCGGTAGACACCTGACCGTCCCTCAGCTGCTCATTTACACGAGCCGCCCCCTGACCCCTCCGCTAGGTTGTGACCCGTGGAGGCAGTGACCTCCTCTGTCCATTGTGTTCACTGAATCCTGCTGCCCACTGTGCTAAGAAGAAACCGCAGAGCCTGCTGGCGCCCAGAGCAGGGAAGGACAGAGCAGGATCGGGACCCAGCCCTGGGGAGGCCGTGGCCCCATCCTGTCCTGCACAGAAGGGACTGACCCCCGGCTGCCGGTGGGCGTGCTTGCCTGGGGCCTCTCCGCCACGCTCCCTCCACAACACAGCCGGGTTAGGGAGTCTGCTCCCGCGGGGTCCAAGCCTGGCCTTTGAAGGCTCCGGGCCAAGGCTGGTCTGACAGGGCTCCTTCAGGGCTGGGCAGGGCCCCCCAGGAGAGGGGCTGGAGCAGGGGTCAGTGGCTGGCCCAGCTGCACCCAAGCCCAGCCCCCAGGGCCGGGCCCCAGAATGTCCTCCCTGGCCCCACCCCCTCTGGGCGGGGGGGGGGGGGGGGGAGCCCAG
>NW_024424675.1:46770282-46840082 GCF_017311325.1 Ursus maritimus | reverse complement strand
ACTTCACGCTCATCCCCTCAAGGCTCTGCTCCCACACCCACCGCATCACCTTCTTCCTCTCTCGGGTCATAGGTGTCAGAGGCCACAGGGCTCAGCTCCCCCTCCCCATTGACACCTCCAAGATCACCCATGCATTGACGATCCCAAATTCATACCAAGGTTCCAGAGCTTTCTCTGAGCTTGTCTGAGCCCTCGGTCCCGTGCTTGGCCCCATGAAAGCCCAGCAGGCGGCCCAGGCTCAGGGAGGCCAGGCAGCGCTGTCCAGCAGCTCCCCCAGGCTCAGGTCACCCCAAGCTCTGCCATCAACGCCTGAGAGTCTGGGCGTCCCCCAACCGAGACGCCTCACCTCACGCCCACCCTTTCTGTAGCTCGTGGCTTCACCTTCAAGATAAATCTGAAATTCCCCTTCTCGTCCCACCACACCACCGAGAGACCACCTTGAAGCCTGGCCTCCTCACTGCCCTCGGCCGCCACAGCTCCGCTTCCCTCCCCAGAGCAGCCAAAGGGATCTTATGGGCACGGGGATCAGGTGTGCTCCCCCCTGCACTCAGGATAAGCCCCAGCTCCATACCGGGACCCACGAGGCCCCTGAGACTTATCGGGGGGCCCCCTCAGCCTGGGCCCCAGGAGGGCGTCCCTTCGGGCCGTGGACCACCCATCCTGTCGCACCCACCTCAGGGCCTTTGCACCTGCCGCTCCTGCCTCCGCAGTGCTCTGCCCCACAAGGCTGTGCAGCTGCTTCTCCCCTGGGCTCAGGCAACATTTCGGATACTTCTCCCCGGGAGGGGTCTTCCTCGACCCGCCCCATCAGGCCCATCCGCTCCGGTAGACACCTGACCGTCCCTCAGCTGCTCATTTACACGAGCCGCCCCCTGACCCCTCCGCTAGGTTGTGACCCGTGGAGGCAGTGACCTCCTCTGTCCATTGTGTTCACTGAATCCTGCTGCCCACTGTGCTAAGAAGAAACCGCAGAGCCTGCTGGCGCCCAGAGCAGGGAAGGACAGAGCAGGATCGGGACCCAGCCCTGGGGAGGCCGTGGCCCCATCCTGTCCTGCACAGAAGGGACTGACCCCCGGCTGCCGGTGGGCGTGCTTGCCTGGGGCCTCTCCGCCACGCTCCCTCCACAACACAGCCGGGTTAGGGAGTCTGCTCCCGCGGGGTCCAAGCCTGGCCTTTGAAGGCTCCGGGCCAAGGCTGGTCTGACAGGGCTCCTTCAGGGCTGGGCAGGGCCCCCCAGGAGAGGGGCTGGAGCAGGGGTCAGTAGGGGCGCGGCTCAGCTGGGACCAGTCTGCGGACTGGCCTGGGAGGAATGAAGCAGCAGTACTGAGATGAGGGAGCTCTGTCTCCCGCCGCCCGCTGCCTGTGGTGGGCCTGCCGGGTGGCTCTGCTGCTGCTCCCGAAAGTGCCTTCCGAGCCTCAGACCCGGGGCCACGGCACCTGCTGCCACACCCGCAGAGGCTTAGGCCGGGAGCTATGCAGCGGCCGTCTAGGCCTCAGTTTCCCCACTCCAAAACAATCACAGCTTTCCAGGGGCGGGGGTGACACTAACCCACGAGCAGGTGTGCCCCTCCCACCAGCGTCCTGCCAGCCCTTCGCGGCCGCCTGGAGCCCGCCCTGCCTGCTTCCTGTCTGGGTCAGCCTGCTGAATTATTCAGGCGGCATGGGGCAGGCCCTGGCAGGACGGGCAGGGGGAGCGTTCTCCTGGACCGCGTCCCATCCCTCCGATGCTCTGACTCAGCTCTGGCTCCAGCTCGGAGCTTCCGTCCTGTTAATGGAACCACAGTCCCAGCCGCCTCCCTGACAGCCTGACAGCCGCTGGGCGCTGCAGCCAGGCTGGCCCCTCCCTCCCGCAGCCGCTCCTCCCACCCTCTGCTTGCAGGCTGTGGGGGGGTGGTGGGCAGAAGCCACATTCACCAGTTCCCGACGTCAGACGCGGTGTTTGCAAACACAGGCTCCAGCCAGTCGCTGCGCTGACCCCCAAACTCCACCGCCCACCAGGCAAGGGATGAAAACGGGCTGCAAGACTCCCAGGGCTGGGGCTGCTGCCGGCCTTGCCTTGTTTTCTCAAAAAGTATTTCCCAGGGACATGGAAAGGGCTACTGTAGGATTGCTTTGAGGTCTGTGTGTGTGTGTCACATTGCAACACTTTGCACAGAACATGGCTTCCGTTGCCCGCTGAGTCCCCTGTGTGTGCACGTGTGTGCGCACATGTATGTCTGTCCGTGTGTGCGTGTACGTGTGCACATGTATGTGTGCACATGTATGCGTGTGCACGAAGGCCCTGACCGAGCAGGAGCTGGAGTTCAGGTCCCGTGTGCTGCAGGCCCGGTCAGCCGTGGTGCTCCCAGATTTGGTTTAGGGCTTATCTTCCCTTTTCAGTTCCTGCTGGTTTGCCCAGAACCCGCACGGCCAGCACGTCTGGGTCCTGTGAACCTTTGGCACCAGGTCTGCGCAGAGAAGGGCCCCCATGGGTCGTCAGGCCCCCCCATCAGTCCGGTCTTGCCCCCTTCAGCAAGGAGAGGGTCTCTCGGCCACGAGGGCCAGGGGTTCCCGGCTAGAGGCCCCCAGGAAAGGGCTTGTCCAGGACGGGCAGTGTTCCCGGGGTGCGGGTCAGGACGGCCGCCTCCCCCACCCCATTGTGCCTCAGGCTGCCGGGAGGGCCAGGTGAGGGGACTCTGGGCAGACGTGGAACAGCCCTTGAAGGTCCAGTCCACGGGGTCAGGACCACAGCGCCCCCGAAGGGAGATCCAGCTTTGGGGTCTGCCACCCCGGACCCTCCTTACCCCCAGCCTAGGCTCCCCCAACCCCGAGGAGCACACAGTTCAGCCTGCTGTCCTGACCTCCGATGTTTCATAGAAGGAAACTCATTTGGACGCCCTCAGGGACTGCAGGGAGATCCCCCTCTCAGCGAGTGAGTCAGGGTTCCTTAAACAGAGCAGTTAAGAGGGGGACAAAGGTCAGGAGGAGGGGCCTCTCCAGAGAGCGGGTGAGCAGGCTGCAGTAGGAAGTGCGAAGGGCACAGAGGGGGTCCCGGGCAGGGTCCTGGATGGCATCCTGGATGGAGGTCCCAGGTGGGGCCCCAGAGCCCGCCCAGCTCCTGCACAGGGAGGGGTGGGGGCTGCCCCAGGGTCTGAGGTCTGCCCTGTCCACACCCGACCAGCCAGCCCAGACACTGGCTCATGTGTGGCAAAGGCTCCCTCAGATGGCCCCCAGCCACTGGCCATTCCCCTCTGGCTGGCGTACTTGGGGCCCCACCAGGTCTGATCCCGTGGTCTCCGGTGGGCATCCAGAGCTCCCCACTATCCACCCATCTGCACTATGGTCCCCGTTCCCAGCATGGATGGTAGCTGTCAACCGTCAAACCCACACAGCCACCCTCGCAGAGGGCCCCCCGGGGACAGAGCCCTTTGAGCCCTCGGTGCTGACAGAAGAGGCTGATTTGACCACATAAATCCCACCCCTTCACTCATGGTGTCACTTCCCTCGGTCTCAATCTCGTCATCTGTGACATGGGGACGTCAGGGGGACCCTGCGGGAGGCATGTGCTGGGATAAAGGGAGGGGGCGTGGGGAAGTGAGAAGGGGGCCCAGCAATGCCCAGGAGACGCAGAAACCATGCTTTTCTGGCCCCCTAATTCCCCCAGATGCTTTCTCCAAGCTCAGTAGGCCCAGGGCCCCCACCCGGGGCTCCTGACATCGCAGGCCAGCCTGTGCTGGACCCAGAGGCCAGAATTCAAACTGCAGCTCTGCCTCCCAAGTGCTGTGTGGCCTTGGGAAGCTGCCTGACCTCTCTAGGCCTTCAGCTCCATCTGTGGCTTGGGGAAGCCACCTCCCCCCCCCCCCCGTTGGAGCCATGGTGAGGATGCAGCAAGCTGACCACTGGCCCAGGCTGGATGTGGGGTCACCTTTCCACCAGCAGAGCCAGAGTCCCGGCTGTCTGTCTGGGGGGAAGCCGATGTGCAAATAGCCAGCCATGGAGAGCCAGGCTGAGCTGCCAGCCAAACCAGTAGTATAAAGAACGAGCTTTTGGAGACCAAGAGGCTGCCATTCAGTGTGGACAGCCTCACAGCAAAGGTGACCTTGAGCATGACCTTGAAAAACAAGTCAACTTTGATAAGCAGTAAAGAGGGTATTAGGGCAGGGAGAGCATTGCAGGAGATAGGGAGACACCCAAAAGCAGCACCCACGAAACACAGGTGCCAGGTGGAGCCCAAGCCCCCTGCCCAGCTGCATGGCAGAAGCCATCCTCTGCCCCAGGGCCTCCCTGAGGCACAGCACACTGACCCCCGGGACCCCCTTCTCTCCTGCTTGTGGTGATAGGGACTCAGGCCCCACAGGACACGGAGGCAGGCCAGGAAGGGCTAGTGTTTGAGCTGCCTGGGCAGGGGTCTGGGGAGCCGCCTGGGGGCCGTGCGGTGGTCCCCACATGTGGGAGCGTGTCCCGTGGCAGCCTCCTCCCCAGCTCCCGTGAGCTCCTCGGGCACCTGCTGCCTGTGAACCCTGCATTGCTAACGGGAGCTGAGAGCCCCCCGTAAAAGGCCTTGGGAGATGGATTTGATTTGGTCATCCTTGCCGGTAAACCTGACTCAAAAGCCCTGGCAGATTTGTGGGAGATTGGTTATTCATGCCCAAAACGAGAGAGTAAATCTCGGCCGCGCATGAGTCACGGCCCGCAGAGCATCTACCGTCACCAGCTGCGGAACCTTTGCCTGGCAGGCCGGCGGCATCAAACTCCGCCTCCGAGTGATTTACAGACCCGAGCCGAGCCAGCCCGCTGCCCGCCTGGGTGTGCGGCTGCGGGTGTGAACGCGGCCCCCAGAGTGCGCGGCAGGTGGCCGCTCTCCCAGGTGCCTGAAGCTGGCATGGGCTGGAGGGCCGTGCCGGACGTACCCTGGCCCACCCCGGACACCACCTTGAGCCCGGAACCACCCGCCGGAGAACATCCGTGGCCGAGAGTGGAACGTGGTGGGCAGGCTGAGATTGCGGGCGACCCACGCCTCCAGGAGACACCCCAACCAAGACGGGAGGGAGTTGTGGACAGATACCCAGCGTCCCCACTGGGGGCCGCTCCCCGTGTGCTCCCCGGCGTGTCACAGGGGCCTCGGCAGCATGTCTCACGACACGCCTCCTTCCTCCCCTCCCCTCCCGGCCTCCCCTCCCGGCTTCTCACCACACCTGCGGGCATCACCTCCACACAAACGATGGGCCCCAAACCTCTGACCCAGCCCTGCTTCAGGGACCCCAGACTAAGACACCAGTACACCCCACTTAGGCAACCTTGATGCCCAGACCAGGGCTGGCTTTGGAGAGGGTGTGTCGCCCTGAGTTTTTCTGGAGGGAGAGCCCCCTCCTCTGCCCGCCGGCCTCCAAGTCCCCGCCTGGCTGGAGCTGCCAGCGAGGCCCAACCCTGGGCTGAAAGTCTGCTGGAATCAGCTCTTTCTGGAGTGTGTCCCCAGGACACTCGGTCTCCCCAGGCACCCCAAGAGCTGTGTGGCCAGAGCCTCGGCACACGCTTCCCAGAGATGTGCTCCGTGGGCTGTGGTGCACACATCCGTGGGGCCAGCGTGGGGGGCTTGCGGGACGTCAGTGCGGGGTCTGCAGATGGAGCCCCACCCCAGCCGGCCTGTCCCCCCTGCTCTTCTTAGTAGCTCTCAGCTCCCCCGGCCATCGACCAGACCTGCTCCCTGGGTGGGTGTCCTTCGTGCGTGTAAATAGTGTGAAGTCACCTCCTTGGACTTCCACACTCACCTCGGAAACATGTAGATCGCACGTCTGTGAGATCCCGAGAGCAGGAGGCAGGCGTCATCCTTGTCTTCGAGGCCCCCAGCAGCCCACCCAGGGCTGTGCGATGAGGACAAGCTGCCAGGTCCCACCGATGTCACCGGGCCCGGGCAGGGCAGGGTGTGTGGTGTCAGCAGCCCCACCGTCTGTCACCCCAGGTCTGGACCTTGGCCCCCTTTACCCGAGGACTCACCATGGCTGAGCCATGCTCCCTGCTCTCACGTGCCACACTGGATTTCTGTCATCCCCATTTCACAGACAGAGAAATGGAGGCCCAGAGAGGGGCAGCAACTTGTCTGGGTCACACGGTGCAAGCAGCGTCGGTCTGAGTCTCTGGGCCCGCGGCCCCAGACCACACTCCTGCTCTGCTGTGGAGTGCGGCCAGCTGGGAAGCACAGCTCTGGGCAGGGCCACCTGCAGGCCACCTGGGCCAAGAACATTCCGGATGCTTGCAGGCTTGGCTGCGTCTACGCTGTACCAGATCCGCCCACAGCCAATTCTCAGTGCACAGCCGGCCACCTCGTGGGCGTGGCTGCCTCGTGGGAGCAGCGCATGCGGTGTGACAGCGCACGTGGCGCGTGGTGCCTGCTCAGAGAGTTCCTAATTCCTGCAAGTGCGCGAGCTCCTGGCGTCAGTTGCCACGGAGTATGGAAGGCCACGGTGGCCACGGGGCACACAATGGTTGATTTC
Organism: Ursus maritimus; assembly: GCF_017311325.1. Lineage (NCBI taxonomy): Eukaryota > Metazoa > Chordata > Mammalia > Carnivora > Ursidae > Ursus > Ursus maritimus. The sequence continues at coordinate 46,833,612 of NW_024424675.1, read as the reverse complement.
ACATCAACGGCCCGACCTCGGTGCCCACGTGTCCGGTCACCAAACACCGGTCTAGAGGTTGCCTGGAGGTATTTTCAGATGTGATTGACACTTAAATGGCCGACTTTGAGTAAAGTGGCTGAGCCTTCTGCAAGCCGCTGAGGCCTTCGGAACAAAGACAGAGGTTTCCGGAAGGACTTCCGTGGCACAGACACCCTGCCTGAGCGTCCAGCCTGCGGGGCTGCCCGGCAGGTAGAGATCTCTCTATGTTCGCGTCCAGAAAGACAACCAGGTGGGCTGCCGGCGGGCACACGGTGGGTAGATACAGAGACTTACGCCATAAAGGGGCCGACACCACGTCTGTCTGTCCCCAGGAGCCTGACTGACACAGGGAGACACAAAGCTGTCTCCGGCTTTCCGAACCTGTCCCATCCCGTCCTTGGAGACGCGAGTCCGTAGTCCGAGGGGCACCGTCTCGTTCACGGTCGGAGCAGCTCAGAATAACGCACCGTTCCCCAGATTTGCGCCCCCCTTTCTCCACGATCCCAGATCTCCTAGAGTCCCCAGCAGTTAAACTCCCTCTACCCCTGCAGGGCTCCTCCAGGCCGCTCCTGTCAGTCCGCCCACGGGGCGGCTGCCCTTCCAGCCCGGCCGTGGCCCCAGGCGTGGGTGGCGCAGGCGGGAAAGGCAGGGGAGCATGGCTACCGTGAGGGCTTCTCCTGCGTCGCCCATGTGCCTGGACAAATATTTTCCGGACAGCCTGGCTCCATGGGTGTGAATCACAGGACACTCCCATGTCGCACCTACACGGCCCTGCAAACTCGGGGCAAAGCACTAAATGCTTTCTTTTTAACCAGCCCGCCGTGTGGGGCCAATAACAGTCAAGCGAGAGGTCTGCAGTGTGAAACCCTCCCCCGGGAGGGGGCCACCAGCCGCCACAGCACCCGCAGCCTGATTTCTCCGGACCTGGGATCTGTGCCTCCATCCACACCTGAGTTCTGCTTTCCAAAAGTTTCCAGAGCCACTTTTTCAATAAAAGCAGCCCTTGCAGCAGATTTAACATTCAGACTTGAGAAGAGCCTCCCACCCCCAGCCTTGCCCCCCACCCCCCGCCTCCCTGCACCACCGACTGCCTCAGCCACGGTTTCTCCACAGCCGGTGGGGCAAATGGTGTTCAAACCCTGTGCCGGTGTAGACGCTTTAAAGCAAATGGCCCAGGGGCACCTGGGTGGCTCCGTTGGTGAAGCCTTTGCCTTTGGCTCAGGTCATGACCTCGGGGTCCTGGGATCCAGTCCTCATGGGGCTCCCTGCTCAGCGGGGAGTCTGCTTCTCCCTCTCCTGCTCCCCCTGCTTGTGCTCTCTCTCTCTCTCAAATAAATAAAATCTTAAAAAATAAAAAAAAATAAAGCAAATGGCCCCAATGCAGCTGCACTGTGAGCCCTTCCGTGACTGCGCGCCCTCCCGTGACTGCGCGCCCTCCCGTGACTGCGCAGCCTCGCATGGCGGCACAGACTCTGGTCCCAGAGGGGCAGACCCGCCGCGATCTGGAGCTGTCCCGGAGGGCTTGGTGCAGCCGTGCTGTGATGTGCGCGCCAGGTCCCCACTGTCCTCACGCGGGCTACAGGGTCCGCCCTGCCCAGGAGCTGCCCCCTCCGGGCTGAGGGCGTGTGGGCACCCACAGGCCTCTGGCTCCAGGGGCCCCTGCAGGCCAGGCTTCCTGCCAGCTCCCCACTCCCCACCCAAAGGATCGAGCACCGCGCTCCCCGGGGCCCGTCAGCAGCTCACGCAGCACATGGCCGGCCCCTGTTGGAGAGGAGGACGCTGAAGTTTGGGGCGTGCTGTCCCTTGCTCAGGTCACAGCAGGCTCCAGGTTGGGTCTCAAGGACACCACTCGCAGCCCCTCACAAGACTCTGTGCCTTTGCTTTTCCTGGAAAGCCCTCGGCCCCCATTTCCCACAGGCTACTGAGGTCCCTAAAAGGCTCCCCACCTCCGTCCCATAGCAAACCCCACCTGCTCACATCCGCGCTTTCCCAGCATGGTCGCTGAGCCCCACAGGGAAGTGCTGCCCAAGAGGGGCTGTGCCATGGGTCCTGCCGTCCCCGCGGTGTCGGCCCCGCTCCAGGTGCGCTGGGGGCACAGGGGGCTGGAAGGGACCCACGCTGCCCGTGCTCCTTCCTACCACTGCTGTGGGCACAAGGCCTGCCCGGTGTGGGCTCAGCTGAGTCCAGCCTCTGCCCAATTTCCTGGCTGAGATAAAAGCCAGCCTCCAGGGGACAAGTCATTCTTCTCCAAATGAGCCCCAGTCCCACATCCTCACGCAGAGGGGACACTTTGCTCAGGGGTGACAGGCCCGTTCCAAGATAAGTTGCTAAAAGGGAATAAAAGCAAGTTGCATGACTCTTATTCATCGTGCCAAGCTCTGGCCCTCGTCCTGCTGCCCCTGAAGGTTGAGGACATGAGCACATGTGGGCAGGCGCAGGGGTGGGGGCTGCTGAGCACCCCGGTTATGCTTGGGGCACAGCCCGCAGGAGCTCCAGTAGAGGGACAGGCCTCACAAGGACCTTTCCAATAACCCTCCTGGGGCCACCATCTCACAAGAGAGACAGAGAGAGAGAAGGAGGGAGAGACAGGGAGGGAAAGAGGGAGAGACAGAGAGAGAGAAGGAGTGTGAGACAGGGAGGGAAGGAGGGAGAGACAGGGAGGGAAGGAGGGAGAGACAGAGAGAGAGAAGGAGTGTGAGACAGGGAGCGAAGGAGGGAGAGACAGGGAGGGAAGGAGGGAGAGACAGGGAGGGAAGAAGGGAGGGGGCAGAGACACACACAGAGACAGAGAGAGGAAGAGGAGGAGAGGAAGGGGGGCGCCTGGGTAGCGCAGTAGTTGAGCGTCTGCCTTCGGCTCAGGGCGTGATCCCGGCGTTATGGGATCGAGCCCCACATCAGGCTCCTCCGCTGGGAGCCTGCTTCTTCCTCTCCCACTCCCCCTGCTGTGTTCCCTCTCTCGCTGGCTGTCTCTCTCTCTGTCAAATAAATAAATAAAAATCTTAAAAAAAAAAAAAAAGAGGAGGAGAGGAAGGGGGAGAGGAGGTGAAGGAGGGGTCTGGGGCAGCAGGAACACGCTCTCTTGCTCTGGAACCTTCTGCCTGTGTTTGAAGCCGGCTTGGCTCTTCCATGAGACACTAAACTTGCCAGGGTTGGGCTGATAACGGCGATCTGGGTGGAAGCGTGCCTGTGGCCGTGCCCGTGGCCGGAGGTCATGCGGTCGGGAGACTCCTGGCGCCAGCCGGGCCCACACTGCAGGAGCCGAGACTTTCATTGTCCCCGGGCTGTTTTCAGCAGGGCTGTCTCTCCCAACACCAGCCCTCCGGATCTTCACTCCTCAAACAAGCCTATGCCCCCCACGTTTCCAGGTCGGGCGGGGGGAGTGATGCCAGGGATTGTGGCAGTTTCCAGAATTTACTCCAGAGCTTTCCAAGGAGAGAGATTAGGCAAAACACTCAGGGGTAGCAACAGCTACTCCACGCGCGCTCTCGCCAAGGGCCGACGCCTGCCAGGTCTGAGCCCTCGGCAAGGTAGCGCGGCCACCGTACCCATTCCACAGATGACACCACGGAGCCTCGGAGAGCGGAAGAGCCTGCTGCCAGCCTCGTGGCCAGGGGGTGAGGCCCTGGGACCGGAAGCCAGGCTGGCCTGGGGCTCCCGTCCCCCACGTCACGTCCCTCTCTGCACCCGCCTGTACCCCTACTCTGCGCGTGAGCCGTGCTCCCCAGCGGCCCCTCCTCACGCTGCCGGCCCCTCGGCGGTGCACCTGCGCCATCCCAGGGCAGGACCTCACAGGGAGGACGTGAGCCAGCAGCCCTCGACTAGTCACGACGGTGATTATTAGCATTGTTGTTATTAATTATTAATATACCAATACAATTAATACGGTGCGGCATGAATAATTCATGTCCGTGCTCCAGTCTGTGGAGGGCACGTTAGAAGCTCGCAGGCCTGTTTTCAGATCCGGGAGTCCCCAAATATATGGAGTCTCTGCGTTAACACCCTCCTTTCCCGTTGTGCCAGGAACCATTAGCAAGCAAGCATTTTAATTAACTCGCGCAGACTCAGATTAATGGCCCTCATCTTCTAGCTCAAGGGTCCCTGTCTGCCTCCGGCTGGAGACTCGTTCCTGGGCTCAGGCACACAGGCAGGGGAGCCAGCCCTGCTCTCCACCCTGCCTGCCACCAGCCTGGGGCGCGCAGGGGGCTGGCCCGGAGGGTGAGGGCGGGGAGCTGTCCTCCATCGGGTCCTGGAAAGGCACCCATGGTGGCCGCATCGTCACGGCTGCGTCTCATCGTGCACTGAGCTCGCGTCCCCCACCCGTCCTTCCTGGACAGGTTCTGCACAGGTGCAGGGGGCAAAGCTCACACCCGGCATCCTCGGCGGACTGGCCAGCCCTGCAACTGGTCTCCAGCCTTCCCGTCCCCAAGCAGGCTCCCCACGCCGGGAGCTCCTGGTCCAGGGGCGGGAGGACTCCCCATGCGGGGCTGACAGGCCATGTGACCCACAAACGCAGTGCCGTTTTTATGGCTGTGTTATTGTCGTGTTTTTATCATTACAGATGGGGTTGATTAGAAGCCGTGCCGAACTCAGAGCTGGCACGACCTTCACCGACAGTGGCTGGAAGGTCATGCCGTGGACTGGGGCAGAGTCCACTCGGGATGGCTGGAGTGGACCCTGATTTCCCTGCCACAGCTCGTCTCTCCCCGTGGGACAGGGGTCCAGCCACGACTACTGAGATGGACGAGGTAGGTGGTGGGTTGAAGTCCCCGCGCCTCCATGGCTTGCTTTGGCTCTCGGGCTCCCGTGAGGAAGAGCGACCCCTGTGACCTGAGGACAGCAGCGGCATACACCCACTCCTCGAACAATTTTGTCATCCTCCGTTCAAGGAACTGACTCCCCGGCTGCGCGGGCAGCTGCACGAAGAGCCGGCCTTCCTGACGAAAACGGAGCCGGGGCCCCGGCGCCCCTCATCCAGTCCTGTGACACGGTCCGCTGTTCCTGTTCTTGGTTAGGGCAGAGGCCCGCCCGCCGGCCCTGCCACCTTTGCTGATGACTTCAGCGCACCCTTGGCTGAGCGCTAACCCCCCCACACACACCGAGAGGTCGGGGTGAGAGGCCCCCGGGCCTGGGCGTAACAGCGGCAACCCAGGGAGCTTCAGAAGGAGCCCCCGGGGCTCTGGAGAGAGACCCCAGAATAAAGCAGGGCAGGTGGCTTCCCCAGCCTCTGCCCACGCCCGCCCCCAACACCAGCAGGTGGGCAGGTGGGAAGAACAAGAGCCAACCCAACAGCGAGCGGCGTGTGGAAGATGCAGTTCTGCTCCTTTGGGGCGACGGCTGGCTATTGAGTTCATATTTTCATGCATGATGGGGGCACTTAGCAAAAAAGTGGGATTAGCAAATTCATAAACTTTGTCATCGGTGTCTCTTCAGGGACGCAAGTCCTGGGTTTAAAAGATGCAAATTATCCCATCCACCATGTGTCCATGGGTTGGGGCTGGAAGACACAGACACTCTCCATCTAGAAATTTCTGTAGGATTCAGCCCTGCTTCCCTGCCTGCAACGAGAAATACGGCCCAGCTTTGCGTGGGTGAGACATGTCTTGTGATTCATTGCTTCGAGTTTCAGTCCGGTTTTGAGTAGGGGGCACAGGTCCCCGGCCGTCTCCCAGTCAACCTGCTGACCAGGGAGGCCTGACTCACACCTAAGAGCCAATGCCCGTGGAGGGCCCCCACCCCACGTTCCCACCCACCCTTCTCGGGAAGCACCCCACGTCATCAGACAGCGGCCCCACGTGTCGTGGGAGACACACAGCCTCGGGGCCTCAGAATGTCCAGAGAGGGGCCTCTCCCACAACGCGCCCACACGGGTCTGGACGACGTACTCCCGTCTACTCAGATGAGCCCCTGGGGCTGCTCAATCGCCGCCCACCCTGGGCTCGGCTGCCTGGCATTGACGAAACGTGCTTCTTGTGGCTAGAACCCACATAATCCTGGTGCTTCTATTTCTTCTTTGTTTTAAAAATAAAGGAAGGTCAAAGCATCACGGTAAAGCAGAGAATGCCCACCCACTACTTGTCAGGATGACAGAGCTGGGGAGCTGACCCATGGGGCAGCGGCCAGCCCGCACGTCTGTACCACGTGTGGCCCAGTAAGGGGGCTCCCTGTGCAGGGTGGCCTTCGTCTCTGTCTGACCTGCACCCTTCTCTTGGTAAGAGGGTCCCAGGTTCTCATAGGGGAGCCTCACTGATTCTGGAGGATGGCCCCCACCCCCTCGAGGGCTCATGTGACCCGGGCCCCTGCCCAAACTCTTAGAATGAGTTCCCTCCCCGCCTGTCTCTCTCTGGAGCTGCTGTTGCCATCCCGGTCAGAGGCATGAGCCCGGAGCTTCCAGAGGCCACCTTTGCCCCCACCTGCCGAGATCCTGCGCCAGAATGAAGCCAGCCCAGAGGAAAGGGGCTATGAGACTTCTGATCACACAGTTTGAGGTGCCGGATCCAGCCCGAGTGTCAGACCTCTCGGCCACGAGACACTAACGTCCCTTACCCAGCCAACCCTGAGGCAGTCCGGACCCGTGAGCTATGGCAGGCCTGTCCCCAAGGCGGCCCTGCAGCCCAGCTTCTGTGCCCAATTCTCCCTGAGGTCGGCCCCGGCTCCCTCCCGCAGCAGCGTCCGCCCACGGGTGAGGGACTGTGGCCTGCAGTGAATGGAACCAGAGCGCAGGGACACCCATGTGCGTGCATCGCAGGACAAGTCCGGGAAGGAAGACGCTGAGCAGAGCCGGCCATGTATGGAGGCGTTCCCTGAAATTTCTGGGGGACACTGGTCGAATCTTTGGTGACGGAATGTAGATGGGGGGAGTGGAGACATGATCCCCAGGCTTCAGGGGTTGCAATCGAGTCCCATCGAGCTGGCATAGCACGGGGGTGCCGAGCGGCCGTGGGCCCAGGGAGGGGAACGGGGGCCGGGGGCTTCCCTGGAAGAGGGGGGCTGCATCCTCAGGAGAGGGCTTGCCAAGGAGAGCCCACAAGCCCTGGCTTGACCACCTCACTCTGAGCCTCACCCCCACTCACCGCCCCCACCCCAGGTGCCAGACCCTTGCACACACTTCCCCCGACCTCCACCCACCCTCCCGTCCGCCTCCCCCTGCCCACCCCGCCCACACTAGGCCGCCACCCCAGACTGTGATAGTGAATCGGGTCTGTGTGCTGGGGGGCCGGGGGGTGTGCGTGTCTGTGCGTGTGCACACGTGTGGGCCCGTGTGTCTGTGCACACACTTACTGCTGGGGGCCTGGACAGAACCAGACCGGCAGCAGGCAAGCAGAAGCGCACTGGGGCCAAGCCGCACGGAACCACGCGAATGACTGTGAGAGCGGGGCGCCTCCCCAGAGGGTGTGGGGCTGAACGCACACACCTCCTTCACCAGACGGCCACACAAGCTCTTCAGAGGCTGTCGAGACAGCAGCCCGGCCTCCCCCACCCACACAGGCCCACGCCGTCCCCATGGCCGGGGATAAGCCACCTAGCTCACAGTCACTCACTGTCCACGGACGAAGGACTCGGGGCCGCCTACTGGGAGACCATCTGCCTATCGTCCAAGAAAGAAGAATCTCTTTCAAAGAATATTTTCTTTTCTTTACTAAACTGTAACGGGCATCCAGGGCCCCTTAGAGGAAAGAACTGTCCAGGGTAAGAGCTGGGACTGGGATTCCCATCGAAAAGTGCCAGGCCCTCGGCCGCTGAGCCAAGATGACTCCTGCAGCTCAGACGGCCGCTGGAACCCCTGGACGCAAACGTGGGGGGGCGGGGAGCAGGACTGGGTCTCTTTCTCTCTGAGCTCCAGAGCCACGATCAGAAGAACTCTGGGCTGAGGTTGTGGGGCGCATGGCCTTCTCAGGGTGGGTGTCACTGCTGGGGGCCCGGCCTCTGACTCATGTCATTTTCCCCTCTTCAAGAGCTTCTGGACTCATAGCTTCTACCCGGAAGGCCGAGTTCCCAACTGGCCCCATCCCTGACTCCTGCATAGGTTCTCAGAGGTCCTTCTGTGTTCACCAACATTCGCCAGCTTCCTCCACACGTGCGCCCAAGGATAGTCTTGGCCGGGCACACAAGGGCATGGCACTGGGGGACCACCCCATCACGGGACCCCGCAGCCAAGTGCTAGGGACGGGAGGCACTGTGAGGATGCATGGCGGGCCCCCTGGTCAGCGAGGCCTAAGAGGGGGAGGGCGCTGGGGCAGGAGGGACAGAGAGGGCCCGGCCAGCGGGCAAGGTGAGGCTGCAGGGGCTGCAGGAGGCCCAGGGGACCTGCACCCTGAGCTCCCGGGGAAAGCAGGGGGGTTCAAGGGGGAACGAGGCCCCAGGCAGTCTCAGGAGTGGCCCAGGGAGATCGTCATTGGAAGGAGCCACCACGGATGGGGGGGTGCGGCGAGTGACCCGGAATGGGGCAGCAGGGAGGTACGCGGAGTTGCTGATGACAAGGAACAGGGGAAAGACTGGCCCCTGCAGGTCCTCCCAGCTCAGGGGCCAGGGTCGGATGTGCAGCGGGCTGCAATGGACACCGTGTGTGAGCTTAGGCCGCTCAGACCCTCTCCCCAGTGCGGAGCTCCCATCCTCTGCCTGCCCCCGCCCCCGCTCCCCTAAAGCCTCGCCAAAGGCAAGATACTCAGGCCTCTGTGAAGTCGAATGCTCAGCACAGCTGGAAACCGTGGGCAGGACCCGAGGTGGTGACTACCCTAGTGGCCAAAGCTCAGCCTAGACAAGGACCCCCGTGTGGAAGAGGCCAGCCCAGGACCCACGGCCCTGCATGCCCATCCCCCGCCCAGCTGGGCCGGGACAGCCGTGTGACCACAGGTGCACCCCTCAGCTTCTCTGATGTCCAGGTGCTCAGAAGAAGGCCATGCCCAGCCCCGGGAGACACAGACCCCAGGACCTGACGAGCAAACAGAGTGTGAGGCTGGGAGTGTGGCCCCCCAGGATGAGCCCGTGCCCTGTGCCCTGCCCCACTTCCTAGGCCCCTGGGGTGGCCTTTGCCCAGTTGGGGTCTGGTTCCTGGTGGACACCTGCTCCAGAAATGGGCTCCCTCTTGTGGGCACGTGCAGACTGCCTAGGGACAGGGGTGATGAAACAGGCCCCTGTAAATCTCCAGACCCAGACCCCAGCCAGGGCTCAGGACAGAGCCCCTGCACAGCACGGAGAACAGGGGCAACAGCCCTGGCGGCTCGGGCTCAGGCCCAGGCTCTGCCCTACCACCGGACACTGGGTGCCCTCTTTTCTGCTCATCTGCGGGGCGGGGGGGCTCTTTGTGTCCCCTCTCCCTGCTCTGTGAAAGCTGGAGCTCCTCGGTGGGTGAGGGCCTCCCCTTGTTCACTCACCAGGTGTCTACTGACAGCGAGAACCAGGGGCAGAACCAGGGGTCTCTAGAGCCTTCTAGCCCTTTCCGCACCCACTGTGCCAAGCAGGTGTCTTTGCTGCTCCTTTCTGCACTCAGCTCAGCCCGGGGGCAGGGGGGCGGCGAACTGGGGCCCCAGGGCCAAATCCCACATGGCTGCATTTATACTAGTTGCTAAGAATGGCTTTTATATTTTTAAATGATTAAATGATTGAGGGGAGAAAACTCAGAAAAAGAATCCTATTTCATGACGACTAAAAGTTGCACGGAATTCAGATTCCAGCATCCAGAGCCCACCGAAGCCCAGGGTTCATGTCCCACCAGTGGTGGCTCCCTGGGGCCGCCCAGCCCTCTGCCGGCCCCTGTAAGGGTCACCTGCTGCCCGCCCGGCACCGTCCGGCCTTGCCTGGGGTCTCAGTTGTCTGCCCCACGGCATCGGTGAGGTCCCCCGTGGTGAAGGAGGCAGAGTGGGCAGCTGGCCAGGGGAGGCTGGAGCCAGCATCACCCCCGCTCCAGGGGGTCCGCTGAGATGGCCACGGTGGTCCACGTGCATGTGGACATGGGGGCCATTGTTACATTGGGCCATCCTCTCAGTGAGAGGGGAGAGCCAGGGCCAGGGGCGGGGCACCAACAGCTCTGGCCGCCATGGAAGATGGATGTGAACGTATCTAATTCATTGAAAAGTGCATTGAGCAACTTCTTGGGCGGCAGACTGTGGCGAGGACCTGCGTTTTCCTCTCCTGAGGACGAGAGGGTGTGTCCCAGAGTCCCCAGGGAGGTGCGGCATTTCACACTGGCCTGAGAGCTGCCTCGGGCAGGAACGAGCAGCAGCGTGGCTGAGGGACGGGGCGGCGGGAGGCAGGCCTCCCCCAGGTCCTCTGCGTGGGCAGGATTCCCAAAGTGGGCTCTTTGTGCTGGTGCCCAGGAGAGAGGCCCGGGCTCTGCCTCTCCTGTCCGTCCTGGGCCCCCCGGGCAGGGCCAGCAGCTGGCGGTCCCGGGCCCTGAGGCGGCTCAGATGACCTCTGGATGTGCAGGTGCAGGGACCTGGCCGGCCGCGCACTGGGCCTCCCCCAGGGGCCACCAGACCCGCTGCTTAGGTCATCAGCCTCGCATGGACGCCTAGCACTGGGAAGGGCCTTCTGGGGCCAAGGTCGCCTTCAAGGAGAAAGTGGAGCAAGGGCCGGGGAGGGGGTTCACCTCCTTGGGAAGAGGCAGGACGCGGGCTGCAGCCCCAGACCCCGGCCAGCGCGGGCTCCAGGATACACTTCCCAGCCACACTCTGGTGTGGACGCGAACGTGTTTTCACACTGAGCCGGCGAGGGCTGTGGGGGGCGGGCAGCCGGAGCTCTGCCGCCACCCTCGCGGCCCCAGGGAGGGCACCTCTGAGGGCCCACACTCGGAGGAGGGCAGGTGGGCCTCTGGGTCCCGGCTCAGGTGGGGTCGGCCAGGCAGGGTCCCAGGTGGGGCAGGGGTTCTCTTACTTGGAGCTGACCAGACTGCGCTGGGCCTGCTTGTGGCGCTGCCGTGGCCTCCGAGTGGCCGCTGTGTCCTCCAGCCGTGGGCTCTGCGTGGCCGCCGTGGCCTCCAGCCTGGCTGACGGCGCGATCAATGCACAGCTACAGCTGGTTGAAGGGGACCAAATCCATTGAACGGTTGATTTGGTTCCATTTTACCAGCTTTAGCAAAGCATTTGGCTCCAGGATCCATGGGAAGCAGCGGCGTGGATGATGGTGGATGTGATGTCCGGATGCGGCGGGGGTGCCCAGGCTCTGCCCCCACCTCCCCTGCAGGACCCGCCATGGCTGAACATGAGAGGGAAGTGCCAAGGTGGGGGCGGGGGTCCCACAGCAGCCACACGTGCTGTCACACACGCAGGGAGGCCCTAGGCAAGGGCGCCCCTGCCTCTCACGGTTCCTCAGGCACCATGGCACCCGCCACCGGTCTCAGCCCTGGGGCACAGCCGGGACCATCGGGGCCCTGCCCTTAGGGGGCTAACAGCCCATGGACAGAGACCCCTGCCCCTGCCCGGATCACATTCTCAGCGGGAGCTGAGGCAGGACAGGCCCGGGGTTCACCATGAGCCTGGTCCAGGAGGGGTAGGTGGGCTGGGACGCTGCAGGGGCTCTGGGTGGGCAGGGGCTGGAATTTTCCAGGGAAGCCCCCCTTATGTGGCTTTGGGAGGTGAAGCAGGACCCCCGCCCCACACAGCTGAACCCACCGGTGCCCAGGGCCCTGTCCCCCAGCCCTGTGGCCTGTCGGGGGTGCGAGGATAGTCCCCTTGGCTCCCGGGAACAGGCCCGCGGTCTGCGTGAGGACAGCACCGGGCCAGCCGAGGCCGCACAGACCTCATCACCGTCAGTGACTCTGACAGACCAAGTTCCTTTTTAGAAAATTAGTTTTCCTGCCAGCACCCAATTCATCAGCATCGATGACGAGGGGGGACAGCAGCTTCAGCGGTGCCAGGGACACAGCGTCCTGGCTGTGTGGACTTCCCTCTGAGCACAGACCAGCCCGACAGCAAGGGGTGACCGCACCTGCCCCCCACCCCGCCGAGTCATCCGGGTCCTTCTCTCTCTGCCCCGCCCTCCTGATGCTGCAGGGGAGACGCTCAGCCGGCCGGGCCGGACTGCACAGGGTCCAACCCACCCCCACAGCCCCTCCGGGTGCATCAGAGCCCAAGACCCCAAGACCTCACCCCCACCACCCCTGCCGCCACACCCCTCCTCCAAGACATGAACTAGTTAGTGCCGCGGGGTCCTTCCTCTGGGAGCAGCCCTGGCCTTTCACCTCGAGACCAGCCACCAAATTCTCCAGGAGCCTTGGGGGTCCGACCGTTCCAGCCTCTCATCCCATGACCCTCGGACGGCCCTGGCCCCTGACGGCCCTGGAGGACGGAGAGCTGGCCTGATCCCAGCTCTGCAAATACCCTTTCCTTTTGGCTCCAGAGCACGGGAAAGAGGGGGCACCCTAAGGATTCCCAGAGCCGGCCCCTCCCCTGCCCTCCAGGGAAGACGGTGTAGATGGAGTGACTGGGCCGGCACTCAGCCTCGCTGTGGACATTCTGATGAAGCGGGGGGCGGGACGAACCTCCATGCGGCCACTGCCACGGGCAGACACTGTCACTCTGGGATCTGTCCTTCCCAAATCCAAGCACACGCCCCAACCCGTGGGGGCAGCCCAGCCCCCCCCCACCCCGACCATGCTGCCTCTCCCCTTTGACACTCTCACAGCTCTTGGATGTCTGCCCCTGCGTCTCCAAGTCTTGGAGGAATTGCCCCAAAATAACAGACCTTTGCTTCCACATGGACGTCTACTGCCCTGCGGGGGGTTGTCCCAGTGCGGCCCCCAGCCGTCAGTCCACCAGAGCGCCAGGCAGGGGCTCGAGCCCGGAGCCACCACTTCCTGCCCGTGAGCAGCGGGAGCTTCGCCACCCCCCCCGCCCACGGGCGCAGCTCAGCCGACAGAGAGGGTCACTCCCCAGCTCCAGGGCAGGGCCGTGGCCACAGAACCCAGCGGCATGGCCAGGCGGCCTTGACCAGCTGCCGGCGCACGTGAATCGATGCCCCACGCGCCAAGGGCTGCCATTCTGCGGTCCCGGGGGGGTAGGGCACTGGGCACGGGCGCCTCCCCGTGGCCGACCCCCGGGAGCGTGGAGGTCCAGCCGCCCACTCCCGCACCCGCACGCGGCCTTGTCTGGGGGAAGTTCTGGCAACTCTTCGCTGACTGACTAGCGCACGTGGCTACAGGTCTGAGGGTCTGTGGGGTCTGTCTGCAACACGGTACCTCGGTGAGCAGTCCCTGTGTCTGACTCAGTTGCCTGGTGACTGTTTTAACTCAATTTGGCAGATTTTCTGCATGCCCCCACCCCGGGCATCCTGGGGTCTCAGCCTCCATCAGGGGCTCCCGGCTTCCCCACAAGCCCCAAAGCCTCCTGAACGGCCCATGGCTCTTGAATCCGCCCACCCAAGAGCCCCCAGCTTGGCTCAGCTCCCTCCACTCACCTCCACCAAGCCGTCTCCGGAGCCCCCACAGCCCCTTCTCACCGCCACCTGCCATCGGGGCCTCTGACCCCAGGCCAGAAGGAAGCAGCCAGGGGCCGGGCCCAGAGGACAGCAGAGAAGCGGACAAGGCCAGGGCCGAGCCTTCACCATGACTTGCAAACGCGTCACCAGGTCTGCACTTATGTGAGCGATCTCCCGTCAGAAGGTAAGCTTGCCTGGGGCAGGGACTGCGTCCCAGGCTGCAGGGCCCTGCAGAGAGACGGCCCCGAGTCCTGGTGAATTTACCGTTCGCCAGCCCGGCAGGCCATGGCTTCTTCAGGACCCTCTCCCCGGCCCCTGTGCCTGTCTCTCCACAGGGCAAGACGGAGCGAGGCTGTAGCTAACACAGTCTGTGCGTTTTACGAGCCACACAATTAAATAGGTTTTAAAACATCTGCTGGTGGAACCGTCCCGTCCAGGGAACTACACTCAGCATTTTTAAGCAGCAATGGATCCTAGATGCGGGGAATCACCATGAAGACTCCCGCAGCCCTGTTAAAATCGATACAAAATTAAACGCTATGAGCATGTGCGTATGTGTCCAATCAGTTCTAATCGGAGCAAACCGCGGTGCAGGTGAAGGCTCGGCGCGTTCGCCCGGACTTGCGGCCAGCCTCGCCGGAAAGGTCCCCGTGGGGCAGTGGCGCCACTGACACCAGAGCCAGAGGGCTGTGGGCTGCTGGCGCTGCCCCCAAAGGCTCCCCAGGGCCCAAGCAGCAGCGGCACCTCTTCCAGGAAGCCCTCCTGCATTTGATAAGGCCCTCGACTCAGAGTGAAGACACAGTAAGCGGTTGAAGCTCCCCAGGCTACCTGGGCCACAACAGGCTGCCCCTGTGCCCTAAGCTGTCCCTAGGTCTGACCCACCAGTTGGGGGCACTTAGGAGGCTTCCTCGGTCTCTCTGAGCCTCAGTTTCCCCATGTGCAAGTGCCAGCCACATTGTCCATAGCTGTTGCCATCCTGTGCCCCCTCACCACTGCCAAGACCTTCCCAGCTCAGAGGGGGGCCCTGGCCCAGGACCCCAGGACATGGTGCTCGCTTGGGGCAAAGCCCACCAGACTCCCCCAGAAGGAGGTGTCTGTGACCGAGTGCTTAGTGAAGAGGTGGCACCAAGTTTCCATCTTCTGTTCCAGGGCAGCCACTAGCAGGGACACACGTGCAGCTCAGAGGTCACAGGCCAGGGCGCAGGGGAAGTTGCACCCCACCTGTCTTCACGGAGATGGGGCGCCAGGACCACGGCAGGGGCCTCCCACCCAGGGGTGCAGCTCCCAGCCAAGGCAGCGCCCTGAACTCCCGCCCACCCGGGAGGGTACCAACAACTCATATCTGGATGCCTCTTGTGTTTTTTACTATGAAGCTTTTAGAATTTAAACATCAGTAACCTAATATTTCTCCAGCAGCAACGTTACCTATTAGCACTCAAATTCACCACTAAATTAATGTTTAATTCCAGATTTTGGTTAATTATTAAAATAACCAGCAAAAAACTATAGTTAGCCCCAGGAGCGCGAGCAGCCCCAGCCAGGGCTGTACCGAGGGAGCCTTCCCACGGCTTCTGTTTGGGACGCGGGGTCCTCACAGAGGAGTCTCCAGAGAGACCCACGGTTAAGACACAAAAGGAAACCCCACCCCCAAACATTTCTCATTCTTGCCGATGCTGACCCAGACCTGCTCAGCCCAGTCCTGTAACTTTTCTGTCTATTCAAAAAAATACGTATTATTTCTCAACACTGATAAAAGTTTAATATGGAGTTGCCCGTGTTTTTAATAAACTTGTCAACAAACAAGCAGGACAAATTGATGGGGCCCCTCCTAGAGATAAATTTCACCTCAAATAGACCCAAAGAGCAGGGGGACAGGACGAGGGGGGAGGCAGGGCACGAGGGGGATGCACCATTGTTTTGCTGTTCTTTGCAGAAATGGTAAGATGGATTTTTGTGTCTTATCATCTCACAGATAGGGCCGGGGTAAAAGCTGGTATAATTTCAGGAAAGCAAGCTTCCTGGCTAAGAACCAGATCAGAGAGCTCTGAGGTCAGGGGAGGGTGGCAGCTCGGGCCACATTCACAGCCAACATGCTCTGAGATAAGAGCGAGCCACTCGGCACCACAGCCCCTCCGTGGAGCCCCTGTGGCACCCCTCCACCTGCAGAAATGGATCCCAGCAGCCGCCAGAGCTCAGACTCAGGGAGGGTTGCACCGCCGGGTCCGGTAAATGAGCGGGAGGGCAACACACCACTGTGCATATCTGTCCCTAAATTCTGCCAGTTCGGCAAGGCCTTCCATCGTGTAACTTCCAGTCTCCAGGCCGGGAGCGGCACCTGCGCTTTGAGGGGTACCGAGCAGGTCCTTTTATTCCCTCGCTCAAGGTCATCTGCTCCACCAGCCGCAGCGCAGTTTGAAACTCCACCATTAGAGATTCACTTCTAAGGCTAAAGATGGAGGGGAAGCAAGTTCCCCTGGGAGGCTGCTGGCCTACAAGCTCCAGGGCCTCGGGGTGTGTTGCCGTGTGCAGCGCAGGAGGCGATGACCAGGGACAGACCAGGAGGCATGGAGGGAGCCTAGCAACAGCGTCCATACTGCAGGGCCGAGCCTGCGGAAGCCAGGCCAGGCAGAGCCCTGCCCTACCACACACAGCCCCAGCCCGGGGTCGGGGTCCTGGCCCTCTTCACCCCTTCGGTGGGCGAAGGCCCTGCCGTGCCCTTGGAAATGGACGACAGGAGGTCTCCAGGTCCCGCCCGGACTTGGCGCCCATGAAGGGGGCGGGGGAGGAGGGGACAGGGCTCCAAGCCCTGCCTGGCCTGTGCCCGCTGTCACTGTGGCCACGACTGGGCACTGCAGTGGTGGGCGGGGTTCTAGGGGGCCGCCCCTGGGCCTCCCCCGGCCCTGAGTCATCTGAGTTCAGCCTCTCCAACAGGACAGCTGAGAATGTGCACTATTTATACCGGCCAAGATGGGCAGGCGGCCGCAGAGACACACAGCCCGGGCGCCATATGTGGGCATGACGGACAGCAGGCAGGCCTGCCAGGGGGACAAGGACCCAAGACAGTGCGTCTGTCCTGGGTGTCCTTCAGCCTCCAGCCGTCTCCACCGAGCCCCCTCCTCCCCCATCCCCCATGACAGGTTCCCGGACAGCTGCCATCCCCCCTGCTGTTAAAAATACTCTAGTCCCGGAACCTCCTGTCCTGCACTGTCCTCTATGCCCCAAGCTAGACATTTGACCCCATGGGGGCGACCCCAGACTCTCAACCACCAGATCCTTCGTGTGTCCACTCCCCTGGATGGGGAAAATCCAGTGACCTTGCCACCCGACATTGGTACAGTGAGGCCTTCTTTCCCTTGTCCTCCCCCCAGGCCGGACACGGGGGCCTGGGAGGCACCTCTGTGCCCACTGTCTTGGCCCCGTCACACATGCCCCATCGGACAACCCCCCCCCCGCCCCAGCACAGGAAGCCGACCTCGGCCTCTGAAAACCTAGGTGGATGGCACTGATTTCCAACGCCCCAGGGAGTAGGCGCCTATGCCCCACCACTCTGCGGGACCATCACCCCGAGTCTCTGCACCCGGCTGTCAGAGACTGCCCTCCCGCCCCTGCCCTTGAGATGCACAGCCCCGCGTGCCACCCGCGCAGCGCCCCGGAGGCAGCTCTGCAGCAGGCTGTACCGTTCCGCCGCTGCAGCTGCAGCCCCTCCCCGCGGGGCGGGCCAGGCCTTCCCACGGTCAGAGCCAGCGGTAAATGCAGTCCCCACTGGGTACCCAGGAGTGCAGCCTAGGAGTGGCCCCAAGCTCTGGCCAGCCAGCTCCTGGGCCTTGTAGGGCCCGTTGAGAAAGTCCCAGAGCGGGATGCAGGTGGGAGCAGACCGCGGGAGCTCCTGGGGGCCGCTGGCACGGTGCCTGGGACCCCTTCTCTTCCCGAAAGTCACGCCAGCCTCTTCCCATCTGAGGCTGGCTGCTGATGGGCGAAGGGCAGTGGGCGAGGCCAGGGTCCCCCAGAAAGCCACACGCTCTGTTCCCGAACCCCCTGTCCTGGCAGCACTGACCCCAGGCCTGGCCACCCTAAGGAGCGGTGGGCGTCAAAGGCTGGGAGCAGAGCAGCCGTGAGCGGAGGCCCTCTGCAATGGGACGTGCGGCCAGCCAGCGAGGCTGAGTCAGCACAAAGCTGCTCTGACAGACACCCAGCGGTTACCCTTTATGCTAAGGTGGCACAATTAATGCAACCGCGCTGGCCCCGCCCCCTCTGCTGGCCCCGCCCCCCAAGCCATCCAGGTTCCATCTTCCCGGGCGATGCCCTGGCCCTAAAGATTGCTGAGGTCCTCCCCGTGCTCATTTAGGCCGTGGGGGGTTTGCAAGCCAAGCACTGCTCACTTTGACTGACAGGCTGTGGCAGCTAAGACATCATCCTGGGGGGCAGCCTGACCCTGCCATCACTCCTCGGTTCTCACGTGAGAGAGTTTTCTGGGAGTTTCCCAATGCCCCCCACAAACGCTTTCAGCAGCCCTCCTTTGGAAACCTTGAGCAGGAAGATGCTCTCTTGCCAGCGAAGAGCCCACCGCCCAGCCCCCATCTTTGGAAGCAGGTGCGCCTGGCTACCGACATCCAAGACAGTTTGCGGTCGAGGCAGACACACACACCCGGCACGACGGGGCTGCCCCCACCCTCCCAACCCCCTCGCACGGCGCAGGGCTGGATTTGGTGAGCCGTCGCCTGGAGGAGTCGAGCTAATCTGACACACTGAAATTAGGAGTGCCGCGGTCCTTGGGCCACCATTTCCACCTGCACAACCTGGGCCTGCCGTCCGACTGCAAACGTGTCCCAAGCGCCCCGGGAAACCTGGGGGCGTCCCCGCTCCAAGAGCTCAGAGAAAGGGGCACCAGCCGCCCCTCCCAGCCTTGATGTCTCCCCACAGCCTCAGAAAAACCACCTGGGTCCCCAAGTTGGCCAGCAAGCCCTAAGAGGGTGGGGCTTTGACCCCCCCTGCCCTGGGCACACCCAGACCCCTGGTCCTCTGCAAGAGTCCTGGAGCCCCCATGGCCGCCTCTCGGGGTGGCAGGCCCTCCAGGCAGAGCACACACATCCTGCTGGCCTCTCCTGTCCCCACAGAAAGGACCAACGACCCAACTCAGAAGCCACGCTAGCTCTGGGTTCCCTCTCGGGCTCCTCCCCCAGGAAGCCAAGAGCAGGGGCTTCATGTACAGAAAATTCCAGCCGCCCCCGGGGCTCCCGTGGGGAGGCGTCCAATTGGTGCCCGTTCTTAGTTCGGCCAATCAAGAGACGGTGGCAATTTACAGCTCTCTCCCTGCGAACTCCCTCGCTTTACTGCTCAGTCAAACCTGATTCCCAAACACTAATGTTTTTATTTAAACACCACATCCTGCAGTAAAGCCGTAATGTACATCGCGATGCATCTAGGGGAAGGGCTGCGTGTCTGTGGCCAGCCCTGATGGCCATGCACCCTGCTACTTCCCTCCCTGTGGCCGGAGCTGGAAGCATTGGGCAAAGATGACCTTCCCAGGGACACTGGGCACGGACCCCTCTGGGCCCAGTGGCCGGAAGGAAGGCAGTGCCCAGGGACCATCCTACCTCCCAGCTATGGGTGTCATTGAGCAACCCTCAACTACAGTCAACCCCCTGGGAGCTGGGAGCCGCAGGCGAGCTTGGAACTGCCCGTGTCTGCCTGTCCCCAGGCTCTTTGGCGGGACCTCAGTGGCTCAGGGAACCTGTCTGCCCCCAGACCCAATGCTTCCAGCAGCTGGAGGAGGCGGCCTACTTGCCTGCCCCTCCCTGACCAACCCCTGACACGAGAGCCGCATTCCTGGCAAAGGTCAGCATGTGGGAGGGGCTGGGGCACCTGCCATGGGCCCAGGGCAGCAGTGCCAAGGACACCCAGAAAAGCAGAGATGACACACGCATTGGAAAAATAGCCCTGAGGCTGAGGAGGACGTGCACTGGGCAGACACGCTGGCCTCACCCCCATGCCAAGGGCCAGAAACTGGCCGAGATGCCCCTCCCACAGTGGCCCAGCCCCTGGCAGCCACCCCCAGAGCCCTCCGCCCTCTGCCTCACCGGAGGAGGACCGGCACGGGGGAGACCAGCCCCACAGACCAGACAGAGCGCCGGCCTTCCTTTCGTGGTCCATCATGGTCCAGCCATGGGGCCCACGGGACGCACCCCAGCCTCTTCTCCTGGCCAGGACCTGGATGGTGGCACAGCACGCAGAAAGCGTCCAGGCTCCTACCCGCAGCCGTCACACTAAGCAGGCCAGGGAGACCTCCCCAGCCTTCACGGCAAACTCAGACAACAGCAGCGTGGGGCTCGGGCTGGCGTGGGGGTGGGGGGCAGGACCAGGGGGGGACCCAAGCTCAGGGCCGGCCACCCTCAGCCCCTGTGGTCTCCGTCGGGGTGCCCTTGGGGTAAGGGGCGGGTGTTTCAGAGGCTGGAGTGGGGGCCTGGGGCTGCAGGTGCCTCTAACCCTGCTGGGGCCCTACAGCTGACCCGAGGCAGAGCTGCACGGCGCCCTTGCCTCCGCCTCACGGTGCAGCCCCTGGGGCCAGGGAGGGGTGTCTCCCTCGAGAAGCGTCCCCACGTGGCTGCAGGAGCCCCTTCCCTCCTTCCTCTCCTTGCCGGGCCTGGCTCCCTGACCTCTGGGTACAGGCTGCTGTCCTTGTGTCTGTGAGCAGCTCTCTGCCCTGCCGCGCAAACAGCCCTTTCTACTGGCGAATGACCCCTTTGAGGGCGTCCGGAAGTGAGGCCCCAGAGCCACGGGCACCCTCCATTCCTGAGCCCAGGCCCCCAGCCCGGCCCCTCCCAGCCCCCGCACTGGACCCCACGCCTGCCACGGGGCCACCTTCCCTCTGCCGCAGTCAGCACGTTGAATATTTAATGTCTGATGAACGCCTCCACCTGCTGACACAGGCAAAGTGACAGAACAATGCTGGTAGGGGACAGGGCCGTCCACGGACACCCAGGCAGCCTGCCACAGAGGCCTCGCCCCGGCCACCGCCACCTGCCCGGCTGTCTGCCTGTCTGTCGGTCCGCCGGGCGACCCCGCGGGTGAGAGTTCCCCACCTGAAATACATACTTCTTTACATTCCATAGCTCCGCACGTCCATATGGGCATATAAAGAAGTATGTTCCCCAAGCGGGTAGTTCAGCCTGGACTGCTACGCGGGCTCGGGGAAGGGGCCCCACCGAGGCCGTGGGGCTCCCCCCGGATGCACACCCCGGAGCCGTCCCTGGGTGTGGGGAAGCCCACCGCATCCTCCAGCTCTGCCCCTGCCCGCCTGACCTCGGCACCCCTCCGTCCCGCTCTCTGGCTCCCAGGCACACGCGCGCACGTCGTCAGGAAGGGCAGAAGCAGACAGCCCGCTCCACCGTCTCAAGAATCCCTTCCTTCACCCCACAGTTATCTGGTTTTACGTCAGTGGAACAAGAAAAGCAAGGACCCAGGCTGCCACCTCCCACCCTCACCCCGGAGAAGGATGTACCATTTCCTCTTAGAGACGTGCCGAGCCTCAGCCAGCACCCTCCCTCTCCATCTGGGCACCTTGTCCCAGCCAAGTGCACAGGGAGGCCGGAGTGAAGACACTGCAGCTCGGAAGGAGCCCACCGTCAGTGATCAGGGAGCAGGGTGGCCTGAGCCCACGGGGAGCCCAGCACCACGCGCTGTTAAGCCCACATGAGAGCGCCAGGAGACCCGAGGAGCAGACAGGCCTTACCTGGGCAGCTGGCAGCTTCCTGGGCAGGTCCCTGGTGGTTCTGCCTCCCAGGGCCAGAGCCCTCGTGGGCAGGGCTCGGTCGTGCCTCTGTCTTTGAAGACACACGTGACAAGGACAGTTGCGGGTGGACCCTGCATCTCCAGAGGGCGGCTGGGAGCTGCTGGGAGGTGGTCCTTGCCTCTGCCAGCCCCTTGCTGCTGGGCCTGGCCGGGTGCGGGACTAGAGCTGGCTTCTGCTTCCCCTCTCTGGCCACATCCTTCCCCTCCAGCTCCTTCCCTCCCTTCTTTGCCCTCTCCCTCCCCTCTGCACTCCTCACATGTCACCACCTCTGCCGTGGCTACCTGAAAAGATGCTCGCACCAGCAGGCGGCTCCCACAGGCGCCCAGGGGCCACCCAGCACCGCCACCCGCCCAGCGACGCAGCCCAGGCACACCTGGCTCTCCGTGGCCCACGCCCGGCCTCCACCCAGCCTCCACCTGGCCTCCACCCAGCCTGATCAATACCAATTTACAGGCAAACGCAGGGGCCTCCTTCCTGTTGATGAATTTGCTGGTGCTCACCGGCTTCTAGGGTTAAGTAAACTTAGCAAGTGGCCCGCTAAGCACTTTGGAACACTTAATTGTATCGATACTGTTTTTCACTGCCTTTCAGAATTTGCCTATGATGGAGAGTAGCCCCTCTTCCCCACCAGCTTCTCCGGATACCCCGAATCCAGGCGTCAGAACCACGGAGAGTCTGGCAGGGAGCAGTGTGGCCTCTGGGTCAGATGCCCGCCATAGGAAAGCCGGCCACCCCCAGCCTGGGCCCAGGGGTGTCCGGAGCGCACAGGTAGAGGTCTCGCTCTGGCCAGGGTGAGGCCCGCGGCTGAGCGGTGGGTCACTGAAGAAGGGCATCCTGTGTTGCTGGGCACCTGCAGAGGGGGACAGCAGGGGACACGCTCGCTGGGGATGGCAGCCGGGCTGGGCACAGACACACAGGACCGGGACCCAGGGTCCTGCTGTGGCTGCACGAGGCCCCAGGCCTGCACAGACTTCCATCAGCAAGACGAGGCCTGGGGTGACCCTGCGCGCCCCTCCCCACCGGGCAGCCCACCTGTCCTGCACAGACAGGCCCAGAGAGGGTGTCCGGGTGCCGCCATCCCCAGGGCAGGGCCACGTCTCCGCAGAGCCTGCAGCGTGCGGAGACAGCGAAGCAATTTCTCAAGTCCCTGGGCCGTGGCTGCTGCACTGGGCACGGCCGGGCTAGAGTTTTCCGTGGGGGCGTGTGGTCTGGACTCCGAGAAGCACCCCACCCGAAGGAAAGAGCCACTTTGCAGAAAGATCCTGAGGAGTGATGTCCCATTTTCGTGCGGCTGCGTTTTTTATCATCTTCATGTAGCCGGAAGGAAAAGAGCAACCGGGATGCCCCCAGCCCCCTACGTCCCCCCACGTCCCCCCCCCCGCACCCTGGAATGTGCCCTCCAGAGACCCTCACATGAGAACAGAAGTCTGGCACCCTCTCTGACAAATGAGGCCTCAGAAGCCCTGCTCAGGCCTGGGACCCTCCCCACGACCCCCACCCCCACCCCCACCCCGCGGCCTTCACACAGACCGAGTCTGGAGCTCAGGGAAAAGTCGGGGGCTCCAAAGGGCAGGAGGGGCAGCCCAGGTCCAGCCAGAGCCCTGGGAGCCTCTGCCGCACACCAGCAGGAACCCCAGCCACTTTTCAAACAGTTTCCCGTCCTGGCAGGACGGGCATGCAGCCCTCTCCGAGGGACCCCACGGGGGTGGTAGGGGGTGGCAGCAAGCTGGCACTGTGCCCTGCCTCACCCAGCGCTCCTCATTTATGACCCCGCCCCCAGCCCTGTGGAGGTCATGCTCCCTCCAAGAGATGCCTGGCTGCTCCCCACCCCCACCCCATCCCCCATCGAGCCCCCGGTCTCCGCCCACCCCCGCGGCACACACCCAGCACAGGGACCCTCCCGACCGCGAGAACTACAAAAGTCCAGAGTCCCAACCTGGGGCAGCCACACCGTTCGGGCTTGGGGCCCCCTGCCCACCATCTCCGCGGTTAATGCTGCAAGTTCCAAGGTAAGTTTAACCACACTCCCGGCGCCGCGCTTTGTGCCGTGGGGCAGGTTAACCGCGCCCCCCCAGCCCCCACGGCCCCCACCCCAGCACCAGGACCCCCATCCACCCCTGGGCATCTGGAGGCAGCCGCTTCCTTGCAAAATGCCCGCATGTCAAAGTTCGTGCCTCCCGGTTGGACGCGCCCTCCCGGCCTGCTGGCTGCTAGCTCTGCAGTTTTCCAAATGCGGACGGAGCCACGAGCCAGGAGGAAACTCCAAAGCACCCCGCTGGAACCACGCGGCCCGGCGCCACGGCTCCCACCCACCAGCAGGCACACCCCCACCGCTGCGGCCGGCAAGTTTGTGGGGCTGTCCGGGCAGGCTGAGCAGACTCACCGCGGAGCCCCTCCGGCCGGGCTGGCGACGGCGGCAGCGGCGGGCGCAGGGTCGCGGCTCCCGGTACGATGCGCCCGCGTGGCTCCCAGGGAGATGCTGCAGCCGTGGCAGCACCATCCACCTTCTCCCCGAGCCAATCGCGAATGCAGGGGTGGGGGAGGCCAGAGCTCCCGATGCGTCCGCACTGGGGGGGTGGGGGCCCGGCAAAGAGAAAGAAGACACCGCGCACCCCCCTCCGCACCCTGCCCTTCCCCCAGCCCTCCCGCAGCAGCGCAGACTTAGCAGGAAGGGAGATCTTGAGAGGAGAGAGGGAGAGAGAGGGAGGGAGGGAGGGACCAGGAGCGATGCAGAGTTCCGGAGAAGCCTCCTCTCAAGCCCCGTGCACCTTGAGCCCCTCCCTGCTCTGGGCTGTGTCTGCAGACGCTCCCGCACCCCCAGCCGGGTCAGTGCAAGGTAGAGGTCAGGGTGAAACAAAAGGGGACGGTCCCGCGGGTGTGCGGGCTCTCACATGCACACAGCCCATCGCTGAGACACGCGCAGGCGGGGGAGGGGAGGAGAAGGGAGGGGAGGGCTGACCCGAGGGGCCGGAGCGGGCGTGGGGGCCCCCCTCGGGTCAGGAGCCGGCCTCACCTTTGCAGTCCTTATATACCCGGCCAAGCATCCCAAACACGCGGCCCCGGCCAAGTGGCCCCCTCGGGCTGTGCTCCCTGACCATATTTAGTCAAGCAGGGGAAAAAATAGCGTGTCAGCTGGGCCTCGGCTGGCCGGCCACCGGGAACAGGGTGGGAGCGCCAGCGCCATTGACGGCCGGTCCTGGGCCTGGGCTGCTGTCCGCGGCCCCCTCCGGCCCCTCCCCACGGGCCTCCCACCGGCTGTCCCTGCCCTGCCATCCCCCCTGCTATTTTTAGCGCGGCCCAGTACAGAGGCGCCTCCCGCAGCAGGCCAGCAGCCCTCCTGGCCACACAGCCTGTTCCTAGGGGTGCCCTGGGGAGACCCAGGCGGCCCCTAGGGCTCGAGCCAGGTGGGGAGGCCTGCCGCCTCCTCCCTGCTGTTGGCCTCCAGGGACTGGGCCCCACCCAGGCCACCGAGCCCCCCATTCGGTGCCCTTCTGCCCAGAATGGGGGCCCAGATGAGGTGATGACAGAACCACCGGGGTTTCCAGAGGCTCCCAAGCCGGCTCTGGGGAATGAGGACCGCAGGTCACCTTGGACAGCAAGCCGGGCCACCGGGCTTGCCACAGTCTACCCCAGGCCTGCAAGCAGGGGGCATGCGTGAGTGGGAGACCCCTGTCCTCACACTGGCTACACTCCAAGCGCCCCCAGCCTGGGGTCGTGCTGCAATGATGTCGTGGATATGTGCTGGGCACGGCCTGCAGGGGCCTGTCCTCATGGGGCCTGGACGTGGAAGCCAACGTCCTCCACCACTATGTGAGCTGTGTCCCCGAGACACAGGACTGGGCACTGCCATGGTAGGGGGGGCCCACTTCCCCAAAGGCCAGGTGCAGGCCCTACACGGGGAGGCAGGGGGACCGCCAGCTTCACTGCCTGTGGAGTCCCGGCCACGAGAGTGTAAGCAGCAAGATGCCCTATTGTTCCAGAAAGCCATTTCACGACCCTCCCCACCTCCCGTGCCTCACAGGCCTGGCCCGGCTGCAGGTGTGGGGAAGGGGTGTCTATGGCTCTTCGAGCAGGCTCCCACGTGCCCAGTCCCCTCACGACACCCCCAGCCCAGAGCTGCAGGATCCCAGCCTTGGGATACAGGGTGCCATGGGGAGGGTCTTTGCGGATCCCACGTAGGCCCAGGTGAAGGGAGGAATGGAATGACCAGCCAGCAGGGGCCATGTGGGCCCAGGAGACCGGGCAGCAGTGTGCGGGTCCCGCACTCCCGGGAGGGTCTGGGTGTCTGGAAGGTGGATGTGGGAACGCCCACTGGCCCAGCTGAGGGGTCCTGGGTTCACCCAAGGGAGGTGGGGACCCAGTGAGGTTTCAAGCTGTGTGGTCCAAGAGCTTTCCCAAAACCAGACAGACACTTGGCCCCTGACCGAGACGTGGGGTCTGCACTGGCCCGTCCCCTCTGTGGGCAAGGGGTGGGGAGAGGAGGGCGTCCAGAGCTTGGGCAAGGAGGTCAGGGCAGCTGGGGACACTTGGCTGGGCCCGCAGGTGGTTGGGGTCGGGCGGTGGGCACGGGGCCTGTCCCCGAGGGTAGCTCCTGTCAAGGGTGCTCCGAGGTGGTGAGGGCGGGGGAGAGAGTGTGGAGCAGGCCCTGCCATAAATCACATGATAATCACCCTCATAACGGCAGCCCAGCACTCACAGACGAGGGTGGGGGCCTGGGGCTGCCTCTTCCGGGGAGAAGGGCTGGTTGGGTGGCCATTCCTCGGGGGTCCCCAGGGCCTCAAGGACAAAGCCAGATGACATTTATCCACAACACCAGCATTTCCAGGTATTCCAGAAGCTTCTGTGTGGATGATGGGTTGATCTTTAAAGCATCGCTAAGAGGTGGGCCTCCTACCATCCCCAGTCTGTGAGGAGGAGCGGCTCGGAGGGAGCAGACTCACCCAAGGTCCCAGGGCGGGGGCAGTGCTGGGCAGTGGCTGCCTGTGTGGCCGCTGCCCAGGCCTCTGCTGTCCTCCAGAGCCCCTTGCCAGGACAGTGAAGACAGACCCAGTGTCCCCTGCCTTGGATGCTGATGGAACCCTGCCCCAGTGAGACCACCAAGTGTCGGAGAGACGGGGAAAGTGGCCAAGACCCCCCTCAGGCCTTCCTCCCAGGCGTCCCCAGAAAGGTGGCCAGTGATGTGATGCCCCGAATGCCCGCCTCCCTCATCCATTCACCAATAGGGACATGGGGAGCTGTCTCACGCCTGCCGGGGCCGCGGACTCAGGCCACGCCACAGCTGGGGGAAGGTCCGGCGCGTGCAAATGCGTCTCACCAACAGGGCCACCTGGAGCGTGTGGCTGCTGAGGGTTCGTAACGGGTGTGACTGCAGACCCGAACCTTGGATTTGATTTGATAATTTTAGTGTCCGTAGCCACGTCTGGGCAGCTGCCACCGTGCGGGGCGCGGGGAAGAGGGGTGCAGAATCAGAGAAGCCGTGCTCCTGATGCTGTGTGGGGAAGAGCTGCGGAAGGAGTGGTCGGGGAATGGAGGAGCGGGGCCTGGCTGGTGGCGTAGGTCAGAGGTCAGGGCAGGCTTGGGGGGGGCGGGGGGAAGCCCAGAGGAGCACCCGGGCCTGGCCGGGCCAGAGACAGCCAGGAGGCCACGGCACGACAGCAAGGGCGAGCAGGTCAGCCGATGGTGGGGCCCCTCTGGCAGGAGGCTGCCGGGGTGAGGGGAGAGCTGGCTGGGCCGTTAGGAACCCCAGGCCACTACGGCCGTGGCTTGGACCCACGGGGCCATGATGCGGGGGTGGGGGGGAGGCCCTGGGGCTCTGGCCGGCCCCGGAGAGTCTGCCCACCAGCCCTGCCAACGGAGCAGAGGTGGCTACTGAGAAGGATGGAAGTCAGGAGAGTGGACCCCCAGAAGATAGGGTGCTTCTCCTGGGAGCGAGAGGGGCGTGTTGCAGGGGAGAGGCTGGGGGGCGGGGGGCTCCGCCCTAACGGGAGGGCCCAGCAGATGCCCTTGCTGCAGTGGGAGGCCCAGGGGCATGAGGAAGGGCTTTCCTGCTCAGGGGCTGTGGCAGATCCCAGAGGGGTCCCAGGAGTCAGCCTGGGGGTAGGGAGCAGCCCCTGGTGAGGGGCCTCTGGCACACGGATGGGGGGAAGCAGTGTGGTTTCTGGGCCACGGGGCCTCTCGCCCCTCGAGCTGAGTGGAGGGCGGAGCGGTCACTGGAGCTCAGCGGTTTCCTGGAAGCTCGAGGACAGTAATGGAGCCAGGAGCGCCCCCGGGAGCAGTGGCTTCTGACTGAGAGCTTTTCCTGGAGCGCCATCCCTGGGGGCGCGGGCCCGGTGGGGGGGCAGCCCTCACGTGCCTCCTGCCGCATCTTCCAGCCAGAAGAGAGAGGGCTGCAGCCCTCAGCAGCGCCCCACCAACTGACCCGTCGGGGTGAGGGACAGGCAACTCCCTGACTCTCGGAGCCTCGGCTTCCCTATCTGTCAAGTGGGGCCGTCGCCCGTAGGTGCTGATAGAGGCCTCCGGGGGGGGGCGGGGGGGGGGCTGACGCTGTGGTGTTAGTTCAGGAAAGGCCCCCACACAGGATTATTCTATCCCCCACCCTCCCATCCTCACCACACAGAGGATCTACTGAAGGAATGAATGAGTGAGTCAATCATTCAATCACTGGGTCAATGGATGGATCGACCGTGAGACTGCTGGGGCCGTGGGTGGCACGTGGGGGGGGGGCATGGATAGAACCATGTTAATGTGTGTTCAGCTTGGGGGTTGGGGTGAGGCTGGGGTCTTGTTTGGAGGGGGCAGGGGCAAGGTAGGGCCAGTGCCCTCAGAGGGTCAGGCCACAGTCAGATATGGGGGCTCCCCTCACCCCTGCCTGGGTGCCCCTCTCCCCAGCGCTGTGCTGACGACAAGAGCCGGCTCCTGGTCACTTTGCTCTTCCATGAATCTTTGAATAAAACAAAACCTAGGTTTTTTAAAAAATGTGATTGTACTTTCAGACCATGGCCGACACATGTCTCTGTTCAGACAAGCCCAGCTCACCCGCCATGACAATGGGCCGGGGACTTGGACAGACATCTCCCCAGAGAAGACACACGATGGCCAGTGCCCCGTGAGAAGATGCTCTGTGTTGCTGGTCGTCGGGAAGGGCAGTCCAAAACCGCCGTGAGAAGCCATCTCACACCCACCAGGACAGCTGTTAAAAACACAAAAGCCCCAAACCGGAAAACAACGAGTGTTGGCGAAGATGTTGTGAAATTGGAACCTCGGGCGCCAACCTCGGACGCAGTGGCTGGGGACAATGGTCTGCAGCTCCTCCCACAGCGACACCAGCAAACCCAGACCCCACGCCAGGCAGGAGCCTGAAGAAACCGAACAAGGACTCACACACTCACGGTGCCCCTGAGCACCGGGGCTGAGGGCGGAGACCGCCCCGTCGCCCGTCTACGGACCAACCTGACCACAGAGAGGAAACGGAGCTGTGACGTGGGCTGCCTCGCGGAAGCAGCAAGAAGACGCGAAAAGCCAGCCCAAGGCCCCGGGCACTACGACGCCTCGCACACGAGTTGTCCGGAGCAGACCGCGCAGGCAGGGCTTCCCGGTCCGCGGGAGGGGATGCAGACTGGCCCCTTCCTGGAGGCTGGCCTCCTCGGGGACGGGGAGGGGGGTTAGAATGTTCCAGAATGACAGAGGTGGTGCCTGCTCAACGCCGAATGTGCTAAATGCCAGTGAGCTGTTCACTTTAAAGTGGCTGTGTTTTTGTCAGGTGATTTTCCCCTCAATAAAAACACAGCAAAGATACGTGGGGCTCGGGGTCTGCCGCGCCCCGTCTCCCCACTGACCCCCACACCCTGGGCACGGCCCTCGGGCTTCGAGGGCTGAGCTCCTGCTCCCCTGGGTCCCTGCACGACACGACAGCAGAGCCACTGATGTGACCCCAACTTCTCCTCTCCCAA
Source organism: Ursus maritimus (assembly GCF_017311325.1). NCBI lineage: Eukaryota > Metazoa > Chordata > Mammalia > Carnivora > Ursidae > Ursus > Ursus maritimus. The sequence continues at coordinate 46,804,443 of NW_024424675.1, read as the reverse complement.
CAACCCCCCATGAAAGAATCAATGCGTATTGTTTTAATTACTGAAGGTGTGGCCGCAAGAAGCCCATCCCCCTGCACCCTTCTGTCCAGGAGACCCTCCCAGGCCTGGATCCTGCACCCTTCTGTCCAGGAGACCCTCCCAGGCCTGGATGAGGATGGAACCCGCACCGGGGGTGGGCAAGCTGGAGGCAGATGCCCATGTGTGCTCCAGGAGGCCAGGGCCAGCTGCTGTGGGTCAGGAAGCCCACTGGGCTGGGAGGGTGACTGGTCAGCACGGGCCAGAAGCAGGCGTGGCCCGGGAAGGGCTCAGCCAGCTCTGGAGGGAGGTGAGGCGCCCAGGGGACAGCCCGCCCAGCTTCCAGCACCTTCCCATGGACCGGCCCCTCCATGCTGGCCAGGCCCACATTAAAGAGCACAGGGTCCCTGGGCTGGGCCAGGCCTCAGCGCTCCAGCAGGCACACATGCCTGTGCACACAGGCACACATGCACACGCATGTGCACACACAGCAAAACAAATGGGCACACGTTGCCGTAACGGCAGCGGGAAACCCTCCCTGACAGCTTGCAAAGAAAGTTCTATTCCATTGCCGTGGTGTCAGCGAAGAGCAATTTGTTTCCAGAGACGGCCCATCCAGAATGGTGGCAGCTTCACCGTCACAGAGACGTGGTCCGCTGCGGGGGCCTGGCCCACGAGGCCCACGGGGCCTCCCAGGACGGCTCCTCCAGGGTGGCCTCGGACCTGCCCCACGATGCGCCCCCACCGACACAGAGCTCCGGGGCGAGAGGGGTGCTGGGGGTCCAGGCTGGTCCCCTCCCCTGGGGCTCTGAGGCTCAGATCCTGTGGGGTCAACGCTCTGACGTCTTCCGCCCCGGTCTCCCCCTTCTCTGCCCCCGCGGTGTGTGTGCTGGGGTCACAAGGGCTGTGCCACGTCCTGAAGCCTCCCCACTGTGGAGGACTTGCATGGACTCCTCTCGGAAGCAAAGGACCCTCAGCTGGAGTGGGGGTCCCTCTGCGCCTGCCCCCCGAGCCTTGCCCCTCCCCACAGACGTGCCCAGGCGGCCCCGTGGAAGTTCTCTCTGGATCGAGAGACAGACTCCCATTTCCAGGGAGCACGAAGCTTCTGGCCACGTGCACCTGGAGACTGGGCGGGGGAAATGGAGGCTTGGGGCCATTTCTGGCTGCGTTTTAAGAAATTTTGCCTTAAATGTGAAAACGTACCCACAGTAGAAAGCTCTCCTGGCTCCTGCAAGGGGTGAAGCCATCAGAACACACTCTAATACGGAGGGTCACATCTCCACCCACAGGCCGTGTCACCCAGCAGAGAGGGAGGACTGCCCGCCCCCCCAGAGGGTGCCCCTCCACCCCCCATAGACACCCGTCCCCTGCTGTGGGCCCCACCCCATCGTGGTCATTACTTGTGGTCCCAGACACTCTTCAGACACCCCTGAGGGCATGGAGGACTGGCAGGGCCCTGGCCACTCTCCCAGGAGTGTGGGGACAGCCAGAGTAGGATGGACGTGGCCTTGGTGGCCAGGGGGCTGAGGGACATGGCAGCCGGCCACGGGCAGGAGGGCCCTGGTAGAGGGCCAGCTCAGCTGCTGCGGGCACCTTGAGCCGGGAAGAAGCCAAGATGACCGGGTGCATTGTCACCGACCCCAACAGCAAGCTGGGTTGGGGTCCGAACTCCGTGGGCTGGCTGCCCGCACCCCAGCAGCCCCGCTCTGCTGGGCACCTAGGAAGACGGCCTGGCTCTGAGGGACACATGGAGAAGAATCAGCTGGAAGCCCTTGGTCTAGCCCTTCTCACCAGGCTTCAGCCCTTCCTTTCCTTCTGAGCCGCACAGAGCTCCCCACTCTGCACTAAACGAGAACTAGCTTTCTAATCCTTGAGACTCAGAGAGTAGACAGAACCACAGACCTAAAGGTCGAAATGTCCAAAGACCACTTAGCTTCAGGCCCGTCAGGCCCCGATGTTGTTGGAAAGGGGAAGCCGTCTCCGTCCAGGGGAGGAGCCTCCCCGTCCCGCGCACGGGTTCCAGCGACGTCGTGTGGAATGTGTCTGATGCCTGGATGCTCCCTGCCCACCCACCCCTTCCCGCCCCGCTCTGGCACACGCAGGGGGTGGTGCCTGCGGGTCACCTGTTCCTCCTCCTCTCCCCTTGCTGGGGCTCAGCGGAAGGGGTGGAGGGGGCAGCCTCCGAGAACCGTTCCTTTCCGTGGTGGACCCCTGGCCTCCCGGGTGGCACAATTCAAGTCGTCCCTGATGGGTGCCCGCGGGGTGCAGGGGCCCTGCCTCCTGGCCATCGCCATGTGCGGGCAGGTCCCTCGGGTCCCAGGGCAGGCTGCAGGAGAAGACATAAAGCGCCTTTCCTGAGAGCGCCCCCAGAACCCCCGATGGGCCTTGACCAGCTGTAGCAGGCTGCCACCTGCTGGGTAGGGTTCTCTCTGAGCTCCTCCACGGCCGGGAGCCCCCGGATGAAGGGCGCAGCTTTCTCTCTCTCGCACGCTGTCCTCCGGGAGCTGAGGGGTGTTGATCCAACAGGATCTCAGCCACAATTAGCTTGTTCCCTCATTCTTGCCCTATAAATATTCATTCTGAGATTATTATAAAGGTGCTTTAAAAAAAAAAAGTGCCAAACTCATTTGGAGTAAGGAACTGGACAGCTGCCAAAGCTCAGGCTGCCGCGCGGAGTCCCGTGGCGGAGCTGATGAAAGCGTCGCCGCCAGGACGGCTCCTCTCAGGGGCCCACGCAGGTGCTCGCTGGGCTCTCGTTTAATTTGGGATGGGTTTTCTGGTTCCCTGCATGTAACATTTATAAATGTCACAGCGTGGTGGGGAAATGCCGTGCGGAGGAGCTGGTGTCCTCCGAGAGGGTGGCCGGGCCCCCACAGCCACAGGGAAGGTGTGCCAGCCACCCACGGGGACACCGCATGCAATTCCTGCCCCTACTGGGAGCCCGCTTTCCAGCCTCACCTCCCCGCAGCCTCGCTCCCACACCCCCAGGGGGTCTTAGCTCCAAGGCTTTGCCAGGTTGTGACGGTGCCGATCTTGAGGGGATCCAGCAACCCCAATGAGCATAAGGAGGCGCCCCTGGCCCTCAATGCTGGAAGGAGGCGCCTGGATTGGTTCTGGGACTGGCTGGAGGTCATATGGTCTGGCCTTCCATGCTGGTAGCTGGATGCTTCCCTTAAATGCTTGCGGGGGGGGGGGGCTTGCTGCCCCAGAAACGCCTTCCCCTCCTCGAAGAGAGGTGATGGCAGTGGACGCACAGCAACACGGTGATGGGGATGACGGGGATGGTGATGATAAAGGTGATGGTGACAGTGTCAGTGATGGTGCTGGTGACAGTGATGGTGACAGTGATGGTGACGGCTATGGTGATGATGAAGGTGATGGTGGTGATGATGATGATGACGGTAATGATGGCGATAGCGATGGTGATGGTGGTGATGATGGTGATGACAATGGTCCTCTGGTGATGGTGACAATGACAGTGATGGCGGTGACAGTTACGGTGACAATGATGGTGATGATGAAGGTGATGGTCGTGATGATGGCGATGATGGCAATAGCGATGGTGATGGTGGTGGTGATGGTGATGATGGTGATGGTGATGGTGACAATGACAGTGATGGCGGTGATAGTTGTGGTGACAATGATGGTGATGATGAAGGTGATGGTCGTGATGATGATGATGATGACGGTAATGATGGCGATGATGGCAATAGCGATGGTGATGATGCTATGATGATGGTGTGATGATGATGGTGGTAGTGATGGTGATGGTGGCTGTGCCGGGTCTTTGTTTGCCTGCTGAGAGACTGCCCTGTGCCTACTCCCTCCAGGCCCAGCTCCTACCTCTGCTTCTAGCTAACTTTGGGGAAGGCAGTGGGCACCTCCTGGCCCCACGGGCCGGTCTTATTGGGAGGTGAGGACCCTGCTGTTGCTTCACGATCTAATCCTCCATGTCTCTGGGGCAGATGGCCCAGCGCCCAGCCTAAGGCAACCCCCCACACCTCCCATGGTCAGGGCTCCCCCTGCTGGGTCCCCTAGGAGAGGACCTGGCAGATGTGGACATGCTGACCACACTGTGGGCCAGCCACATCTGGCCCGGGCTTTTGTCAGTGGAACCCTCCCCTCCCTTCCCCTAGGGCCACCCACTTGCCTCTGCCCCGAGTTTCTAAGCAGCCAGCAGCAGAAGCCCCAAGCCTGGGGGTGGCCACACTCTGGGATCCCTGGAGGACGTTTGCCTTCTTGACAACACAGATTTTCCTGATAGCGGGTTTGTGGACATTGAGAACTAGCCTGCCCTGAAGGGAGCTGTCCCATTTAACAAATGGATCTCTGCTCAGTCCTGATGGATGGCTTTGCCTGATCGTAAAACTCTGGAGGAAGTCAAATTCGGGTTCTCAAAACCTTGGAGATATTCCTTGAATTTATTATGTGACCTGATAAATTATTGAATCTGAGTCCTCAAGTATCTTGAAGAGGTAGCGCAGGCCTGAGACGCACGCCCCCGGATCCAGGGGGCTTGCCAGCTCCAGGTGATGGTTCCCGCCAGAAAGCTCTTCCGCTAACTTGGGCTAAGAATCCAGCATCACAGGGAACCTCTTCTGGGCTCAGAAGGCAGCAAAGCCCGAGAGGTCCCCTAGGGTGGCCTCTGGGGCTCTTCCATCCCCATCAGCGCAGGGTCTTGGGTGTCTCCCCGGACAGCCATCCCTCCCAGGAAACGCCGGGCTCAGATTCCTCTCCTTCTTTTGCACCAAACTTGTGGGAAGCAGATCCCCTGCCCCCTTGAGCGCACACCTTATCGTCCCCTCACCTTGAGTGAAGCAGGGCCAAGAAAGTTTCTAGGAAATCACTCCAGAGATCAAGGCACTGATGAATCGACAGCAAGCTAATCAATAGGAGAGATCTGCTAGGTGGGCCTGGCCTAATCGGGTGAGACCATTGAAAGGAAAAACAGAAAGACTCCATCCAGCTGGTCTCAAGGAAGGAAGCCAACAACCAGGTTGTAACCTATCTTTGAGCGCCACGCAGCAAGGACCTACGAGGGGCCCCCGGCCCATAGCCAGACAACTGGGACCTCAGTCCTACAACCACAAGGAACTGAATCCTGCTGATAACTGGAACAAGCCTCAGATGGAACCCAGCCCCAGCCACACTTGATTTCAGCCCAAGGAGATCCTGAGCAGAGGAGCCAGCCACGCTGTGTCGGACTTCTGAGCCACAGAAACCAAGGTGATACATGAGTGGCCTTTCACGCCACTCAATGTGTGGTGGTTTGTCACACAGCATGGAAAACGGACACACAGCCTGGGCATTAATGCCCCTCTGCCACCCCCTGCCCTCTCCCTGTGCTGCTGGGCTCCTGTGGGTGGAGAAGGATGCTGAGCTCGTGCCCCACTCCAGTGGTCTCAGGGACCCTGAGCTCGGAAACTCGGTGAGTCGCATGACCATGGCTTTTTCACTGAGATCCTGGGTGATGCACGCCTGCTTCTGCTTGCTCTGGGCAGCAGTGAGATCCTGCCCCTGCACGGGGACCACAGCTGCTGGTGGTTCCATCCAAGGGCGGGCGCGAGGACCCCCGTCCCCCACTCCAGTGCTCACTGGCCTCACAACCCTGTCCTTGAAGCCTGTGCAGCTCGCCCGGTCCCACCGCCTCTCCACTCAACAAAAACCCTCACCCTTGCAACACCCCGTCCCCCACTAAGCTAACCTCCCCTGGATTTGAGGAGGAGAGACTGGCAACCAGCTGACGGTGCCCGGGTCACTGCCTGATGGGCACCACTGGCGGAGCCAGAGGTGGTGGGCAGGACCAGCCCCCAGGAGCCGGGGTGTGTGGGAGGGAGGCTCTCGGCAGCCGGGGGGTGGGTCTGCATTGACTCTGTCCGGGACTGGCTGCAGCCCCACACCCCCTGGGCCTGCCTGTGTTTGGGGCTCAGCCTCTGGGGGCCACCAGCCCTGAGACAGCCTCTCTGAGCCCCAGGAGTGACCTTGGCCAAGGCCGTGAGGCCCGCGGCCAGCTCTGCTAAAGCACCGTGCGTCCGCGACTGTGAGCTGTTTTATTGCCCGGTCAGTAAAACCTTCTGATTACGTCACTGCGCAGGCAGCTGAATGCCAAAAAATAGAAATTTCCTTCTGTCCATCATGACCCTCTGCCTCCACCCTGGCCTCCGTTCTGGTTCTTTCCCTGGGCTTTCACTATCGAGACACGGCCACTGTACCAGCCAAGGGCTCCTTTCCTGGCGGGGGCTGGGACGCAGGATGGGGGAGGGGGTGTCAGGACGGAGGAGGGGAGACAGAGAAAGGGGCTGGGGACAATATGGGGGAGGTGTCCCGGCACAGCTCTGGGATGGGTTCTGGCCCTCAGAACCAAAGGTGTGGGCACAGGGACGGCCCCAGGCTGTGAGCTTTGCCCCTTGGACCCTGGGCCCCTCCCTGGAAACCAGGAGTTCGCAGGTGCAAAGGGGTCCTCTGTGCTCCTGTCATAGGGATAGAGGTGGGTGCACATTCATTCACTCATTCAGGAGATATTTGCTAAACCTCCACCGAGCGCCTGCTCTCCTGGGTTCTGGGACGAGGCACCCAGCCTCTCGGGGTCTTGGACTCTCCTCTGTGAATTGGGTAGTCACCATGCCAGCCCTTGGAGAAGGGGTCTAGCATGGGGCCTGGCATAGAATTCGACCCAAACACCAGCTCAGACACAGCCCAGGCCTCCCCCGGAGAGCCTGGCTTTGAACCAGCAATGACATGGTAACAGGATGAGGTGGAGACAAGGAAGGCTTCCTGGAGGAGGTGATATCCATCCCCACGTTAGGCTCTCAGGCCCTCTCTAGTCCTGGAGGAGGCCTGAACATCAGGACGCAGGCTGCCAGCTGCAGCCTGGAGCCCTCCCCACAGAGCCGGGCCAGGACGAAGCCGGCCCTCAGCAGGCCCAGGGGGCACCTGTCCAACCAGGGGTGGAGGCGGGCTCGGCGCCGGACCAGGACACTTTGGGAGGCTGACATCAGCGCAGACTCGAGCTCCACGCTCGGCACCTGTTGGGCAGACCCAAGAATAGCCTTTTCCAAGAAGCCAAGTTGAGTCGGATGTTGGGAGGGCTCCGGGGGGAGGGGGGAGTTGTTGGAGTCACTTGCCCCTTTAGGGCAGGGGGGCAGGTCCCCGTCATTTGTGTCCGACCCTACCACCACTCCTACCTTGGCCTCGACCTCCCTCTGGAAGCAGAGGAGGGTTCCCACCTACCCTTCCTGTGTCCTGGGGGTGGCGACCTAGCCGTGAGGGTCCAGCCCACAGTAGGGCAGCCGTTGGAAAGGCACACAGCTGGTGACGTCCTCAGCTGCCTGGATGGCAGTAGGCCAGCGGTCCAAGCCGCCAGGGGTCCATCCCCCCAGGGCCCTCAGCACCCGGTCACTGCGGGTGCGCACCTGACCACCCAGGGATGAGCACTGAGGCACCCAGGACACCCCCCCCCCAGCGATACACCTTCACAGGCCCCATGAGGGGTGGGGGTGCCTCAGACTCCAGCTCCCCGGGACCAGCGGCTTTTCCCTCCTCCACCCACCTTCTCCCCCAGACCCCCACCCTGGGGCCTGACCCCACAAGCCCCTCAGGGCCAGGCCTGGAGGCCCACTGGGTCCTCACTCAGAGCAACAGCCTGGCCGGGCGTGGGGACCTCGCTGCTGCATGGGGAAGGGCCGCTCCCCCTGGGGGGTCTGGGATCCACCCCACCCCCACCCCACCAGAAGCTGCCACTTCTCCAGCAATTTCCCATCAGAGGCTGTGATTTCTGGAGGTGTAATTAAACATGGCGACAACGCCCCCGCCAAGACCAGGTCGGGCTTTTTAATTAGCTCCACCAGTAAATGTGTCAGAAGTGGCCCTTGGAAATGTATCTGTCTCCCAAGACCAAGCTCAGTCACAAAATAAACAGGGGCTTAAAAACCATCCTTGCCTCAAACTTCAACGCCAAATGACATTAGCTAATAACAGAGAGGCCCACTGCCTGGCCCCGGTCTCAGTGCTTGCCATGAGGCCCGTGACCATGACAGCTGCCGGCCCCTGCTGCTCCCGGGGGAAGTGAGGAAACGGGGAGCTGAGGTTGGCGGTGGGAAGTGTCTGTCCCCCAGCCACTGGGGACTAGCCCCTTGAGTTCCTGGCCCCGAGGTTGGGGGGGACCCAGAAGATGGAGGTGGGCCGGGGTCGTAAGCCCCCCTCTGGCCAGGCAGGAGTGCTTGCTGCATTTTGTCTCTGCAGCCGCTGTCCCATGTGTTAGGGGGGCATCCTGGTGTCCTGGGGGTCCTTTCTCCTACCGTGGCGGCCCCGCCCTCCAGCGCTCACCATGTCTGCCCCCCGCTGTCCCCACTCCCACACGCAGGAGAGAAGAAAGGGGTGGAATCTCACGTTGCGAATGAGAAAGTTCCAGCCCCGCTGTCTGGGCAGAAGTGGGTGGGGGTCAACAGGGTCCCCGTGGGGTAATTTCAAGAACCCTCTTCACCTCCTAGGAGGGTCCAGAACCCCCTAGCTCTTCTCCCCAAGCCTCACCTGGTGCCAAGCCCATGTCTCACGGACGGTCCCCCCACCTTCTGTCCACGTGGCCCCGTCCCAGAGGCAGCCCCTGGAAGCCCAGGCGCCACCTGCAGGCCCGGCCACAAGGGCCGCCCTGGGGACCCTCAACTCCCCTCAGCTCTTTGTGAGTGTCTCCTGAACCAGGAGGAGAAAAAGGTAGAGGCCAAATCCACTGACCAGAGCCAAAGGGACAGAGTCAGGCGCCCGGAGAGCCCCTCCCCAGCCCTGGGGAAGGTGGGCCGCACAGCCACCGAGGCGCCTGGACTCTGGGGCAGTGGGCAGCAGAACGCAGGCAGGGGGGAGGAAGGCTCTCACCATGGGCACAGCCAACATCCATTGGGCACCTGCTGTATACTGGCACTTTGCACTCAGCAGTGCGCAGCATCTCGCAAGCCCGTGGCCTGGTTCTGGTTTTAGGCCCAGGAACGTGGCACAGGGAGGGGCGTGGACCGGGGGCCGCCCACTGACTTTTGTGGGGACCGGGAGCTCCCCACCAGGGCTCCCTGGGCTCCTTGCAGCCCCTCGCCAACATCCCCCGGACACGCCCTTGCCCTCCCCCTCGGAGACCACAAGCAGGCCCTCCAGCGGGTTCCGGAGCACCACAGAGCCTGGGATCGACTGCCTGCAGACCCGGCATCGATTGGGTGAAAGGCGAAAGCGAAAGCAGTTGCTGCTGCCGGTAAACAGGGTTTTACTTGTTCAGCATCGAATCTCTGGTCACCTCCCAGGCCGTGGGGTGGGGGGTGGTGCAAGGGACTTCCATCCATCCTCAACCCCAGGCCCGGCCGGGTGGGTGCCCCGAATCAGGAGGCCAGGGTCTTTCCTCCCAGAAGCCCGGGACCTGGCCCCCAGGCAGGGCGGCAGCTACAGGACGTGTCGCCAGCTGGGAATCCCAGTGTTTGCCCCAGGCTCTGCCCTTTCCTCGCTGAGGGTCCCTGTGCAGGCCACTTAGGCCCTCCCTCTGTGCCTCAGTTTCCTCCTCCGTCAAATAAAACACTGACGGTCAATGACACGCGGCCTGGCGGGGCCAAAGCAGGCGCCAAAGCAGGTTTGTTCGGTGAAGGGCGACCAGTGCTTTGAATGCCTGTCTGACAGAACTCCGTGTTCCTAACCACACCAGCCTCCCCGGGCGGGCTCCGTCGCAGGGTCACGGAGCTGCGATGTGCGCCCCTGGTATACGGGGTCACGGCATGAGAGCCCTTCAAAGTCCGGGCTCCTAGTGGACTGGAGTTTGCATCTGTGTCACAGCTGAAAGCATCCAAGTGCCCTGAGTGCCTGGCGGGGGAGGGGCCCAGCTCGGGCACAGCCCAGGGCTGCGGAGACCTTCGCAGACAGCACGCCAGGCAGAAAGCACTGAAAGAGCCAAGGCAGGGTGGGGGAGGCCGGGGGAGGGGGACATGTGGGGTCCGGGCCAGGTGAAGAAGTCTGACTTGGTTCTTAGACTATGGGACCCCCCACCCCAGGGGTTTCAGGAGGAGACAGTGGGTGTCTGGGAGCAGAACCAAATAGAACGGGCAGCAGGGCCTTCACTGCACTGGGAAGGTGGGGGTGGGCACTGGGGGGCGGCTGGGCTACTGGAGTGGTGACCTCCCGTGCCCCCATCTTCCCCTCCTCAACAGGGCCACCAAGGCCTGGGGCAGGAATTTCAAACCCTCAGGCAGCCCCACAGAGGCACCAGGACTGAAGCACGCCACCCCCACGCAGCACTGTGCCCCCAGCCCCCAGCCCCACCCCACCCCCCGTGTGCCCAACGCCAGGGAGCAGGTCTGCCTGCATGGCTCATGCACTGGGCCGCTGGCCTTTCTCCCAGCAGTAATTAACTGTGACATCACAAAGGGCATTTCCCGAGGCCAAGGTCATTTCAGGGCTGGCCGTGGCCTCTGTCCGCCATGGTCCCTCCTCAGCCTGCAGCTTTGACGAATGGAGTTTCAGAGACCTGGTTGCACAACTGCAGGAAGAAAGAGAGAGTGAAGCTGCTTTTCTTGCAGAAATAACTGCTTGTGTCTGGTCAGCTGCAGACTGTGTTGGGCGGCTGTAGGGCTGCGGGGCTGCAGACTGTGCTGGGCGGCTGTAGGGCTGCAGAGATGAAGGGCTGGGGGGCTGCTGGGCTGGGGGGCTGTGGGGCTGTGGGGCAAGTGTGCCCAACTGCCTCAACTCCAACCCCCAGGGGACACGGGGTCAGCTCAGGGGGCTCCTCACTCACTGGTGGGTGACTGTCAAGGGCTAATGTCAGCCTCCTGCTCTTTGAGCACAAACTTCTCTGGGTCCCAGGGGCTGAAGTGTGGGTGCCGGGAACCAGCGGTGAGTGGGGTGGGCAGAGAAGCCGTGGGCTGGGGCTGCCTGCCCCGGGGCGCTGCCTGCACTCGAGCCCTCCGCTGCCCATGGGACGACAGTGTGGCGACCTGGCGGGCTGGAGGAGCCGGAGTGTGCTCCGCAGGTGTGTGTGCCCCACGACTGCCACAGACACGGGGCTTCACCCGCACGGGTGGGGCATCTCTAGGTCCCAGAGGCCGGAAGCCCAAAGTGAAGTTGCTGGCTGGCTCCTTCTGGACGGGTCGGTCCCAGGCCTTTCCAGCTTCTGCTGGTCGCCGGCCTCTCTGGCCGACAGAAGCACCCCATGCTCTCGGTCTCCATCGTCCCCCCCTCCTCTCTGTGTGCACGTCTGCATCCCAACGTCCTCTTCTTATAGGGACAACGGCCATGTTTGGTTAGGGGACACCCTAATGACCTCACCCTCCTGAAATCCTATCCGCAGCAACCCTATTTCCACATAAGGTCCTTCTGAGGTCCTGGGGGTTAGGTGTTCAACATAGGATGTTTCGGGGACGCAAGTCACCCCAGCGCCCCGGGACCGACAGCGCCCCGCAGGGAAGGAAAAGCCCCGGCCCCACGAAGACCCGCACGCAGTCTGCACGGCAGCCTCGTCCGTAACTGACGGAACGTATCCTTCACAGGTGACGGATAAACGCACTGTGGTCCACGCAGACAACGGAACGCTCTCTAGGCCGAAAGATACGCACACTCATGCCACGAAGACAGGGAAGGACCTTCAGTGCGTAACTAGTGGACGAGGCCGGTGTAAGGCCACACGCCACGCAGTTCCGACCGTACAATGTTCCGGGAACGGCACGACTGTAGAGACAGTACAGAGACCAGAGTTTGCCAGGGGTGGGGGAGGGACAGGAGAGCAGAGCACAGAGGCTTTAGGGGGGTGACAATGCCGTGTGACACCGTGGCGGGGGAAGCGCGTCACTCTTCATTTGTCCAGGACCAAGGAACGCAGCACGCCAAGCCGACCTGAGGCAAACCGCGACTTGGGCGACGATGGCGTGTCCGTGGAGGTTTACGGGTGGTCGCAAAAGCACCCTGGGGGGGGTGCTGCGGGTGGTGATGCCGGGCGTGGGGCGGGGCTCGCGGGAAATCCCGGGGCTCACCGCACTTTCCACTGTGCAAGTAAAACTGCAATCTATTCGTTTTTCTTTAAGTTCACGGGAGGGAGGCTGGGAACAGGACCACGTTTGCTCATCACTGTGCCCCCCAACCAGTGATGTGCAGTCAGGATGACCGTGCCCCTCCCCATGCCCCCGGGTGAGCTCCGCAGGCCTGGGGGGTCTGCCAGCCGGGCTGTGCTTGGCGCTCAGGCCCACCCGAGGGCGAGCACGGCACTGGACGGGGGCTTGCTCAGCACTTGGCCGGAGAAGATGAAGGTAGCTCCAGGCCAGGCGCCAGAAGCTCCGGGAGGGGAGCAGGCAGGAGGTCTAGGCCTGAGGGCCTTCCCCGGAGTGGACAGGAGTGGGAACCAGGCCTTGGGCAACTGCCCCGCGGCCCTCCTCACCAGCACCTTCTCCCCCGCGGCGCCGTGCTGGGGAGGGAGGCGAGTGCACAGACACGGCCCAGGCTCCCTGGCAGCCCCCTCACCCGCCTCCCACCGGCCCCTCCCAGTCTGGCTCATGCCTCCGAACTTCCTTCTGGTCCCCGATCAGCACCGCGATCACCTTTGGCCCAAGCAGGGGGATATGATTAGAAGACCTTCTGATGGGACGTAGCTGCCACACGTAGCTGCCAGGGTCTTCCTGGGAGTGGCCACAAAGACTCGCCGAGATTGTGAAACCAGCGTGAGGGTCTGGAGTCCCAGCGAGGTGTGGTTAGGGCTCCAGAGGGAGATGCCCACCTCCTGGCGGAACCCCTGGGCATCACAGGCCACTGTGTCCACACGTGGGAGGCAGGACCACTGCCCCAAAGACGCCCGCGTCCTCATCCTCAGAACCTGTGAGTATGGCACCTCACATGGCCGAAGGGTCTCTGAAGACGTGGTTCAGTGACGGGCCCTGACGTGGGGACGTTATCCTGGATTATCTGGGTGATCCCAATACAGGACCACGAAGGTCCTCAAACCGGTCAGAGGAGAGGTGACAAGGAGCACAGATGCCGGCCGGAGCTGGGGCTCTGACTAGCAGGGAGGCCAGGAGCTCGGGCGCCTCCGGAAGCTGGAAGAGACGAGGAAACACGTCTGCCCCCGCAGCCCCCAGAAGGAGCCGCCTTGCCCACACCTTGGTTTCAGCCCAGGGACACCCGTGTTGGACTTCTGACCTCTGACCTGAAGGAGCTTTCCCTCTCGTGGCCCAGTACAGTTCTGGTTGGAAGTTGCCACACGGAACCTTCCTTTTTACTCAACGTTTGCTGCCCTGTTCAGCGCTTCATCAGTCCACGCTTCCCCTTGGCGACTAAGCAGGAGAACCGCGGCTTATACAGAAAGTCCATCTAAATAAACACAGGAGCCAAAAACCGTCTCCCCAGGAAGGGACTGGTTTCAGCTGTGACTTGTTACACGCGGCACCAAACACAGGTCCGTGAGAGACAAAACCGAAGAACCGGACTGCACTGAAATTTAAAGTTTCTGCTCTGCCGAAGACGCTTCTACGAGAGCGAGGAGACAGTCTCAGGTGGGAGAAGATCCGTGCCTGCTCAGGGACTGTCACCCGAGACAGAACTCGATGGTAGGAGAACAACCCAGTCAAAAAACGGGCCAAAGACCGGAACGGGCCCCTCGCCGCAGAGGACACGTGGACGTGCCCCCGAACGCACGCTCCTCACGCCGTGTCATCAGGGAAACGACAACGACAGTGAGACGCCCGCACACCCCTCAGAAGGGCGCAAACCCACAACGCCGACGACAGCAAACGCGGGCCGGGACGTGGGGCAGCAGGCGCTCTCACGCGTGGCTGGCGGGAACGCGACACGGCGCGGCCTCCGCGAAAGGCAGTCTGGAAGGCAACGTGTACAAGGTTCAACATCCTCACACCGTACGATCCGCAACCACGCCCCGTGGTCTTCATCTGAAAGAGCGGAGATCTCACGTCCACGTGGATTTTAAAGCAGCTTTATTCATAACTGATCAAGTCTGGAAGCCGCCCAGGCGTCCTTCAGCAGGCGAGGGATAAGTACACCGTGGTCCGTCCAGACGGTGGGAGAGGATTCAGGGCTGACGAGAAACGCGCTCTCGAGCCACGAGAAGACAGGGAGGAAGCTAGACGCGCACCACTCAGCGAAGGAGACCCATCTGAGAAGGCCTCACGCCGTGGGATTCCAGCTCTGGGGCCTTCCGGAAGAGGCACGAGGACGGAGACGTAAAGAGACCAGTGGTCCTTGGGGCGGCGGGAGGTGGGCTGAGGGCACAGGGATTTTCAGGGCAGGGAGACCACTCCGCGTGACGTACAAAGCTGGATGCACGTCACGATGCGTCTGTCCACACCCGCAGAGCGCACGGCGCCCGGAGTGACCCGAGGGGCAACCACGGACTTTAGTTAATAATCTGTCAATATGGGCTCATCGGTTGTGACAAACACCACACCAAAGCAAGATACTAATAAGAGGAGAGGGATATATGGGAACTTTCTGTACTCAATTTTTCTGTTAACCTAAAACTACTTTAAAAATTAAGTTTAGGGGCACCTGGGTGGTGCATTCGGTTAAGAGTCTGACTCTCGGCTTCGGCTCAGGTCGTGATCTCAGGATCGCGAGATCAGCCCCACATGGGGCTCCACGCTCAACGCAGAGTCTGCTCGAGATTGTCTCTCCTCTGCCCCTCCCCCCATGCTCGCTCTCTCTCAATAATTTAAAAGAAAAAAGAAATCAATTAATTTCATTTGAAAGTAAAAAAAAAAATCCGCCTAGTGTTTTGATAGTGTTCATGTCATCTTGCGTATGGGAAACAGTCCTACACTCGATACCAGCGTGGGCACATACCCTGGAATTCATAAGCCACATTTTTAATAAAGGAACTTAAATATGATAGAGAAAAGTCTTCACAGCAGTCTGAGGCCCAGGGCTGGCTCCACCGGCCTTGGGCTTGGCTGGCGGCTCTGGTTCCTGCGTGGGCGGGGTGTCCTGGAGAGAGTGGTACAGACAGCCCACGGGGCGGGTGGGGGTCTGTGTGCCCGCACCCCTTCCCGCCCCCCGCCGGCCCCAACCTCCCTGAACTGGGCTGTGGCTCCGCTGAGCCTGCCCTCCGGTCCGTGAATCCAGAGCCAGCCTCTGCGAGGGGCGTGCATGAGGGGAGCCTGGGGTCCAGGGAGCAGGAATGGGAAGGACCCCACCCAGGGTGGGGGCGGCGTCTCCAGAGAGGCCAGGCCGAGGCGCTGCATGCCCTTCCCCACTCTTGATAAAGCCCCTTCGAGCCCCAGGTAAATGACTCCTCCCCAGGAAGCCTCCATCACCCCAAACTCAGCTGTCTCCCCACCTGTGGGTCCACGAGCAGCACCCCATCCTTCTTTTGAGCGTTTTTGGGGTCTCCCTCTGCTACACGGATCTGTGTGGTCATGTGTCCTATGCCAGCCTCCTTCCCTGGGCCCTGCCCCAGAAGGGACACAGTCAGGCCTTTCCCACCGCTGTCTGCCCAGCACCGAGGAGGACCAGCGTGCAGTAGGTGGTCACTACGTACTTGCCAAGTGAACACACAGATAAATGAAACCAAGGCCAGCCATCCAGAGGGACCTGGGGTCAGGAGCCATTCTAGGCCAGACGTCCAGATGCCCTGGTCCCTCCAAGGCAGAGCCAGCCGCCCGATGCCGAGGGCAGGCCCCCGCGCCCCCGCTGGCTGGTTCACGGGGGCACGTGTGCGGGCTCTGGGGCTGCCGCGCCCGCGAGGAGGACAGGAGCCCCCCAGCACTGCTACTGCTGTCAGGGCGCTCGCGCCAGGGCTCGGGCCAGGACGGGAGTCTGATCCCAGCAGCGGGGTCAAACATAAAACTTGATTAAAATGGAATTGGATCTGCGGGCACCCGAGCTGTGGGGATGTCGTCAATATTCTCACGTATGCAGATATTCACTGATGCCGCAGTTGAGGGCGGGACACAACCTACCATTTTCATTACTAGACCAAGTACACGGCGGGTACAGACCTTGCAAAGGCATGTTTAGCCTTGAACCCCTGAGAGCCGCGTTAATAAGAACCTTGTGGGGATAGCTCTCCGCGGGGCTTATAATGCCCACTCCAGCCACCACGGGCTCTCCAGCAGCCCCTGCCACCCCCGCATCCCCGGGACCCACAAGGGGCGCGTGGTTGAAAATCCCACTCCTTGGAAGCTCCAGTCTTAAAACAAGTGCCCGAGCCACCGTCCCTACGTCCTAAAGGAAAGGAGCATCCCGTCAGGGTTGCTGCTTGTCACCGCCCGTCGGGGAGAATCTCCACCGCGGTCTCAGGTCGGTGGGTGCTCTTCCCAGGGTTATGAGGGACCCCAGACTCTGCACGTTGCCATCTTTGGAGCGATCTCCACCGCCGGCTCAGCGTGGGCTCTCTCGAATCCAGGGATCTGAAGAGAACTCGGACTGTCTCGTACTCACGTCCGCAGAGCGTCACAGGTGGGGGTGCCGCTCCACCGACCCCTCTCAACTGTGAGGTGCTTGCACGAAGTCTTGCCCTATTCCACGCAGAAGGCCTTTTCCTCCTCTGCAAGATGCTGATGGTGAGACCCCGCTGGCTCCTGGCGCCTTCCTGCACTCAGGTAAATTTGAGAAGCAGCTTGGCCCCAGCTGCATAGCCATGGGTTCTAGCTGCCACGGCGGGTGGGCCCACAGGCAGCAGCCTTGGGACAGGGCCAGAGGGGTGCACGTCTGTCCCGAAGGGTGGCCTGTCCTGGACCAGGCACCTGACTCGCCCAAGAGGCTCTGGGAGACAGACTGCCAGCCTTGAGTGCCCCAGCATCTCGTTCCAGATGAGGGGTGCACGTTCCACCAGGGGGTCCGCCTGGCAGCATAGCGCACTCCCGCCCCTCCTCCCGTTTCCCTGTTTCCCGCTGGGGTGCAGTTGGTGAGTCCCCGGGCTCAATTCCAGCCCCAGCTAGAATCCTGGGATTCTCAGAGGGTGTCACAGTCATCAGACAGAAGCACCGTCCAGGGAAGGCCCCAGAGACCCTGTGGCTCAGACCCTGTCTCCCCAGGTCCTCCGACTGCACCCCGAGGGCCCTACTGGCAATGCGTCCATGCATCCATGGCTCTACAATCTTTTGGAATGCTTGATCTTTGCCAGGACAGCCAGGAACAAAGGGACCCCCAGCCCCCACATACATGCAGGGGACACGCGCTCCTGGTGGCTGCTGCATTTGATGAAAACCCCGGAGCAGCACTCTGGGCCCCACCTTGCACACACAGGGGGTGGGCGTCCCATCCCTACCCCTGGAGACCCACGGTCTGGGGGGACACACCATTACACCCCAGGGCAGCAAAACCCTAAGACTAAAACACAGGCCGAGCGTCCAAGGCCTTCCTGGGTGTGCAGTCACAAAAGGGGCCTGGGGAGGGGGGGGCTGGGTGGCTCAGCCATTAAGCGTCTGCCTTCAGCTCAGGTCATCATCCTGGTGTCCTGGGATCGAGCCCTGCATCAGGCTCCCTGCTCGGGGGGGAGCCTGCTTCTCCCTCTCCCTCTCCCTCTCCCCTTGCTTGTGTTCCCTCTCTCGTTCTCTCTCTCTCTCTGTCAAATAAATAAATAAATAAATATTTAATTAAAAAAAACAAACAAAGGGGGCCTGGGGCTGGGAGGGCCAGTCGGGGCTGAGGGGTTGGGGTCCACGAGGGTGTGTCCATTCGGGAGGGAACCAACTGTGACAGTCCCCACGAGTCTGCCACATGCACCGTCTCCCCCTTAGATGCTGGTTTTAGTTTTGAAGAGGGAGAGCATATTGGATGAGTCTGGGTGCTCACGTCGAGTCGGGTCCCCACCTCGTGGGGTCTTGTGAGGATGGAACAGGATTCCGCATTTTGGGGGCAGCTGCAGCCGGGCACCGGGCTCTGGTCCCCGCGGGTCACTATCGGGCGGGACCTAAAGCATGGCTGAGCAGCTGGCACTGACCGGAGGCCAGGCAGGAGCACCATCAATGCCCTCATGCTGGGCAGGGTGGGAGCAGGGCACTGCCCCCGCCCAGCCCCAAGTGGCCCCACTTCAGGCCCTAGACCACCTCCTGGTCCGGAGTCAGAACCAGCAACACCCACACTCCCAGGGCCCTGGGAATGTCTGCACGATGTGAACAGTGGGGTGAGTGGGTGTGTGGGGCGGAGGACAGGGTGGGGTGAGGGGTGCAGCGGGATGGCCTGGCGTCCGTGGAGGCCTGAGCACTGAGCACAGCTGCTGGGGTCCCGGCTGGGAGGGGTGGGTTGCCTTCCTGGGCAGGGACGGACGTCAGCTCCTTGGGCCTGCGGGTCTGGGATCACCGTGTCCTCCTCCCAGCCTGTCCTGTTGCCCCAACAGCTGGGCCAGCATCTGCCCCAGGGCTTTCATGTGCCATGTGCTGGGGGAAGCCCCACGGGACTCTCACGTCCCATGGCTCTGAGAAGACCTCCCTCGGGGGCTCAGAGCTGAGCCTCCGTGGAAACCACTTCTCGCCCCAGGGCAGCAGCGGGGAGGGCTGCATGGGGAACCCGCAGGGCCCCTTTCATTCAGCAAACGTCTCTGCACCGGCTCTGCCCAGCCATGGGGGACTGCCTTTGGGAAGTTGGGGCAGACGGGCCCGGCCATGGGAGCCTGAGGGGGCCTGCACCCCACAGCAGGGGGGCATACGACAGGCTGGATCCTCCGCGGAGGTGGCCGGGGCGCATAGGAAGGTGTCCAGGCTTGGGTGTTATCCTAAGGGCTGGTGAGGAGAAGGAGCCCCTTGGCTCTCGGGGAGGGGATGGGCAGGAGGGGAGCAGTTAGGGGGAGGCAGGGAGCCCATAGTGGGGACAGGTGGGGGGGATGGCTCGTGAGGGTCAGGGGAGCACCCCAGGGGTTCCTGTGGCTCCCAGGCTCAGACGGTCTGCTCCAAGGGCCCTGGCCAATGCAGACCACCCAGGAAGGTGGGAGAGAGGGACCCTGTTGTGCTCTTTCTCCTTCTCCTGGGACCCCACCCCACAGCCCCTGCATACACAGTGGCACCCTCCCACCACCCAGTAACCCCAGAAGCTGCCAGGCCCCAGCTGGGGCTCTCAGAGCTAATGGTGGGGTGCAGGCAGAGCCCTCGGCATGAGCCCTGCTGTGGCCGCCCCCATCACCCATCCCCTCGTCCATCCATCCACCCCGCCCAGCCTCCCACTTCATCTGTGGCTCAGTCACTCAACAAACGTGGTTACGTGCCTGCCTCCTGCTAGGCCTTGCAGGGCGGCCCGCTCCTGTCAGCAGGCAGCTTCCAGTCCGACAGGCTCCCAGACTAGAAGCCCGTGGCCGAAGCTAGTCATAGACGTGAGAGGGTCAGCGTCCCGGAGCTCCCAGGCCCTCCCCCCGACAGGCACGGCTGCCCAGGAATCCAGAGGCCGAGGTCCCGGTGGGCGGATGCTCCCAGTTCACAGGCCCGTCCACCCCCTGCTGCCTCACGCTGCCCGCTCACTTGCACCATCCATGCACGGCCGGCCTGGAGACCCCCACCTGTGCTGGGGACACAGCCATTCTGGGCTGCAGCGTCCGCACCTGACCTCTGCCTGTGCCGGGTCGTTTCCAGGTGTTCATGAGCCCGCGTGGGGAGGGTGCCGGCATCCCGGGCTCAGGGTCTGCAGAGGGGCCCGACTCTGGGCTGGGTTTCCTTTCGCAGCAGTGAGATCCATAGGGACCGATTTGCTCTTCACGCGGAGGGCTGAGGGACTTGTCGGCTGCTGGCATGAGTCTGTCACCGACTCAGTGAACACCCACCAGGGCTCCACGCCACGTGCGACATGGGCAAAGCACCTTTGGAGTAAATGGTGGTGCCCACGGCGTAGGAAATCCTGTCGCCCCAAACCATGCCCCTGCTCTTGTGGGGACAGCACCGCAGGCTCCAACACCCCCCCCCGGCCCCGGGAGCGCGAGGGGCCCCCCGCCCCGGCGTGGGCGCGTCAGGCCGCTGGGCTGCACCCACTTGTTTCCTCACCGGCGATGGTTCTGAGCGGTTCAGCGCCACCTGCCCACGCGGGGCTGCCTCTCGGGCTCATGGAACGTGCGTGCTGCTGGTGGCCCAGTGGGTTTTGCCTGTTTCCGTCCAGCTCAGAGTGATCTCCCCCTACCCCCAAGTGACACGATCTCCAGGAACCCCACGTAGGGGCTGTGACCTGGGGCGAGGAGGGGATCCCTTCTGAACAAACGCCTCCCCTGGGGACACAGTCCCCGGACAGCGGAGTAACCAGGGTGAGAGTCAGCCTTGCCATTTCTGTGGGGGTGACTATGGGCACGCGGCTGACCCTCTCGGAGGAGGGGGCACGCGACGCGAGGTGACCCCAGCCCACGCTCCGCCAGCCTCGCCCCCGCCTCTGAGGCTTGCCAGCTGACCTCCCCAGGTCGGGGTGCGTGTCTGCGTCCCCCCGGCCCAGGCAGGCAGGACCCCAGGCCTGCCCTGCCCTGCCCTGCCCACCCTGCTCCCGGGGAGAGGCACCATGCCAGGCCGCCCACAGCCCCCCGGGGCGAGGGAGAGCCGTGCTGTCCAAGTGGGAGGAGCCTGGGAACAACAGGGCCGCCAGAGGCCGGGAGGGGCGGGCTCTGGCGGAGCTGTGTTACTAACGCCATCCTTGTTCTCGTTAGCTGTTCGTTCTTCAAAGACAGTATGTACACGTGTTTCTTCAATCCGGCGGTGCCAGAGGCTATACCGCCAGCAATGAGCCTCCCGCTCACCCGCCCTGCCCCCCAGTGGCCCCGCGGTTCCCAGCCCCTCCCGGAGCCCAGCACCACACTGACAGCTCCCGTCTGCACCCGCCGCCAGCCCCGGCCCAGGGTACTTCGAGGTCTGTTAGACAAGTGAACGGAGTCTCTCCTGCAGACCAGAGGGCGTCTGCCCTCCCCGCAAAGGGAGTCGAGCTCCAAGTCCCTCCTGGCGGGACAGTGACGACACCGAGGAAGCTGTCACACCATGTCGGCCAGCGTCACGGCCAGAGGCAGAAGCAGTTCGCCCGCAGGACCCAGCCTCTCCGGGAGGCTCAGGGAGGACCGCCCGGGGACACGGCTGGGAGGGACAAGGGCCCGAGCTTGCTCCCTAGGGAGGTGGGGGTGCAAGGCCGGCCTCCTCCAGGAAGCCCCACCCCGGGTCCCCAGTCCCCCCACCCAGGGTCTCGTTATTCTAAACGAGGTGTTCTGGGAGGACCTCGGGGGAGCCCGGTGGCCACGCTCCGTGGGGCTGGCCCTCTGACAGGGGCCTCTTAACCTCAAGAGTCCCCGGGGAGGGCCTGCTGGGAGCTCACGCTATCTCCCCCCCATCACCCAGGTGCTCAGACGGCCTGAGGGGACGCGGGCCCCACAACGAGCCCAGCTCCGGCCCGACACCCCCTCTCACAGCCCCATGGGGCAGGTGACCAGGTCACAGCCTCGCCCCGCTCCGGCCCCCGGCTGCCAGGCGCGGTTTCGGAGTTATATTAAGGTGGGGATGGGCATCGGTAACCAGATAGGACCAGCGGGACGCAGTTGTTGGGGGAGCCGGATTTATCCCGCCCTGGTCAGCTGATGGGTTCCATTACAGCCCTCAGCGGCCCGGCCGGCGCGTGAGCTCACTGTCCGCACCAGGCAGCTCGCTGTCCACACCGGGCAGCTGTGGGGATTGATCAGGAGAGTGGTTTCCGGTACAAATGCACTTACCACACTCAGGTTAAAAATAGCCCCGAGCCAGAGCACCAAGACGCCGGGCCAGAGAGCCTCTTTCAGCAGCTCTGTTCCTGCTCAGGGAGAACCAGGGAGAATGTCCCTGCCCGCCAGCCGCGGCCCGGCCCGCACACCTCCACTCGCACCCGGATCAGACCTGAGCCCAGAGCAACTCCAGGCCATATCCCGTCCAGGGCTCTGCGGCCACACCGCCACTGGCCCCTGCACGGAAGGGACGTGAACGGCAACGTCTTCAAGGAAAGGATGACACTAGCTTGGGAGGGGCGGGGGAGTTGCCACTTGCGCCCTGCCCTTCCGTCTTCCTCAAGGTCACAACGAGTTCAGGGCCAGTATGGCCTGCAACCCAGGCACCCTGGCCATCCAGCCACCAGAGTGTCCTTTGGCAGTTTTCTTGCTGTGCCGTGGGGCTGGTTAGCCTGCCCACGGGCAGTGGGAAAGGCTGGCTCAGGGGGGACGTGTGTGCCGTGCGTGCCGGCTCTGGCAGAGGAGGAAGGAGCAGTGCGCTTGCCCTGGCCATGGCTATTTAAAGTCCAGGAATGGACAGATGCAGGGACAAGAGGGGGGATCTGACCTGGACGCAGGGAATGGATTGGCGTTCGAGGCTCCCTGGCCTGGGGCAGAAGGCAGCCTGAGATTCCTGGGCCCCCCTGCACGCCCCACAGCGGGGTCTGAGCCCAGTGGGAGGGAAGGCAGGACTTAGGGCCTCCCTATGAGAAGGCCCTGGGTTGGGTCAGGGACGGGCTGGGGCGTGGCAGCCAGGACACCCCGTCCCCTCCCCAGCCAGTGCCCACACAGCAAGCTGAGTCAGGCCTGCAGCCTGAGCGGGCCCAGGCCAGCCTAGAGGCCCAGAGGCCATGAACAGGGCCCCCGACAAGGCTGGAAAATATAGGACCCAAGCCTGTCGTATTATTCCCAGGTGGACTCCAGCTTTTCCACTCAAGGTCCGTCATCATCGTGGTGGTGCTCAGAGGTCGATCAGACCCTCCGGTGTCAGGTCACCCCCAGCACACTTGGGAGAAGACTGCAGGCAAGTTCACTTATCTGAGCCTCAGTCTTCTCATCTTTAAGATGAAGGTCAGCTGGCACCCTGCCTGCCCCAGGGAGTCAGGCAGTATCCTGCACGCAGCCTAGGGCCGGTACCCCACAGGCATGTGGCAAACAGTGGCCACTGCAGGGCCCCTGGAAAGACAGAGCAGGCTGGAAAAGTTTCACTAATGTGTAAATGACTGCTAGCGTCCCCCAGTCTCCAGAACAAGCTGCTTGGGAGGGAGTAAAAGACTGGGAGGGGGACAGGGAGGCTAGAGGAGACAACTTTCCCCAGACACAGTGGGCCTCACCCCAGCCCCCAGCCCTGACTCCATCGGGCTCCCCAGACACACTCCAGCCCCCAACACTGGCCTTGTCAGACTGCGTAGACAAAAAGCTGAGAGCCTCCCCCCAGAAACCCCCTCCCCGGGGTGCTCGGTGCCAGGGCTCCGCGTCTGGTGCTGACAGAGTCCACAGCAGGGCTCCGCCAGCGTTTGCTAACAAGGCTCTTGTCCTGGTGCAGGGGAGGTGGCTCGGGTCTGCGCCCGACCAGTGAGGGCGCGCTCGCTGGCCACGTCCTGCAGCTGCCACAGGCTTGTTTATGGCTGGCCACTCCCGCAGGACGACGACGTCTGCGCCCCAGGCCGCACTTCTGAGCTGGCTGGATGCAGGCAACACAGGCCCACAGAGCCCACCCGGCTCCCACAGGCGGGACTTGGCGTCCCTGTGGTTCAATCTCCTGAAGGCTGGCCCCGCCTCCCCCATCTCTCTACAGAAACTACCAGCTACGGAGTCACTTCCAGGCTCCTCACTCAGGTCAGGCGGGCAGGGCAGGGGTCCTGGCAGCCCCCCACCCCCTCCTCCACACCATGTCCCCGCTGCTTGTGGAGGGGCCCAGACAGCCGAGGACCTGAGGCCAGCTGGCCTGCTCGTGCCAAGGGGCAGACACTGTCACCTCCGTGCGCCCGTCAGGAGCCCTGAGAGCATCTCAGCTCCCGCCACACCTGCACCTCCCATCCCGCCGTCATCACGGTGCCTGGGAAGGGGTAGGCTGGAGCTGGACCCTCTGGCCAGCTGGCTGAAGGAGGACGGGAGGGGAGGCTGGGTGACTCTGGGGTCCCCCAGACCCCTGTGAGCACTGGGAAGCCACCTGGCCCTGTCACCTCTGAGCTCTGCAGCCAGCCGGCCCCCCTAAGAAGGGGGCTCATTTGCTCAGGAGGAAGGACCCCTGAGGGAGGCGAGGGGTCAGCTGTTTCCATGAAGGGCACTTGGAGGGGGGGCTGTCTAGAAGAAGGAGCAAGGAGGGAGGTTAAAAGGGGAGAAAGGAGGGCACAGAGTGGGGGCTGTGGGCGGTGGGGGTGCAGAGAAGATAGAGAAAGAGAAAGCAAGCACGGAGGGGAAGGAAGGAAAGAAAGAAGGAAGGAAGGGAGGGAGGGAGGAGACACAGGCCCAAGGAGGCTGGGGGCACGTGTGGAGCTGCCGGAAGACGGGAGCATCCCCAGCCGCGGGGGTGGAAGCGCCAGCCTGAGCACCGCAGGGTAATGAAGGCCCCAGGACCCCCGTGACAGGCGCTGCAGGCTGGACTCAGGTGATGGCACACGGCTCGGCCCTGCCCCCCCCCCAGCGTCACCAGGGCACACAGCCGTGCACCCACATGTGACCCCCAAGAATGGAGCCCGGGGTGACCACAGGCCGGGCCCCAGCAGAGTCTAGGGGCAGCTGGGGTAGGCAGGGGAGCCTCCACATTTCACAGGGGGCACAGCCCAGCCAGGGAAGGGGAAGATGTGCCCAAGGTGGACAGGTAGATGGATAGGTGGGGAAGGTCCTGGGACACCTCACCCCAGGCCCGTTGCCCCGACTCGCCCCACAGCTGGGGAAGGAGCATGGGGTGGGGGGCCGGCACAGGCCAGCCCTTTGCCCCGTCTTGCCGAGCCCCTCAGCTGGCGGCCACAGCCCCAGAGAGGGCCCAGGACCCAGCACACCCCTCACCTGCTGAGTGTAGAGCCCGCAGTCCCCGTCCTCCAGGAGCGCAGGCAAGTCCACACCTGCGCACGCCTGCCCCCAGCATCTCAGACAGCAGTCCTGGGCCACGTGCACACACAGGACACTCTCGGCACGTCCCCCACCCCTCCTGTGTGATCTTAGCTAAGGGACAGGCCACCAGGAGTGCCCACAGGAGAACCACTTTCTTTTTCTTTCTTTCCTTTCTTTTTTTAAGCTTTTATTTATCTATTTGAGACAGAAAGAGAGAGAGAGCGTGAGCAGAGGGAGGGGCAGACTCCCTGCTGAGCTGGGAGCCCAACGCGGGACTCTATCCCAGGACCCTGAGATCATGACATGAGCCGAAGGCTGACCCCCAACCGACTGAGCCACCCAGGCACCCCCAGGAGCACCACTTTCTAGGGGAGATGGAACCTTCTGGTGTGGGGCTATGCTGGGCTGAGCCGGGACTGGGAGTGGGCAGCAGCAGGGGCTGAGCGCCAAGGTGCTCAGAGAGGAGGGGCCAGGATCCAGGCTGGGGTGGAGCTGGAGACAAGTCACATGTCCAGTGTCCTTGCCACCGACCACCTGGCCATCCTAAGAGGTCATCCTGCGCTCATAGTCCCGAACCTTGGGAGAAACAGACTACACCCCATGGGTGCTTTGGGGAAACTGAGGAAGTAGTCCATGTTTGCCTCTGGGTGGGGGCTCCACAGGGGAAGAGGAGAGGGCAGGGATCAGGCCATGGGGGGGGGACCCCGCTAAGGCAGGAAATCTAGTCAGAGGTTTGAAGAGTAACGTGCAGCTAGCTGGTGGGGAACCCCCCGACCCCTGCACCCCAGCCCCCACGACCTGCCTGAAGCCCTCAGATTAGCACACAGTCCAGTGAGTCAGAGATGAGTCCGGGTGCCCTTCCAGAAAGAGAAAAGGGAAACACCAGCAGGGACCGAAATCCCGCTGGACTCCTTGGAAGGAGATAGTGAGGAATCTCCCAAAAGGCAGGACCAGTCGAGGCTGGAAATTAGGAAGGAGGAGAAGTCAGAGCCTTCCAAGGCACCAGCTGGGGCCTGAGGCCCACGGGAGGGCCTGCTCTCTGGGCACGGGGTCCCTGGACTCGTAGGTCCAAGCTCTGTGGAGCCAGCTGAGCCCGCAGCCTGACCCACCCTGGAGCCAGCTCTGCTCTCAGCCCCGCCTCCCCCCTCTTTCCAGGCCCCATCCCTGCCAAGCCAGCAATAGGGACGTGCTCAGGGTGAGAGGCCCCCCAGCCCAGGACACACCTCGCTGTCCCCAGACATCGCTTGGGGACACACGTGTGGTGCCCTCCCCTGCGGCTTGCTGGCCGGCTGTGAGCAGGACTCAGGCCGCCTCTGAGGTCAGTGCCAGAGAGCAGGGATGGATGGGTGATGTCCAGCGGGGGCCACGGGAGACCATGGGAGACCACGGTGTTCATCACCTCTGCCCTGGCAGGCACTTCGTCCCCGGACCGCTGTCCAACTCACAGCCAAGTGGGTGTCTGAGCACAGAGGACAGAGAAGCCGCTCCCCAGACAGACAGCACCCTTGGCCTTCGTTCCACATGGGGACGCACGTTCCCACTGGACTCGTCTCCTGGCTTCTCCATGGAGAACCGTTCACCCAACTCAGCGCTCCCCGCGCTGTCCCTTTCCTTCGACTGCCAGGGCTCTGCTTTTCCCAAGAGACCAGACGGACTTGAAGGGCACGCCGTCCTGGCCGGAGCCAAGACAGTGACCAGCTCACCCCCGACCCCCCACCCCCAGGACTGGGCAGTGAGAGCCATCGTGCTGGACATTTCTTCTATGGCCCCGGAGATCCCTTTGGGCACATTTACAGAAACAAGCACACAAACAAAAACATACAGTGGACCATGAGCAGTGAAGGAGGGGATGACTGGGACCCCACCCACGGTCCTAGTGCCCTTGTCTTCCCCAGGGCTCAGAGATGACCCCAGAGACACTGCTGGAAACCCCTCCTGAGGCTGTAGGTGACCTACCACCTGCACCCGCGGGGAAGCCGTCTCCTCCCTGAAGTATAGCACGGCTGCGACGTGGAAGCCTGACCGCGGCCACCCCAGCCAGGGGCTCACGGTCAACATCCACAGCGATATGCTGTGGCGAGAGCAGGGACCCAGCAGGGTGGGCTGAGAAGGGAAGCTCTCCTCTGGGGCCTCCCCGAAGACCCACGACCCAGTCTGACCACGAGGGGAGGGACCGTCTCCCAAACGCCTGGCCGGTCCTCACAACCAGAGACAAGGACAGACAAGGACTGTCCCAGTCACAGAATCCTAAGGAGAACGTGATGCTAGATGTCATGTGGGGTCCTGGATGGGGTCCTGGATGGGGTCCTGGGTGGGGTCCTGGATGGGGTCCTGAATGGGGTCCTGGGTGGGGTCCTGGATGGGGTCCTGGATGGGGTCCTGGATGGAGTCCTGAATGAGGTCCTGGGTGAGGTCCTGGGTGGGGTCCTGGATGGGGTCCTGGGTGGGGTCCTGAATGGGGTCTTGGGTGGGGTCCCGGGTGGTATCCCAGGTGGGGTACCAGATGGGGTCCCGGGTGGGATCCCGGGTGGGGTCCCGGATGGGGTCCTGGGACAGAAACAGGTCACGAGAAAGACTGAGGAACCCAAATCAACTCTGGGCTTTTTCTTGAATAATGTATCCACGTGGTCCAGTTATTGCAACAAACGTTCACACGAAGCATTAAGGTAAGATGTTAATTTAGACCCCCCTGCTGAATCCCTCTTTACACACTCTGGTTAATGGGCACGGTGTTCTAAAATTATTTTAATTAGTTGCCAATTTAAAAAATTAGGAGGTTGAGCATGAAGACCTGGATTTCCAGCCTTTCCTGAAACCCTGGGAGACGGGCCAAGCGGGGCCCAGATGAGGGCCAGCCACCTCTCAGCGGCTGCGTTCCCAGGGTGTCCTTCCCAGGCCACATGGCCGCTGCCCCGCGGTTATGCTCCTGGTCAGTCACCCGGCTGCGGTTTGCCTGAGAGCAGGCAGGCTGGTGACAGAGCCAGGGTAGGAGCGGAGGGGCCAGGGCATACCCCAGACTCCCTCCACATCGTGCTCAGCACCAGCTCACCTCCCAAGGAACACAAGACCCGATCATTCTAGAAGCCCTCCCCTCCCCCGACTTAGCAGCAAGGATGCGCCCTCATCTGCCCACTTTTAAAAATCACCACTCATAAATTTTCAGGTAGACTACATTTCTTTAACAAAAAACATAACGTAGGGGGAAGAAAAGAAAAGAAAAGATGTACCGTGTAATTTCTCCTGATTTATTCCTCCTGTCCTGTGAGCAGTGGGATTCTGTCTCCCAGTCGAAATCCAGCCTCGGCCTCTCCCGGGCGCTCCTCAGCCTGACAGGCTCCCAGGCCATTGCTCCCCTGGCCCTCTACCCACAGGTCTCCTCGGGGGCAGAGAGCAAGGGCCAGCAGGCCACTGAGGCCATAGAGACAGGACTTGAACCCAGGCTCGGCCACCATCACTCTGGGCCCAGAGGCAGAAGCAGACCCGTCCTCCGGTGGGCAGAGGAGGGTGCTGGCCGGCAGACCCCACACGGAGACCACGCAGCTCTTGGCACCTGGGAGTCCCCGTGCTTGGGCCACTCTGGTCCACCCGGGCCCTGGACCCCCATGAGTGCCATTTAGGGAGCCTCTGAGATAGTGTCCTCAGTGAGTCTCACCTGAGGCCAAATCCACACGAAACTGGGCAAATTAGAGGAACCACCAGGGGTCCTGACCCCCGAGACCGGGTCAGGTAGAGGGAGAGGCAGGAGGCGGCACTGCCCCCCCCCCAGCCTCACATTAGCCAGCTGGTCCTCTTGCCCTACGTCTGCCCCTGGGATGCTTCCAGTCTCATCTCCATGCCTGTCTGGGGCACGTGGCAGGGACACAGTGACCACTGCACAGACCGTCCCCTTAACACCCATTTCCTGCAGAGCACGGGCAGTCCAGCCCCTGCTTGCAGGCAAGTCTAATATCCCGGAGGCCGGCGGAAGAGCCGTGGAAGGAGGCGCACCCTGCAGAGGTGACCCGTGGCTGGCAGCTCCTGCACACTCAAGGAGTTTGCTGAGGACAGGAGTTGTGCCCCATCCGCGTGGAGCCACGGACACGGATGCAGGCTTGGCCTGGGAATTGCTGTGTCAAGAAGTTCTTGTGCAGCTTGGCGGGGCCGCGTCCAAGCTGCTGCCAATGTGCTCTGCAGCCGAGCGTCCCCTCAAGCTGTCATGGGGGACGCATGCTGGCCCAGCACTCGGAGGGTGTCACACGCTCCCTAGGGAGGCATGAGGTGCTCGGGCCAAGCCCCCATCATCAGAGGGCCCTGGGAACCACCTGCCAGGACCAGCCGCTCAGCCCCTACTAGACTGCGGCAGTGCAGGCTTCACTGTCCCCCACTGCCCAGCGCTGCCCTCTGGTCATTCCGAATAGGACGGCAACACCCACCCCACAAGCATGCTCCAGAGGTTGGAGAGTGTGAGTTCCTGCCCAAGCCCCCAGGCACTGCCTCTGCCAACATACTTCAGGCCCGTGTGCCCAGGACCATGAGCCTTCGTGGGTGCCCGCACACACCTAGCAGAGGCTTGGTTACCGCCACCTGCAGCACCTGCTGGCTTAGAGCAGAGGGCCTGCCCCACGCCCGCTAAGATGGAGCAGGCCCACGCCAAGCACCGACATGCCCTGGGAGGGTGAGGGTGCACGATGCAGAGGAGGGGACCAAGCCCCAGCAGGCACCGAGGAGCGTGGCAGCCACCACCTGGCAGGAAAGACAGGGGCCCCAGCCCGCACAGCTGCTGTCCAGCCCGCAGGAAGGAATTATATGAGGGTGCCTCAGGGGATCCAAATAGCACTTCAGAGGCAGTAGAGAATGGGAGATTTGTTCCGATGGGGCAGGTAGGGAGGCTTCAGACAGAAACAGAAATCAAAGGGTAAAGGACAGGATTCCATTCTTCATGGAGTTAACACTCAGGCTCTCATTTCTGACCTGTTACCATTGAGAAGACCAAGGGCCAGAGCCAGTGCAGGACAGAAAGGAGGCCAAGGCATGTTCCCCATGAAGGGTACCGAGATGAAGATGGTGACGATGATGGTGGTGATGGTGATGGTGGTGGTGGTGGTGATGATGAAGATGGTGATGATGATGATGATGGTGGTGATGATGATGATGGTGATGATGATGATGGTGATGATGATGGTGATGATGATGATGATGATGGTGGTGATGATGATGATGATGATGATGATGGTGATGATGATGATGATGGTGATGATGATGATGATGGTGATGATGATGATGATGGTGATGATGATGATGATGGTGATGATGATGATGATGGTGATGATGATGATGATGATGATGATGATGATGATGGTGATGATGATGATGATGGTGATGATGATGATGATGGTGATGATGATGATGATGGTGATGATGATGATGATGGTGATGATGATGGTGATGGTGATGATGATGATGATGGTGATGATGATGATGATGGTGATGATGATGATGATGGTGATGATGATGATGATGGTGATGATGGTGATGATGATGGTGGTGATGGTGGTGATGATGATGGTGATGATGATGATGAAGATGGTGGTGATGATGATGGTGGTGATGATGATGATGATGATGTTGGTGGTGATGATGATGATGGTGGTGATGATGATGGTGATGATGATGATGGTGATGGCGGTGATGTTGATGATGATGATGGTGGTGATGATGATGATGATGATGATGATGGTGATGATGGTGATGATGATGATGGTGATGGCGGTGATGTTGGTGATGATGATGGTGGTGATGATGATGGTGGTGATGATGATGGTGATGATGGTGGTGATGCTGGTGATGATGATGATGGTGATGATGATGATGATGATGGTGGTGATGATGGTAGTGATGTTGGTGATGATGATGGCAATGGTGGTGATGGTGGTGATGGTGGTGACAGTGGCGATGGTGATGGTGGTGGACATGGCGTGACACAGCAACACTGTCTCATGGCTTCTATCTCTGGTGGATTCTGAGTTTTACTCAGTCATGTACTAAGGTTTCACAACCACACTTTTCAGGGGGCACAATTGTGCCTCTATTTTACAGAAGACAAATGAAGCAACAGTCTCAGGCCTCACAGTCAGGAAGCAGGATTTGAAATCAGGGCCTGAAGACAGAGTGTGTCATCATCACACTGCCACTCAGTTGGGAATGATGTGCATCTGATGAGGGAGCCATGACCCCCACCTCTCTGCCTGAAATGTACCAGGGAGGCACAGCCCCCTCTCTCAGTTCCAGAGGAGGTTCCTGGAAGGCTAGCCTAATGGGCCCCCTGATATTGCCCGTAACACCATTCTTAGAGCTGATCACTACGTCGGGTGGATGGAGCGGGCAGGGTGGTATTCGGGGTATGTCCGGCCACATTGCAAAGGGGCTTTGAGGGGTTCCTGGGTGGCGCAGTCATTAAGCGTCTGCCTTAGGCTCAGGGCGTGATCCCGGCGTTGTGGGATTGAGCCCCACATCAGGCTCCTCCACTGGGAGCCTGCTTCTTCCTCTCCCACTCCCCCTGCCTGTGTTCCCTCTCTCGCTGGCTGTCTCTCTCTGTCAAATAAATAAATAAAATCTTTAAAAAAAAGAAAAGAAAAAGAAAGGGGCTTTGAGGGGACAGGCAGACCCCTTCTCTCCAGCTTGTATTGTGTTTCATACATAGGGACCTGGACTGGACCACTTTGGGGTCCTCCCAGCGCAGGGCCTTGAGACCAACCTGGAAGAAGAGCCTGTCTTCACCCCTAGGACAGAGAACATTTTCGGGCCATGGGTGGGCAGGAGACCAGTCCTCCTGAAGGACAGGAGTGAGGGGAGCAGGAGGTTCTTCTGCCCTTCGCACAAGGCCAGCAGTGAGTCTCGGGGGTGGGGTGGGGGGCAGGGGGAGCAGGGAAGCATCCGTCCACCCCTGTGACACAAATCTGACATGGAACAAGGACCCTCTTTCCCAGACACTCAGTCCTTGCAGCCGTGCCCATGTTGGCGCTGACAGTCCCCACCTGGCATCAAGGAGCGTGCTGTGAGCCTGCATAGACGGACACATGCTCAACTCATGTAGGAGGGAGGGAGGCGACCACAGCCCCTTTCTTAGAGGGTTGCCCACTCCCCCTGAGAGGACACTCGGCCCGTCAGGCTGCCTGGTGACTCCTCATCTGTGTCTCCTTCCCGACACCTTTGTTATCAGGGGGTCAGAGGCCTAGGGCCCCAAGGGGCCTGCTGATGAGGCCATGCTGCCCCCACCGAGCTCTGAGGTCACAGCCCCATGCAGACCTTGGGAGGTCTCTGATGAGCTGACATGGAGGGGGAGAACCAGGCCGTGGCGGGGGGGGGGGTCGAGCATTCCAGACAGAGGGAGAGCAGGTGCAAAGTCCTTAAAGCGGGAACATGCTTCCTACCAGTCTTGCGGGGCTTTCCCAAGGGTGGTGCCGAGGATGCGGTCCTCCCACGTCTGGCGAGGAGGGGTCACTGAGCAAGGCTAGGGGACCCTTCAGGCTGTCAGAAGCTGGGGCAGGCAGCCGGGGCACCCCATGCACCCCAGCCGGGCAGCCTACAAAATTCAGCTTCACCAGGAGGTGACTATACGGCTCGCTGTCCACAGCCCGGAGAGCCTCATTGGTTTGAATACTTCTAGCCTGGAAATATTCCCATCAGAAGGCCCTCTAAGGGACACACACCAGTGACAGATAGCCTTGTGCATCTCACCCACCCAGGGACTGTCCTGGGATCTGCCGATGGCTCCAGGGACACCCAGGGGGCGTGCAGGGGGATGGGCAGCCCCTGAGGCTGGAGAGGGAGGGCAGACCTCTGCTGCGGTCAGAGGTAGGGACCTCAGAAGTTCCTCCTCAAGCTATTGTCACCCCCACTTCGCACA
The DNA here is from genome assembly GCF_017311325.1 of Ursus maritimus. NCBI lineage: Eukaryota > Metazoa > Chordata > Mammalia > Carnivora > Ursidae > Ursus > Ursus maritimus. The sequence continues at coordinate 46,771,849 of NW_024424675.1, read as the reverse complement.
CCAGGGTCTGGAGGCGATGGCCAGTGACATGCAGGTGACGCCAGGTCCAGGGATGCCCAGGTGATGTCCAGCAGCAGCCTGGCCCTGGGCCCTGACCCCTAATCATCAGGCCACAAGGCCACAAGGCCTGGAGGGGGCCGACCGCGTGAGCCAGAGGGGCTTGCCCCCGTTGCGCAGCCACGCAAGAGACATTTACTGAGCCAGGCTCTGAGCGCATGGCCACCAATGGGAGGCGAGTCTCACTCTCCTCCTGAGGCTTATGCAGGGGCCAGGCCGGTCTCCCTATGTGTGCCATGTCCAGAGAAGCAGGGGTGAGTACCCACCGAGGGACAGGTTCTCTCAACGTGACCCTTCTCTGCCTACTGTGCACATTGGGGCACTTTCCCTCCCCAAACCCATGTGGGCCGGCCACCCACGCACAGCCCCACACGGCGACGCTGCAGACCCTTCCCATCTGCGAGCGTCTTCCAAGCAGAAGGGGCGGAAGGGCAGCGCGGCTAGAGTCCAGCACCCACGGCATGGTGCGGGAGCTGGTAGCGTGCACCAACAAAGCACTTTGTGGCCTGGGAGGGACGGGGAGCTCCTGCCACAGCCTGGGGCCACCCACAGTGGAGCCCCACTGGCCAGGGCCAGCCTGCCCTCAGGAGTGTGGGGGTTTCCACCACAGCAGACCCTGCACTGTCTACCCACAGAGCCCCACAGGCTGGCAGCCAGCCAGGGCTACTAGAGCCCCCAGCCCAGGAGGGCAGAGCCCACTGGGTGCCAGCCAGGCCGCCCCTCCCATGCCCAGTCCAGTGCAATGCTGCCCCCAACCCACCCTTTGCACCCAAGACAACCTCCAGGCCAGGGGATGGTCAGGCAGAGCAGCGGGTGGCCCGATCCACCACGCTCACCCCAGTCCCCCCATGGCCACCCAGCCCCACCCTTGCTGCGCTGACTTGGGGCTTAGCCAGAGTTGGGATCTGGAGCTCTGCGCTGCCCGGCCTCTCTGAGCCTCTCAGTGTGGACACAGCTGTCCTGAGAGCCCACATATGCTGCCTCAGTCCCAGCCCCCTGCCACACAGCCCACGTACTGGCAGCTCACAGATCCCTGTGGAGTATCCGAATGGTGCTGAGGTCACACGGGGTCAAAGAGGAGATTCCGTTCCTGGGGCTGGCAGCCCACAGGTGGGCGGCTCCCCCGCCGCTCCAGGCCATTCCCACCCGGACTGGGGGTGAGGGAATTCCTGCTGCACAGCGGGCGACATCCAGACACCACCTAACACACCAGGGGCTGGGTGAGCTCCCCACCCACGGCCATGCACACACACACACACACACACATTCCTGCACAGACGCTCACGCGTGCGCTCACTCATACAGACACTCCTGCAAACACGCACCCACGGACCGCACGCGGATGCGCTCAGGCTCATGCCCGCACGAGACGAGGCCTCGGGGCGCCCCCTGGTGGCAAAGCCCCACAACACACTGCAGTCCCTCAGAGGAAGTTCCACCGGCGCAGGGACGCCTGTGCGCCAACAGATTGGGATGACCTACTGGGGGGGGGGGGGGGGGGGGGGGGGGG
>NW_024424675.1:46767268-46770272 GCF_017311325.1 Ursus maritimus | reverse complement strand
GAGCCAGAGGGGCTTGCCCCCGTTGCGCAGCCACGCAAGAGACATTTACTGAGCCAGGCTCTGAGCGCATGGCCACCAATGGGAGGCGAGTCTCACTCTCCTCCTGAGGCTTATGCAGGGGCCAGGCCGGTCTCCCTATGTGTGCCATGTCCAGAGAAGCAGGGGTGAGTACCCACCGAGGGACAGGTTCTCTCAACGTGACCCTTCTCTGCCTACTGTGCACATTGGGGCACTTTCCCTCCCCAAACCCATGTGGGCCGGCCACCCACGCACAGCCCCACACGGCGACGCTGCAGACCCTTCCCATCTGCGAGCGTCTTCCAAGCAGAAGGGGCGGAAGGGCAGCGCGGCTAGAGTCCAGCACCCACGGCATGGTGCGGGAGCTGGTAGCGTGCACCAACAAAGCACTTTGTGGCCTGGGAGGGACGGGGAGCTCCTGCCACAGCCTGGGGCCACCCACAGTGGAGCCCCACTGGCCAGGGCCAGCCTGCCCTCAGGAGTGTGGGGGTTTCCACCACAGCAGACCCTGCACTGTCTACCCACAGAGCCCCACAGGCTGGCAGCCAGCCAGGGCTACTAGAGCCCCCAGCCCAGGAGGGCAGAGCCCACTGGGTGCCAGCCAGGCCGCCCCTCCCATGCCCAGTCCAGTGCAATGCTGCCCCCAACCCACCCTTTGCACCCAAGACAACCTCCAGGCCAGGGGATGGTCAGGCAGAGCAGCGGGTGGCCCGATCCACCACGCTCACCCCAGTCCCCCCATGGCCACCCAGCCCCACCCTTGCTGCGCTGACTTGGGGCTTAGCCAGAGTTGGGATCTGGAGCTCTGCGCTGCCCGGCCTCTCTGAGCCTCTCAGTGTGGACACAGCTGTCCTGAGAGCCCACATATGCTGCCTCAGTCCCAGCCCCCTGCCACACAGCCCACGTACTGGCAGCTCACAGATCCCTGTGGAGTATCCGAATGGTGCTGAGGTCACACGGGGTCAAAGAGGAGATTCCGTTCCTGGGGCTGGCAGCCCACAGGTGGGCGGCTCCCCCGCCGCTCCAGGCCATTCCCACCCGGACTGGGGGTGAGGGAATTCCTGCTGCACAGCGGGCGACATCCAGACACCACCTAACACACCAGGGGCTGGGTGAGCTCCCCACCCACGGCCATGCACACACACACACACACACACATTCCTGCACAGACGCTCACGCGTGCGCTCACTCATACAGACACTCCTGCAAACACGCACCCACGGACCGCACGCGGATGCGCTCAGGCTCATGCCCGCACGAGACGAGGCCTCGGGGCGCCCCCTGGTGGCAAAGCCCCACAACACACTGCAGTCCCTCAGAGGAAGTTCCACCGGCGCAGGGACGCCTGTGCGCCAACAGATTGGGATGACCTACTGGGGGGGGGGGGGGGGGGGGGGCTGGGTGAACTTGGCCTGCTTCCAGAGCTCCTGCACCCCCAGACATCATTTACATGAATAAAACAGTATTTCCCCCTAAAACACTCTGAAACCATGTTAATATGTGATTGTGGAATTACTTCGTTTTCCCAAGAATGTTTGTGCAGAGTGGGGCCGCTTTACAAACCTCGGGGTCTGGGCCTCGATGCACGAGGGGGCTGGCGTCCACGCCAGGGCAGGACCGTCCTGACTGGCTGTCACCATGTCCTGCCTCCACCTCCGAGGCCCAGACAGGCTGAGCACGCCTGCACCGCTGGCTTGCCGAACACTTTTCTCTAAACCGACGCACATTTTCGCTCTCACGAGTGTATTTCTCACTCCCGATGTGGGTTTCGTTTTCATCTCTCTGCCTTTGGCCACGCCGCTCACACACCGTATAAACCCGGGACCCCCACAGAGGCATCACCCCCCCCCCGGACGCAGCCCCCAACCTACCTCTTCAACACCCTTAAATAAATCTATTTTTAAAGGAAACTTAATATCATGGCTGCAAGAGCCAGACCAGCGTCACCTGCCACCAATATGGGCGACCAAACACTAAATCCAGGACCCCTCCCTGAAGCTGGCCGCCTGGCCCGTGACCCCAGGGAGGAGCTATAGGGTGGCATGGGGCCCAGCACCAGCGAAGGACCCTAAGCCCCCTGCCCCGCTCCTGCCGCCCTCCCCCAGGGCAGAGCTCAAAGCTGAGAGACCCCAGCCTACCTTTGCCAGCAGTGTCTCTGCCTCGCTGGGTTGTCTCAGTAACTAGACATTTAAAAGCCACCCCCTGAAGGTCCAGAGGCAGCCACCCTGCTCTGCTGCCCCACCTGCAGACAACATCGGGGGTCCCCGCCTGCCAGGCCCACCCGTCTGGGTCTCTGTGGGGGGCTGTGCTCTGGGCCACATGTGCACGGGCAGCTCTGGGGTACCCAGGCCCAGGCCCTGCCTCCCACCATGGGCACAGACACTGCAGACTTGCTCCCTGGCTCCCAGAAAACTCCCCGGGGCAGTCCAGAGGTCTCTTCCTGGGGTGGGGGCCCCGAGGCTCTCCACGTCCTCTCCCTTCAGGGGGCCTGGTTCCTCTCCCTCGTCCCCGCCCTGCCGTGACCCCAGGGCCAGCCCGAGCCCACAGTGTTGATAACCCGTAATTGCCTTAAACGAAGATAACGAAGATAACGTGCCCAGAGCTAATTTGGGCTTCCAGACAACGGCCGAGAGGGGAGCCGCTCCCTGAAAAACGTCCCATCTCTTCCCCCACATCCTGGTTTCATTCACTCTCAGGCCGGGCTGTGGCCACCACCCCACAGTTTCTGACCGTGTTTTCCCTTCGCTCTGGGTCTGAGCTCGTCTCGGGGTCTGCTCGGGGTCTGCCTCCCACCATGGGCACAGACACTGCAGAGGTGTGATGCCCCCACAGTCCTGGAGGGGCTGCGGAGTGGAGGAGGAGAGCCGCTCAGGGTGGCCCAGAGGGACCGTGGGAGGGGGCCTGCGCGGGGACACACGGGGGGGGCTCCGCGAAGCCGCACGTGTGACAACGGCGCGTCCGTGCGGTCCCTGGTGGCAATTCTGCT
>NW_024424675.1:46747236-46767258 GCF_017311325.1 Ursus maritimus | reverse complement strand
GGGGGGGGGGGGGGGCGCGGTGACTGGACTCTGAACTTGGCCTGCTTCCAGAGCTCCTGCACCCCCAGACATCATTTACATGAATAAAACAGTATTTCCCCCTAAAACACTCTGAAACCATGTTAATATGTGATTGTGGAATTACTTCGTTTTCCCAAGAATGTTTGTGCAGAGTGGGGCCGCTTTACAAACCTCGGGGTCTGGGCCTCGATGCACGAGGGGGCTGGCGTCCACGCCAGGGCAGGACCGTCCTGACTGGCTGTCACCATGTCCTGCCTCCACCTCCGAGGCCCAGACAGGCTGAGCACGCCTGCACCGCTGGCTTGCCGAACACTTTTCTCTAAACCGACGCACATTTTCGCTCTCACGAGTGTATTTCTCACTCCCGATGTGGGTTTCGTTTTCATCTCTCTGCCTTTGGCCACGCCGCTCACACACCGTATAAACCCGGGACCCCCACAGAGGCATCACCCCCCCCCCGGACGCAGCCCCCAACCTACCTCTTCAACACCCTTAAATAAATCTATTTTTAAAGGAAACTTAATATCATGGCTGCAAGAGCCAGACCAGCGTCACCTGCCACCAATATGGGCGACCAAACACTAAATCCAGGACCCCTCCCTGAAGCTGGCCGCCTGGCCCGTGACCCCAGGGAGGAGCTATAGGGTGGCATGGGGCCCAGCACCAGCGAAGGACCCTAAGCCCCCTGCCCCGCTCCTGCCGCCCTCCCCCAGGGCAGAGCTCAAAGCTGAGAGACCCCAGCCTACCTTTGCCAGCAGTGTCTCTGCCTCGCTGGGTTGTCTCAGTAACTAGACATTTAAAAGCCACCCCCTGAAGGTCCAGAGGCAGCCACCCTGCTCTGCTGCCCCACCTGCAGACAACATCGGGGGTCCCCGCCTGCCAGGCCCACCCGTCTGGGTCTCTGTGGGGGGCTGTGCTCTGGGCCACATGTGCACGGGCAGCTCTGGGGTACCCAGGCCCAGGCCCTGCCTCCCACCATGGGCACAGACACTGCAGACTTGCTCCCTGGCTCCCAGAAAACTCCCCGGGGCAGTCCAGAGGTCTCTTCCTGGGGTGGGGGCCCCGAGGCTCTCCACGTCCTCTCCCTTCAGGGGGCCTGGTTCCTCTCCCTCGTCCCCGCCCTGCCGTGACCCCAGGGCCAGCCCGAGCCCACAGTGTTGATAACCCGTAATTGCCTTAAACGAAGATAACGAAGATAACGTGCCCAGAGCTAATTTGGGCTTCCAGACAACGGCCGAGAGGGGAGCCGCTCCCTGAAAAACGTCCCATCTCTTCCCCCACATCCTGGTTTCATTCACTCTCAGGCCGGGCTGTGGCCACCACCCCACAGTTTCTGACCGTGTTTTCCCTTCGCTCTGGGTCTGAGCTCGTCTCGGGGTCTGCTCGGGGTCTGCCTCCCACCATGGGCACAGACACTGCAGAGGTGTGATGCCCCCACAGTCCTGGAGGGGCTGCGGAGTGGAGGAGGAGAGCCGCTCAGGGTGGCCCAGAGGGACCGTGGGAGGGGGCCTGCGCGGGGACACACGGGGGGGGCTCCGCGAAGCCGCACGTGTGACAACGGCGCGTCCGTGCGGTCCCTGGTGGCAATTCTGCTCCTCAGCTACGGAGGCTCTGACCCCAGAGGGAGGCTGGGCGAGGGACCGGGAGAGAGGGACGGTCCGCCATCACTCCAAGCTGGGAAACTGAACTGTGCGTCACATCTCTATGTACGTGATTCTGTGTAAGTGTGATAATCACTGGGGGGCTGGCCATCTCAGCCTCCGCGGCCTCCAGGGAGGGGGGGTCAGCAGGTGCGGGGCAGGGGAACGCGGCAGGCCCCACCTCAGGGAAGCCAGCCCGACCCCAGGCTCAGGCGGCGACACTGACGAGGTTCCTAGCCGATGAGCCCAGGAGGAGGCTGGTCACCTTGTCTGCGCTCAGCAGGGCCTGGCAGCCTGCTGTCCTCACACACTCAGGCCCCTGCTGGGGCAGGTGGGAGACTGGAGGCTTCTCCTCTGCTCTGTTGAGCCCCCTAATTTTACACAAAACTGCTTCAATGACCACGATACTAGCTTGCGGTCTCTGGCAGGCCCAGCCCCCGGTATTGACTCCTACGAGATCTTCCCTCTCGCCCCTCACACACACAAGGGGCAGCAGGCCACTCAGGGCACTGGCTCGTTTCCAGGCGTCTGACGTGGTGGCCACCTCGGGGGTGGCGTGGAGTCCGAGGCGGCCTTGGGGAACCAGGTGCTGAGCTGGTGGGCCCCACGGTGAACCCCGAGGGCTCCTGCACTGGGGTGAGACCCAGGGCCTGAGCCCCCACCTGTACCCCCAAGGTGGCAGAAGATGGCAGGAGGGGAGAGCCTCCAGGTGGGCAAGGCAGGTGGGGGACAGCCCACTCCCACCCCTGCCACCCCTGCCGTGGCCGCATCCTGTCCCCTCCTTCGCATGAGATAAGTGCATGTTTTCGGGGCACGCTGTGGTTTTGCCTGGATTTAATTTGGCAACCAGAAATGAGAATCCTGGGGCCCATCGTTTTCTGAGCACGCTTGTTAAAGAAACGGCCTCTTTGCAGGCTCTGGTCCCCGTGCCCAGCCGGGTGAGGAAGTTCTGCCTCATATCTGCCCACAGATATGCGCCCTGGGACCCGGAGCCTCGGGCTGGCCTGCGCTCTGGCCTCCCCGCGACTCCCAGAGACTCCCTGCCCTGTGTGGCCACCAGGGGGTGCCCGCCGCCCGGCCGCCCGCCCACCGAACCCTCCAGGTGGGCAACCCCCCAGCCCCAACAGACCTGGGGCCACCACAGGAATGGGGACACTGGAAGGGTCTATGGGATCAGGGGTGGAGTCTCCTTGGCTTTGAGCCTGAGGGGGACGGAAGGAGCCCACACAGCCCAGGCCTCCCCAGGCCATACCTCTGCCTCCCTCCAGCCTGGCGATGCCCTGGTCATGGTGAGCACACAGAGCCCTGGTGTGGCAAGGGCCTCGCCCGCAGCTCCAGAGGAAGGCCAGCTCCACAGAGGACAGCCCCCCACCTGTGCTGGGTGCCTCCGGGGGCCCCAGGCCGGGTGCACTCAGCTTCTGCATGGAAACCATCAGGCTGACTCAAGTCAGGCTCACAGTGCAAGGGCCAGGCCATGGAGGCATCTGTCACCAAGCCTTCCCACAGGGGGTAGGAGGCAGGGGTGAGGAGAGGACGGGCAGCACCAGGACCCAGGCAGCCCACCCTCCCCACACCCTGGACCAGGAGAGGTGGGAGCAGCCTCGCCCACCTGGGAGAGAAGACTGGGTATGATAAATGACCTTCCTGGGCCCGGTGATAAGCGTTTCCCCAAGGGGCCTTGTGGGTGGGTTGTCAGGGGGTCCCCGCACGGGCACCCCTTCTCTGGAAGGCGCCTGTTTGTGTGTCCTCTGTCAGGTGGTTGGCACGGTCCCCGTGCTTCTCCAGGGCGGGAGCAAGGGAGACAGAAGGGCGGTTCATGGTCGGCTCCAGAATGGGAACGACCCTTCACCAGGCAGAGTGGTCAGGGCCGGCGAGGGGGCTGTTGGGGGGCCGGTGCATGCAAGGAGGACTCCGTGGAGGACGCGACACCTGCGGACGGCCCCACCGGCACAAAGGGCCCCGGCGTGCCTCCCTGCACCCGTGGCTGGGTCCGTGGAAGACCCTCAGCCACCCCGACCTCGGCCAGCCACGGCCCGGCCACCCCAGGGGCTGGAGACATGCTCGCCGGCGTCTGTCCGCGCCCCACAAGCCCCCAGTCCACCCTGGCCGGGCTTGTCTCTGAGCCGTCAGCGGCCGGGAAGTGACCCGCGCCCCCCTCCCCGCCGTGGGCCGTGCAGGGTGGGCTCAGCTTTCTCAGCAGACACCATGTGCTGCGTGCATTAATTATCGGACACTTGGAATAACGTGTTCCGGGAAGTTCCGCAGCTATATTTAGCCTGGCAGTTTTCTTGCCGGCCTCATCTCCCTGAACCTGCTCAGAAGGAGAACCGGCCCCACCCTGACTCCTTATCCACACTTGTAGGCCGGAGCCAGGGCCCCAGGGCAGGGCCCTCCCGCGGGAGACCTGGCATGTCCTCGGCCTTCCAGTCTGTGAAGGGGGCACAGGCACACCCACCCCAACTGCAGCCCGCCGGCCCCCCACTTATTTGCACCAGGCGGCTGCTGCCGGGGTCTCTGCTGCCTCCACAGTCCCAGGTCAAGGGCACTCTGTGTCTGGGGTAACCCCGGTGGCATCTTCCGTGGCATTCTGCCATCCGAACGGTGCCCCAGGGGCCCTCAGGAAGCTCCTGCGGCCTTCCTGTCTCTGCAGCCTGGTCCTAACACCGAAGTCTCGGGAGGCAGTGGGGGTAGCACAGGCTGGGGTGACCCATCTCACGCAGGGGTCACTGGGGGCGTGGGCCTAGACTCCCGCCCATACTGATGCCCACCCACAGACCCTGCCGGCAAAGGCACAGGGAACCCAGAACCAAGGCGGGCCTGTGAGCAGGTGGCTGCAGGAAGCGAGCTGGTGTGGTGCCGGGCCCTCTGAGTCTGCAGAGCCTGGCGAGGGGCCGGCCCTCTAGTCCCCCCTCCAGGCCCCAGGGGCGGTGGCCTTGGGAGTCACGTCAGGCTGGTGTCTCAGACTCTCCAGTGGGCCCCCGACCCCAAGCCAGAGCACCCCAGCATTGCTTGGGCCCCCCTGCCCCTCAGGCTCTCTCCCTGCACTATAGCCTCGAGGTCTCATCAGTTCCCCCAGGACGCTGTGCTGTGGGCCTGATGGGCCCACTCACCCCTGTAATCAGCGGCTCCTGGAGGAGCCCCGGCCTCCAGCACCCGCTATAAATCAGCTAGGCCTGGGCTCCTCCGGCAGATGGAGCTGGGTGGGCGCTGCGGGGTGGCAGGTGGGACTCAGCTCTGTCCACCCTCTGCAGCTCCAGGACTAAGCTGAGCCTTCGAAGGTGCCAGGGAGGAGCTCCTAGGGTGAGTGGGCAACTCAGATGAGGTCGGCCAGGAGCTCCTAACTTCTTCCTGGGGTCTGTAAAGCCATGTGGAGTCCTCCCCTGCTCTCCTGCACCCCTCCCCCAGTCTCTTCTCCACACATGGCCCTTTGCCTCATCGGTCTCTTCCTCCTCTTTAGCCATTTCCCACCCCAGGGCCTTTGCACATCCTTAAAGATGCCCCAGGCCTCCCCATTGCCAGCCCTTCTTGTCCTGGTTCTCAGTACCAAGGTCCCCTCCTCGGAGAAGCTTCCCTGAAGGCTCACCTCATGTAACCCCTGCCCTCTGTTCCACTTGATTCCAGGCGGTCCCCACCAGCTGCCATGATCAGGTTCTGTCCCTGTCGCTTTGTTTATTCTCTGCCCCTCCTGTGAGCCCGTGGGGGCAGGGGCTTGTCGCCATCTTCCCCACTCCATCCCCTGCAAGTCCACATCAACCCCCAAGTCCCAGGGAGCCCTAGGAATGCCCATCCCAGGAACAGGGATGGCGCCCAGCACACCCCGCCCCCAGCAGAAGAGGCGGGGGGGGGGGTCCTGTCCATATTTAGAAAGAATAAATAGAAATACTCCACCCTTAGGGAAAGAAACAGCCCTTTGAGGAAGGATGACAGAGAGTCAAGTGCTGGGTATCTAGAGTGAGCGCTGCGCCCCCCTCAGCCGGGGGCCTGTCCCTTTCCAGGCCTCCAGGCTCCTGCTGCCGCTGTGCTTCCTCCGAAGCCCAGCCCAGCAGCCCACTGCCCTGGGAAGGCCCTCTAGTTTGGAAGGCCGAGTAAGGATCTAGCTCAGAACTCCAGCCCTGAGGCCAAGGTCACTCTGGGGGAGAACTCCCACCCAAACCTCAGCGAGACCCTCTTCAGGTGCCTGGGCAGGGCCAGAGCAGAGGCGCCCAGCGATGGAGCTCTGAGGGAGAGAGGGCAGCCCAGGAGAGCTTCCTGGAGGAGGAGGTGGCTGGAAGGGACTGAGAAGAGAAAAGGAGGAGACAAGCCTGGAGGACACCTAGCAAAGACTAGGAGGGGGGTAAGAGGGAGAGAGAGCAGAGTGGCCTCACCCCAAATCGCCCCTCGGGGAAGGCAGAGCAGAGTGGGAGGTGGTGCCAGAGTCGGGAGTGGCCGGCAGGGGGCGCTGCTGCCGCGGCGGCAGTGGGCCCGGCAGGTGAGCAGGCTGTGGGTGCATCCAGGGCTCCTGAGAGGCCAGGCCAACCTGTGAACCTGGGGGCATCCAGCCCTCAGCCCAGTGCTTGGTGGCCAGACCTGGGGAGGGCTCTGCGGGGCAGGCAGCTCACACAGCCCCTCCTGGCCCAGCCCGGGACTGGGTCGCAAAGGGCATTCCCATCTTTGGGGAGACGTGCAGGCACCGGATAACTAATGATCCAATCACACTGCCTCGCCCACCCATTCCCCTAACAGCCCAGGGAGGGGGGCGTTACTACTAACCTCTCTGCAGACGGGGAAACCGAGGCATGGGGGGGGCTCAGTGCATGGCCCGAGTTCAGCAGGAAAGACGGATAGTTTGAGCAGTCTCTTGTGCCCAAGTCCATGTTCCCAGATCTGTCCCTTGAGCCCCTCAGGAGCACAGGGGCCCTGGAGAGGGACCCAGGGCCCTGGCAGGAGCTGAGAGAGGCTGAGTCATCCAGAATCCCCTGACAGGCTGGATGTCTGTGGCCCTGAGTTTGGCACCCCACGCTGGGCTCCCTTCCTTCCTCCCCAACCTATAAAATGGGGGGCAGATGACCAAAGACCCAAGGGACCCTGCAACCTTTTCAGTCCCCATGCTACGGTGCTCCCCACCCTGGGACTCAGTTTCCCCTGTGGTGACAAACAGGAATGGGTGGGTCTGTGTGATGGTCGCAGAGGGCCCAGGCCGCCCTGTGGGGAGACAGTTCTGCTCAGCTGGGGCTGCAGGGAGAAGTGGGGTGCGGCTGGGGCAAGGACTCCGGGGAGCACACCTGGGCCGCTAAGGCTGTCGCCCCAACTTTATGGCTGGGCGAGCCAAAAGTCACTGTGGTCACGGGTCATGCCATGCACGCCTCCTGGGCACCCCACCTGCTAAGGCGAGCCCTCCACCCACCCACCGCCATCGCAGTTAGGGTGCTGCCAAGGGTCAGGGCGGGCTCTGCTGGGGAACACCCTCTCCCGGGCGCCGCGGGCTCAAAGGTCAGAGCTGCCTTCTCAGTGGGGCCACAGCACCTGCCCTGAAGGCCCGGTGGGGGCGGCGCCCAGGACTCGGCCCTAACCGTTCAGGCCGCTTCAGGACAGTGAGGGGTGTGGAGCCCCCTCACTCGCAGCCCGGGAGGTTAAGGTGGAGCAGGTCCCAGTGCTCATCCTAACCCGTCCAATGGCCCAGAGGTCACAGTGAAAACTCGGAGGAGGGGGAGGAAGCAGGCCTTCTGGAGCAGGGCCACAGTGTCCTCCAGCACTTTGGGGGGGGGGGCCGGAGGCACCCACGTGATAACACCTGCTCAGAGCTGCCCCCAGCAAGCCGGTGCGGGGGCGGGGAGTGATCCACATTCCGGTTCTCACAGCCCGGTCGACATGGGCCGAGAGGGAAACCTGGACCTGAGCATCTGCCTTCGGTGACCCGTCTAACCCAGCATCGCACGTCCCACCAAAAAATACTGTGCAGCTGTTAAAAATCAGTGCTGGGGGCGCCTGGGTGGCTCGGCTGGTGGAGCCTCTGCCTCTTGGTTTCGGCTCGGGGGTGATCTCAGGGTGCTGAGACGGAGCCCTGCCTCAGGCTCTGCGCACAGGGGCCGCAGCGGGCGTCTGCTTGACCTTCTCCCTCTCTCCCTCTGCTCCTCCCCCTCCCCGCGGGCATGCGCACTCTCTCACTCTCGCTCTCGAAAATCAATAAATAAAGCTTTAAAAGAGTATCTGTGCTCGTGTGGAAGGACAGCACGTGTACTGGTCAGGGAGAGAAGTAACACTAACGGTGTGGGGTCAGATTTGCTCCCAAAAACAACCGTGCGCCCTTTCCGGGGAGGACGTGCGTATTCGTACAAAGCGGCAGGAGCGTCGGGAATGAGAGATCCCTGCGGTTTCTGGGAGCCTGTGGGGAGGAGGAAGGTACAAGGCCGTCGGTTCTCTTTCAGAAACACAGTGTTGTCTCAACTGTTAATGTGAACACGGGCTTCTCTTGTAATTCTAACAAAGGCCACAAGGAGACCCTAGGGACAGCTGCGCTGTGACCAGAAAAAAATAGGTCAATAACGCCTGATTTTTCCCAGCTCGGGTCCCTCCGTCTTTCAGACGGAATTCCAACTCCTCTGCCCGGTTTCTCCCCAACCGCACACACGGAGCAGGCCCCTGCAGACCACCCATCTGTTTCCTTTGCCCTGAAAGCCCTTTCCGCTCACCTCTTTCAGAAAACTCCTACTCATATCTCAAAGCCCTGCCCGGGATAGGAGGGCGCTCTATCGGCGACCCCACCAGGGTGGATAGGACTGATGTGGCTGGCTGGGCGGGCGTCGCCGTCCTCCCTCGCCGCTGCACATGCGTCCCTCCTGAAGCTGCGAGCTCGGCAGAGGAGGACGACCTTCCCCGCAGAGGAGAGCCGTTCTTCGGTCAAGGGTTTACGAGTAGCTGCACTGCCGTGCTAGACCCTCCGAACGAGCTCTCAAAGCCCTGCCCAAATGCCCTTTCCTCTGTGAGGCCAACAGATACTATTCTGTGGTGGATAAGCTCTTCCCCAAGGGTCTGACCGCCCGGCGGGCTCTTCCTTGCTGAGCCCTGTGCAGGCCTCCAGCTGTAAAAAGGGGCAGTAGGGCCTCCCGGCGGGGCTGTTCCAGGACTGATGGAGGGAGCTATCCCCACGGGGCTCTCAGCATTTGATGATGGCGATGATGAGTGTTCAGAAGCAGGAGCCGGGCCAGGTTGAGCTCATTCGAATCCCAGCCTCCCTGGGAGCTTGGGCTCATCACCCCCACTTCTTAGATGAGGAAGCCAAGGCTCGCAGGGTGCCCGGACTTGCCCTAGACAAACAGAATGAAGGGCGTGCTGGACTGTGCTCCAGGTGGAAACTACACACATATGCTCAAAACCAGTGGGCCGAGGTCCCAAGTCTCCTGGTCACCAGTCAGTGGCCACAGGGGCAGTGCAGCTCTGGCCACAGCTGGGGAGTGGGCCGTGAAAGGACGCCCCCGGCCACCTGGGGCAGGAGGCAGGTGTGGCGGAGTTTTGCCACGTGGCCAAAGGTTGCGTTTTGCTTCTTCCAGGTCTGCAAATTTGACCTAAAACGTTCAGTTCTCAGAAGGGAGGGCCAGGCTGGCGCTGACCCTGGGATGCCCCCCGGCAAGGCCTCAGGCGTGTGGAGGACAGTGTGGAGCTGGGGGTCAAGAAGCTGGAGACAGCTATCCCTCCATGTGCAAACGGGCTAGCTTTCCTCTCTGGGCTCAGTTCGCTCTCCGTAGCACAAGCGTCTGTGTCACGGATCCAGGCCGACTGACCTCCTCGCAGAGTCACAGCAGTCCCAGGTACAAGGCTGGAGCCTGAGGACCCTGGAAATGAGGCTGCCCAACCAGAGGGGTGCCCCCAGCAGTGAGGAGGTAGTGTGGGGGTCTCGGTCCCCACTGCACACAGGACCCCGGGCGAGATGTCCCTGTCCGGAGGGGTCTCCTCACTGCCCCCTCCCCCCAGGGCCCCGAGTCCAGGGGACGAAAGTGACGGAAGGACAAGGGGAATTTACCCCAGCCCCTTCCATCTCCACCCCCAAGTGCCCACAGGGGCCGGGATGCGGGCGGGAAGGCGGTACAGGTGTTCTCCAGACAAGCCCCCAAGAAGGCTCCAGCCAGAGCAGCCATGTTTATCAGGCGGCAGGAAAACCAACCGAGGAAAATGCCACAGCAGGGCTGGGCAAACAGCCCTCGGTGCCCTCCGCTCTGTGCCATCCTCCCCATCACCCCCCCCACCACCCCGCTCCTTGTCCCAGCAGAGAACCCGCCTGGCTCATCTCCGTGAGAAACACTCACCTCCTGAGTCAATGGAGCGAATCCTGCCAGCCGTCGGCATCAGTGGCTGCGTGACCCACCAGCCCCACAAGTGCGGGCACGGGAACAGCCTTAGTGGAGAAAGCAGACGGAGCTCCAAGGAGGCTGCTCCGTGGACAGACGCGAGAGGCCCAGCACATCCTTCTACCTGCAGCCGTGGATAGGACCTGCCCTGCCCAGAAAGGGCACCGGGGCGGGCACCCCCTCCTTCTTCCCTCCTGCTCTGAGACATGATCTCCTTGGCCAGGGCAGCTCTGCGGGGCTCTCCTTACTCCGTAAGCTGTAAGCGCGTACCCCTTACCTGCCAGGCCCCCCTCACAGCAGGGAGTGGGGCGCAGAGTGTAACAGACACACACGTGATCCGTGTGTAACCGGAGTGTCTTGCGTGTCACAGTGCTTAGCCCAGCAGGGCTCACGGTGTTCGGGGAACGGCAGTCCCGTGGAACGTTCCTCCGAAGAGGAGTCCTGGGTCAGCCTCGGAAAAGCGTGTGCTTCTCCCGCCACAGCGCTCATCAGCACGTGAAAGGTAAGGTGGAAAGTTCTCCCCAACATCATCTTTTCAAGCCTATTTCCCTTGTTTCACCCTTGCTCCTTCCACCCCAGAGCCCTTCCCAAGGAACGCCTATGAAGCCCACGATCTTGCTTCTAGAAACCTGCTCGACCCCTTCCGCTCCCCCAAACCTCGTACAGCTCAGAGAAGGGACTCAGCTCTGTCCCCACAAAGGAGCGAGAGACAGCACTCTCATCAGGGGCTCTCCAGGTCATCCAGAAACTGCCAACTTCAGGACTGCCTCGATGTCAAAGCTATCGAGCAGCCCACCCCCCCACAACCAAGAGAGGGGCTAGGCTTTAGGCCGGTGCTTGTGGAAGGCCGCAGGTGCTGGCTCTGGGCCCACCCCCACTGTGAGCCGTCCCCTTGAAGCAGGCTTACCCCTCTCACGGATGAAAGCAGCTCTGGAGGCACACGGCCCTGCTCAGATGGGTCAGGCCGTCAGCAATGGGTGCCCAGTCGTCTAGGCCCAGGCAGAGTGACCTTCCCGCAAACAGTGACCTCCCTGTGGGACGTCTGGTCTGTCAGTGAAATAATATCTGAACCAGGATTCAGCCAGAAAGGGACTGTGCAGGCAACTGACGAGACAGTAGAGAGAGGTGGGGTCTGCAGCAACAGGGAGTGCCCCTGCCTGTTCTAAGGGAAGACCTTCACCTGGGGAAAATGTGCCCTGTGTTTTGTTGTTTTTTCCCGACAAAATTAATCTGGATTTTTACATAGGTTTTTCCCATTTTTAAAACATAGTGGGGCAAGCCCACGCAGCTCCCTGTTTGCAGCCCCCAACCTCAATGCTCAGACAGGCAGGAATCGGGTGCGGGGCGCACAGCTGTGCCTGGAGCTCCGGCCTCCGCCAGGACTCCCCAGGCCTCTCCGCGTGGCTTATCCTGGCGTGAGCGCGCCTGCGTGTCCTCCGTGTCTCTGCACCTCTGCCCCACGCTCAGGGGCAGGGGGACGGCCATGCCTGCTTGCTCACTTCGTGTCCCCAGGCCTGGCCCGGCACACACTTGCTGGAGGAGGCAGGCAAGAACGCATCGGCTCCTCTCAGCCAGGCCCAGCTCCCGCAGACTGACCAGGAGACGGCGGCCCCCCGGGAATGGGTGCGACTATGTTCCAGGCACCCCTCAGAGCACTTCGTCCCGGGCTGACTGAAGTGGGTCTCCCGGTAGAGATGTGGTCTTTGGGCTGGGAGGGCAGGAGGTCTTCTTTCTGTAGCCCTGGATGGAAGGGAGGGGTGGGAGCTGCCCGCGGGGTCTGCAGCCGCCTCTGGCGCCTCCCTGTCAGCCTGAGGGGCGGGTTCTCCACCCCACGAGTTGCCAGCAGCCCCTTATCTGCTCTCCAGAGGAAGTCCAGCCAGGGCAGGGGGATTCTGGGGCCCAGGACGCCAGCCCACATCTGCATCATCAGGAGACGGGAGACGCTGGTGTTCTTCGGAATGAGCCATCCGCAGAAACGTTCCAGCTGCGCCAGTGGCGGCTACACGGGAAATTCTTTGCGCATGAGGAATGGGGCTGGCGAGGCCTGGGCGGTGCCTCGGAGGCAGGCGCAGCCTGGGACGGGTTCGACTCAGGGCTGGAGCAAGGCGGCCACGCTGGGGTCAGCCTGGAGGGGCGTCCACCAACCCACCCACCTGCTCTCCCAACAGAGGGGTCCTTGGCTGAGGCTGGACAGCCCAGCACAACTGGGCGCCTCCCTGGTGAGCTCTGGGCTGCGTCGAACCCGTTAACTGGGGCTGATGGGGCACCGCTGACCCATGAGGCATCACAGCTTTGGTGGCCAGGACAGCGGTAACAGAGAGAAGTCCTTCCATCCCGCCATCCAGAGCCGGTTGTGCCAGGGCCCCCGTGGGCATCTGCTCCTTTCCTGACCACACCCCCTCTGCAGATCAGGGACTCAAGGCTCAGAAACCATACAACCTGACAAAGGGGAGGCAGCTTGTGAGGGACAGACCAGCCCCCAGGGTGCAGAGCTGCCCCAGTAGATCATCCACTGACCCAGGCTTGAGGACGGGCAAGCCCGGGACCCTCATGCTGAATTGCAATTCCCCTCTTCCCAGGAATAAGACCCAAGGCACAGAGTCCGCGGGGTGGGTCTGGACCTGCGCACCCCTCCGGGTGACACCTAACCCCTAGCTCAGAACTGTGGCCTGCGGCAGCCCCCAAACATAGCCACACACAGACGAGGCTCCTGGGGGGCGGGCCCCGCAGGCCCCAGCTGCCCTCCCCGGAGAATCTGGACCCCCGGGGGGGCCCCAGCAGGGAAAACTCAGCTCCCTGCTGCCCACACAGTCTCTGGAGCACCGGGAGCCTGCCTGAAGCCCCTAGACCAGGGGACAAGGCTGAGGGGCCGCATGAGACCCCTCAACATTGAGGGGTCAGTAGGGCTGGCCCGGCTCCCGGTCACTAGCGTCCCAGGAAGGAGGCTCCCGCTAAAGCCAGACCTGCCTACAGCAATAAGTCCTTTCGTGGGCCCAGGTGGCCCCGGTGGCCAGGCACCGAGTCAGGGAGCTCAAGGGCCCAGGTGGCCCATCTGGAGGTCAGTGTCCCAGCCAGCTGCCTGCCTAGGAGTGACCATGGCTGCCTGAGGAATGCCCAGCCAGAAGGGAGAAGAGGACTCAGGACCAACTCAGGGTGGGTGGCCAGCCAGAAGGGAAGAAATCCCCTCACCTTCAAGGCTTCTGTGTGCACGCACACACACGGGGTACACACAGGGTGTGTGCGTGTACGGGCGAGTGTGTGTGCGTGTGTGCGCATGTGAGCACGTGTGCCCGAGGCGTGCGTGAGCTGGGCCCTGTGTGCCCTCGCTCCGGAGCCTGCGGACTGTGGAAAGAACGGGCTAGGTGCTCAGAAGTGCACCCCACGCCTGGGTGCTCAGACAAAGAGACCCCGGGACACCTTGCGCCCCTCCTCCCAGAGGGGGTTCCCTCTGGGCTCAGGTGGAGCAAATATGCCCTCTCCCTGTGAACTGCGAGGCTGGAGCCACGCCCGGGTCAGGGCCCTGCCCTCACCGCCCTGAACAGGGTTCCTGTGACCCCTGGAGCCTCTTCGGCCGAACTACACAAATGTTACCTATTTCCCACTGCATTTAAGTGTATTTATCTCCATACTATTTATTCATTGTGGAAAATATGGAAAGTGCACCAAAATGCAAAAGATAGAAATAAAAGGCATGCGCGGTCCCAGCTCTCCAACCACTCTCTTGCTTCCAAACCCTTTCACCACCCCTGGACCCTCACCGGTCCCCTGCCGCCGGCCGCAGTGTGGATGACGGCGTTCGACATCCCCTCACGTCTGTACATTGAGCAGACACAGTTGGAACGAGATAAACTTCTGCTCTTGGCGGGAAACCCAGCGTCCTGCCAACAGAGGTGGGGGGGGGGGCTTCTGGGCTGTGCCCCCCCGCCCCCTGCCACAGACCTTGGCAGGAGAGTCTAGAAGCTCCTAGGAGACCCCCAGCCCAGGTTGACAGGTGATGGGGCTGGGGAGCCCCTCACTGGGAACACCTCAGGAAGACGGGGCAGAAAGGAGAGTGGGGGGCACTGCGTGAGGCTCAGCTGCAGAAATGAAGGGGGAAGAGGGAGGGGAGGGCGGACAGGGAAGAAGGGAAGAAAAGGAAGGAAATTCTTTTGAAGATGAAACCCAGAGAGCGTTAAAGAAAGACCAAGAGAAAGCACCCGGCTCTGCCTGAGGCTGGGGGGGGCGGGTTACACCAGCAGGACGCGTCCCCCACTGCTCAGCCGCCTCCAGGCGGAGCCAGCCCCGGATCCTGAGGACGCGGCCTGGGTGCCTCCCTCCAGAGAGCGGGCCGGACCACGCCAGGCCAGGCCGGGCGACCCCCCAGCCCCCAGCACGGGCAGGTGACAGTGAGAAGTAAGTCCTGGCCCCTCATGAAGCAGCAGCTGGTTACAGGGCCAGGGGGCGTCACCCGGCTCAGCCCTGTCGCATCCCCCCTGAGTCTGCCATCTGGGAAACCCCAGTGAGTGCCAAGGGGATGTCATGTGCCCATTGCTGACTTTGGGGTCAGGGGGGTGGGGAGGCCGAGGCAGCTCGCCAAGAGAACCTGCAGACCCTTTGGTTCGAGGCCCAGCAGCCCCAAATCCGCTCCTATCTGTTTAAAAGGGAATACTCTGAAAGCTTCACTCAAATGGACAGTTACAACGAGCCAGACAGACCAGGTGAGTGATCTCTCACCTGCCCACCCAGGCATCATCCGGAGTCAGCCATTTGGCCTCTGCGGGCCATCTGGGAAGTCCTGGGAAGTCCCCTTATGGGACATAGACCCAGCTGGCCCCACCCTCGGAGTCCGAGCTGCTATGAGCCTCAGGAGGGGTCACTTCATCGGGCGCGGGCCTGACCCTGGCATGGCACCCCCACCCCCACCCATCCATCTCCCAGCCCTTGGATGGCCAGACCCCCCCCCAAACCACCCACCCCCACCTCTCAAGGCCTGACCGGGGGCAGGGAGCCCTGCATTTCCACCCTGCGGCCGAGGGGCAGGTGGGTTCTTGGAGGGGCCGCTGCCTGAACTCCTACAGCCAGCTGTGCTGGGGCCACGGTTTTCTCTGGGTTGCCGGATAAAACACAAACCGTCTCGCCAAATACGAGCTTCAGCTAAGCCGCCGGTATGCTCTCGGAGTAAGGGTGTCCCGGGTGCTGCGGGGCGCGTCCTAATCTGAAGCGCTGTCTCTCCTGCTCCTTCCAAGCTCAGGTTTAGCTGGGGGCCTGTATTTCTGTCTGCTGACTCTCACCACCTCCACTCTGTTTCCCATTTGCGGCCTCTCCACCGACCCCCACAAGGCCTCCTTCCTGGATCCAGCGGCTGGGGGTGGGGGGGGAGAAGAGGGGCTGGACCAGGCTGGCCTGTTGCTTCCTGTCTACCCAGGCATGGGCCAGATGCCTTACCCCACGGGGACCAGGAGGGGACAGGGGCCAAGGCCTGGAGGCAGCCCCTCCCAGCCCCCAAGTGGGTCACTTCCCAGGGAAGGGACAGGAAGAGCTGGGTGTCCCCTTGGGAGGGCCCTAGGGTTGTGCCCACTTCTTGGCCATCGAGGCCTCCCCTCAACGGCCCTGTGCTGCTGTGACATGCACACGCACAGTCTTTTCCCTGGAGGAAAGTTCCAGCATCGGACACACATCACCCTCTCGCAGGGTCAAGGTGAGAGTGGAACAGGATGATACGGGGAGAGCTCAGCCCCCAGTGTGACACCCAGGAATGCCCTATCCCACTTCTGAGAAAGGGTGCTGCCCTCCCCTTCTCCCTGGGAGCCATCCCGGCCCCTCCCAGAGGGTCCTTCCACCCGTGAAGCTGGCAGCAGGCAGGGAGGGGCCCAGACCCATCACTCTCATTCACAAGCTTTTGGGCCAAATAGCAGCAAGAAAGTCCCACTGGCCCGCCAGGTGGGAGATAAAGGAGCACATCTGGATTTTTCCAGGACCCCCAGCTGACATGGGAGAGGAAAACAGGAAGATGGGGTGGTTTCTGAGCCGTGCTGCTTCTTCGAGCTGGTTTCTCTCCTGGGATCTCCCCCCATCAAGATGGACACATGCAGGCAGATTTGTGCGTGTGTGTGCAAGCATGATTACGCTTGGGGGTTCATTGCGGGTGTCACCACCCAGCGCCCAGGGCAGGAGTTCTGCACCCCAGGCCCCCCCCCCCAGGCCTTAAGCAGCAGCCGTCCCCCCCGGGGAACACAGATCATGCACAGACTCTTACAGTGGCCACAAGGACCCCACCCTCCCCATTGGGCCTCAGTGATGCTCTGTACACAGGACGGGGGCCTGTCGCAAGAGCGGGAAGGGCAGGGTGTCGTGAAGCCCGGCAGGGACAGGGGCAGAGGCTGGGGCAGGGATGTGCCTGCCCCGGAGGCGTGGCTGGGCGGCAGTAGGTCCACACCAGCGCTGGAGCCAGCTGATGGAGCATGGCACGGACCACCAGATGGCTCTGTGGTTAGTTTCTGCAAACAGAATTTCTGAGACCCCAACCACATGGGCTACTTTTTACATCTAAGTGTGTGCGTGGCTATGCATGAGTTTCCAACTCCAGATAAAGCCGCGACCTGGAGGGGAGTATTTGCAGAGGGGAAAAGCCCTGGGGGGTGGGGCAAGACTTCATGCACAAAAGTGGGGGTGGGGGTGATAAACAAGGAGCCTACATCCTGACCTGCTTGGGGGAAAACCATGGTCCAGGGAAGGACTGGTGAGGAATGCCGCCTTTCCTCTTGCGGGGAAGCCCCTCTGGCCGGGAGCCACGGAGTGTCACTCTCAAGTCAGGAGCTCTCATTCCAGGGGTAACATATGGTTTCGTTTCCATCTGCTCTGGCAAAGTCAGGGACACAGAGCCTCGGAGGTCCCAGGAACCGCACGATTTTGTGCAAGGTCAGGTGGGCGGCGGATCTGACGGGGCAGCCGTCCATCCCTGAGGCCGGCCTGGGAGTCGGGCTGTTTTATTGCCCCCGGCCCAGCCTGGTTTCCAGGCACTGCGTGTGACGTCAGTCACGCTGAAGTAATTTACACCTAAGAGACGTGAGGGGCTGCCGAGCCACCGGCTGTCCCCCTGCCCATCCTCCTCTGGCTCGGGCCCAGAGGTAGTGGACACCCCAGACCGATGGCCAGCTCCTGTGTACCCTGGGGCCCTGCCCGTGCCCCTGTCCCTGCTCCTGGCCCCAGAACGCCCTCCCTCGTGGGCATGCCTATCGGGGGAGCTCCTTGGCCTGGAAGCCGGTCGTAAATATCTCATCATGTGACAGGACATTTGCCAAGCTGCAGTCACACCGCCTGCTCCCACCAAACGGGGAGATAAGCCCCTCAGAGGGCGATTACATCTCCCCGAAAACAAACTTGCCTCAAGTCCCTCCCCAGAGGACCCACCTCTAAGTGGGTTGTCTGGTGACCTGGCCTGCCGGGTTTAATGCTGAGGGACGTCAGGAAGGGGCTTTGAAACTAGATTAGGTTACATAAATGATACGGCGGCCAGAGAACTGTTTTCCCCTCCCGCTCCCCTTTTCCCAGCAGCCGGCTCGAGGCCCCTCTGGGTCATCCGCAGTGCAAGCTGTTTATAAGGCCCCGAGCCTCCCGGTGGCCAAGGCCTGGTGGGCGGGGCGGACAATGACGCCCCTGCAAGGGCGCACGGGTCCTGGAACTGGAGGACCCCTGAACCGGGCCGGGTGGGGCCGCGGCCCATGGAGCCCAGTCTCCAGGAGTCAGGTTCCAATCCCGTCTCCACCTCTGCTCAGCCCTGGCCTTGGACCAGTCCTTCCGTGGAGGACTCAGTTCTCCCATCTATGAAATGGGAGTGAAACCCCCCACCCACCAGATGGCCGTGAGCTTCAGAGGAGTTGACACACAGGATGTTCCAGGCCCAGGCTGCACTAGAGTGCTGATGACCACAGTGGCAAGACTAGCCCCAGCTCAGGGCGCAGAGGGCACAGGCCAGGGGGGCAGGCAAGCCTGGGGCCGCCTTGGGCTCTAGAGCGCCAGCACGCGCAGGAGAGAACACGCCGCCCCTTTCCTGTCCTTGCTGAATCCGCCCCGGGCTGCCCACCCCTCCCAGCCCTGCCCCCAGAGGTCCCCATCCTCCCTGACCCCCCACCCCAGGGGTGAGGTGTGTGGTTCAGAGATGCCCGTGTTGGGGAAACCCTGGAATCATCCATGTGGATCCCACCCCATTCCCCCAAGTGGCAGCTCTGGGGCTCCAGGACAGCCAGGTCACAGCCTCGCAAAGGTGGAGACTGGGCGGAGGGAAAGGGCTTTGGGGTTTTTTGTTGTTGTTGTTGTTTCCTGGCCAACATGTGCATTATTTTATTTTTTTTAACTTAAATTCAATTAATTAACATATAGTGTATTATTAGCTTCAGAGGTAGCGTTCCGGGAAAGGGCTTTGAACTGGCTGTTCACCACCCTGGGGAGAAGGGGGCATGGGGCTTCCCTGAATAACTGGGGAGGACCTCTGAGCTCCCGGCTGCTCTTGACCCCGAGCCCCCCCATGTCCCCCCAGGCCTCCTTTCCGTAACCGCCCCCCACAACACTTACAGGAGGGGTAAGCCCCTGGGGATTGGGGCTCAGGCAAGGCCAGGCTCTGCCCCACTCCTGTGGGTGACACACACAGCCCCCCCCAAGGGCCTACTTCCTGGGCACTGCACCCCTCCCCTGCACTGGACAGACAGCCGCCTGGGCCATAAGGCAGGGTGTGCATGGCAGGAACCCCGCCTGGGGCCATCCCTGGAAGGGGGCCGACCCCCCTTGTCTTTGGGTGAGGCAAGGCCTGGGTCCCTCTTGGGAGCAGGTTCAGAGGCCCTAACCCTCCCTTCTCCCCCCCAAAAAATGGGGACTATTTTCTTTTCTGTCCATAGTTGTGTTTGAGTTAGTAATTCCTGAGCTCCAGGGTGGGAGGGAGCAGCTGCTGGGCCAGTGAAACCCAGAGCCTAGGAGGCCAGGGAGACCACCCCTGCCCTGGTCCCCACCCCCCACCGCCATTCCAGCTCTGGCGATCAGAGATGGGTCCCCCCCCTCCGCCCGCCCCACCCCAGGGTCCCCAGAGAGGGAAGCCTGGCAGCTGGGCAGGGGCAGTCACAGCTGACCTCTGAGGCTGAAATTCCTTCCTGTGCCTCCCCGGCCCTGCTTTCCGCCCCCACCCCCCACCCCACGCCCCGAGCACAAGCTGGTTACCACTGAGATCCTGGGTCCGGATGCTCTGCTCCTCTCACCTGGTTTCCCTCAGCATTTGCCCAGTGCCCACAGAGTGCCCTCCTGGGGCGGATCCTGCGGTAGCTGGCCCCTCTAATTCCTCCCCAAGCCAGTACTGTCACCCCCACATTACAGGGGATCAGGGGTGCAGAAAGAAAAGTAATTCACCCAAGGTCACACAGCCTTGAGATGGCAAAGCAGAGCCCCGAAAACCTGACTGTTTCTCATTCACGCTCCAACCTGCTGGTCCCGAAGCTTTCCTCGAGGCTCAGTGTCTGCTGAGGAGACAAAGCAGGAACACGGCCAACGGACCACAGAACACGATGAGGCCCAAAGGAGGGGAGAGGGAAAACCACGGACAGAAAGGGATTTGAAAGCTGGGTCTTGAGGGATGTATAGGAGTTCAGCAAATAAAGTAGTAGGCAAAGAAAGGACCTTCCAAGTTGGGGAGCAGTGTGGGCAAAGACTTAGGGGAGAGGCAGGCTTGTAGCTGGACAGACTAGCGGGGGGACTGAGGTCTTGGCAGACTAGGACACCTGGCTCCCTGAGGAGGGGGGCAGCTACACAGAAAGGCGAAAGGGTCCTGTACTATGAGAAAGTCATTTGTGGTAGTCGGGGGAGGCTGGGCAAGGCAAGGGTAGGGTGGGGAAGGACCTGGGCTTTGCAGTTCAGGCTGAGACGCCTTTCTTTTTGGTTCGAGTAGAAGAGATCTGTGAAGATGTCCAGACGCTGTCACAGACAGCCAGCGCCCCCTCCCACCCTGTGGCGCCGCCCCCCCAGGCCAATGAGTGTTGGCGGGGTGTGCATCCTGGCGGGGTGGGGGATACCACCGCAGT
>NW_024424675.1:46724164-46747227 GCF_017311325.1 Ursus maritimus | reverse complement strand
CGCAGGCATCACAGCTCAGCCCCGGATGCCCGCAGACTGTCCTGTGCGGTGTCCAGCCAGCGTGGAGGCTTCCAGCAGCAAACTTCCCCCTTGGAGACCAGGGAATAAGGGCAGCTCCTGCCACCCTCAGCCCCCCTCCAGACATACTCTCCTGGGAGAAGAGTCTCAGCCTTCTAATTGTAAAACAAATGCACATCCGTTTTAGAGATTCGTGAATACAGAAAAAGCAACCGGAGATTGCCTTCCTTGTGAGAAGTTTGCATCCTTCGTTTATTTTAATTACCTGGTTTAATTATTAGCTGTGTGACCTTGGGCACGTGAGCTAACCTCTCTGGGACTTGGGAATGATGATAACATCATCAACTTCCCAAGATTGACAGAGGATTAAGAGGAAACATCAGAGAACAAAGCGGATCACCCACTGATGCTGGGATTCGCTGTTCAAGGACCCAACTGGAGTTTATTCCTGGTACAAAATGCAAGCCCCGCCCCCACAGCCCCAGCAGGATCCCAGGCTTGCTGTTTTAGGGGATGGGGGGAATGAGGTCTCCCTCATCTCCCCTCTCCTCACCCCCAGTGTCTCAGTAAACAGGGCGCTGTGTGCGGAAGGAGGAGTGGGGTTCAACCCGCTTCCCGGTCCACTATCGCTGGAAAGGTCCCCTGGCACAGAGTCTCCAGGACCCTGAGTAGTACAGGGACACCCCTTGGGGGCCCACTTTGAAAGAAAGATCCATTGGCGAAGTCTGGGGGGGGCAAGGAGGGGCCCTCGGCTCAGACCCCAGAAGGTAGTGTGGGGAGAGCAGGAGCCACAGGAGTCCTTCCTGGCAGGTGGATGCGGGCCCTGAGGCTTAGAGCAGTGGGGGAGTGTGGGGGAGGGGCTGGGAACGGAGGTGGGGGAAGCAGTATCGAAGGCCACCTGCTCCCCTTCCCAGTGGCACCCCGACAAGGCTTGTGGAGAGTCTGGGGCCTGCCCTGGAAACTTCATGGGGTCTCCAACCAGGGTGTGAGTGGGAGCCTTTCCTGCCACCCTTCCAAAATGGTCCTTCCTGGGGAGCCCAGCCAGGTTCACCCCAGATGCCTCAACATGCACCCCAAATCCCTGGAGAGTGCAGGAGAGGGGCGTACAGGGGCCGCTGCTCTCTCCACAGGCAGATAGTCCCTGGGGTCTAGCCCCCATGGAGGGACTGAGGGCCCGTTGCTATAAACAGGAACATCCGCTGCCCCCAGCACTGCAGCCAAGGCTGCCTGGCAAGCCCAGCTCCTGTCCAGCCAGCGTCACCCCGAGTCCACTGGAGCTGTCCCCTCAGAGGACTTGGGGCCTGTTGAGGCCCCAGAGAGTCCCCATCTGCCACAGCGATACCACCACGGGATCCACCCAGGGAGCGCCGGGGGGCACCTCCGTGACCTTGGTGGCCTCCCACCGATTCCACATTTCTGGTTCCTGGAAGACATCTTGACCCCACGACGCACCCCACCGCCAGGGCCAGGCGAAAGGTCCCATCTATGGGGCGGAGGGGAGGAGCCGCGCTGGGGTCTGGCGCAAAGGGAGTGCATCCAGGTATCCAGGTGACACCTGCCAACGCAGCCCAAGCCCCCACCCCCACGCTGGGATTGCGCCCCAAGTTGCCATGCTTGGTCAGAAACTGAGGAAACTGTGGGATTCCCAATGCACTTCGCGCATGGGGTGGCCCTCTTCCACCCAGTTGGAACCCAGGGACACCGAGCTGGGCGTCCCCGTGGAAGCCAGATCTTGGCGCTGGGCCCCGGGTCCAGCTGCAGAACGACGGGCCCCACCGCCGCGTGTGCGGGAGCGCGGCGGAAGGGCTCTTGGGCTCGGCCGCAGAAACCCGGCGGACACGGGCCAGCCTCAGTAGGAGCCGGGTTGGCGAGGAGGGAGGGGTGCGGATCCACAAATCCCCGAGCAAATTTAGGGACGTCTTCGCGTCCCAGCTAGCCCGGGGCCCCACCAAGCACCGAAGCGGCTCAGCCGGGACGGGGCGCTGGGTGCCCGGTGCCCTGCGCCCCGCGACCCGAGACTTTTCCCGCCGAGCCCCGCGAGCCGGGCCTGCTCGGGTCACGTGGCGCCGCGGCCACAGCCCCAGCGCTGACCCTGCGGGAGGGGAGGAGAGGGAGGGGCGGCGGGGCGGGCCGGCGCGGCGCGGCGCGGAGGGGCGGCGGGGCGCCCGGGATTCCCTGAGGAGCCGCGCGGCCCGGGCTCCCAGTCTCCAGCCCGCTTGTCGCTGGCCCGCAGCGCCCTCCGTGCCCTCCGCGCCCTCCGCGGGAGAGCCCCGGCCCGGCCTGGCGCCCGCTCCCAGCGCGGAGGGGCCCTCGCGCCCAGGCCCCGTGGACGGGCGGCCGCTCCCTCTCGGCCCCTGCCTAGCCCACCCCGGGAAGCTCCGAGGCCCGGCAGTGGAGGAGGTGAGCTAGGGCTGCGCTGCGGCTGCGCCAGGGCTGTCCCGGGGCTGTCCCACAGCCCCGCCGTTCTGACCGGCGGCCGGCTGGGGAGCGGGGAGTGCGGCATGAGCTCGGCGCCGCCCGGGTGCACAGCAGCTGCGAACTCGACGCCCGTCCTTCTTCCCCGCAGGTCAAGGCCGCGTCGGGGAAGATGTACCAGAGCCTGGCGCTGGCCCCGAGCCCCGGCCAGGCCGCCTATGCCGACTCGGGCGCCTTTCTGCATGCGCCAGGCGCCGGCTCCCCAGTGTTCGTGCCGCCCGCGCGCGTCCCCTCCATGCTGCCCTACCTGCCTGCGTGCGAGCCGGGCCCGCAGGCCCCGGGGCTGGCCGCGCACCCCGGCTGGGCGCAGGCGGCGGCGGCAGACTCGTCAGCCTTCGGCTCCGGCAGCCCGCACCCACCCGCGGCTCAGCCGCCCGGAGCCACCGCCTTCCCCTTCCCGCACAGCCCCCCGGGGCCCGGAGGCGGTGGCGGCGCAGGGACCCGGGACGGTGGCGCCTACCAGGGCGCGCTGCTGGCGCGGGAGCAGTACCCGGCCCCGCTCGGTCGGCCAGTGAGCGCGCCGTACCCCAGCACGTACCCGGCCTACGTGAGCACCGAGGTGGCCCCGTCCTGGACCTCCGGACCCTTCGAGGGCAGCGTCCTGCATGGCCTACAGAGCCGCCAGGCTGGCCTCCCCGGCCGCAGAGCGACCTTCGGTGAGTGCGAGACTGGGGGGCTGGCCCTACCCGGGGTGCAAACCCGCACCCTACGAATGCTTCCCGGCCAGGCCCAGAACTCTGGGGACAAGTAAACCCAGGCAGAATACGACTTCTGCCACACTCTCACCCTCCCTGAGATGTAAGGCGCAGGTCCTGAACTTTTACAGCTTCCTGAGAAAGTGTTTCTACCTTTCATTCGTCTGAGCCGAGCATTCTGGATGCTGCCAATTTAGAGCCTACCTCCTAAACGCTCTTATGAAAAGCTTTCGAAGTGGTTTTTATAAAATTCAAAATCCTGGCTTATTTAAGTAAGCCACCACATTCATCTCTGTTCTAGAATGTTTACCAATTCTAATTTGAGACCTGGTTTCAATTGCTCCCGTGGGGTACACATTTGGATAATCGGATTCCAGGCCTGGAAGGCGGGGATTCGCTCCTCAGGGTTCTTGAGTAGTTGGCACCCGGACACCTTCTCACCCCTGCGGCCAAACACCAAGGGCCGCAACTGCGTTTGCTGCCTGAAGGGACCTGGCCCCACCCTGCCGCTGGAGGAGGCCTCGCGGGGCGCTCTCCAGCGGCCTTTGGCCTCCTGTGCCTGCCCTGCGCAGGAAGCGGGGTCCCCTGTCCCAGAGTCCAGGGCAGCCCCACGATGATTGATCCCCGCCCTGCCCCCATAGGGTGCCTGGCCCAGGGCTGCTGCCTCCCCCCTGCGTGGGCCCCTGGTGGCGAGGCCACGCTGCGCTGTTGTTCCAGGGAGGACCTGGGTCGCCACCACAGCGAAGCTGACAGTAAAGGCGCCGTAGCCCCTGTGGGGTGTCCCCATCCACTCAGCCTCACCACCACTGCCCCTCGTGAATGTCCCGTTTTGCAGAGAACAAGGCCCTTCGGCCGCCTCCCTCTGCCAGTGCTGACGACCCTGCCTCCCCAGGGATCCAAATTACACCCCTGTTCAGTGGGGCCGATTCCCTGCTGGGTGCCCTGACGCTTGATTTATTACTTCCCCCCACCCTACAAAGGCAGCCCTAACCATTCTTTTTAAATCCGGCACAGACTTTATTGTATGTAAAGTTAAGATTTAAAATAAAATTAGATACAATAAGCTTTAAAATAAAACAAATTCAAGGTGCACAGAAAACAAGGCAGACGCGGCGGTGGCTGTGGGCTGGGGGGAGCCAGAGCCTCGGCCCACGAGCTGCCCGTCCCCGCAGTGTCGGACTTCTTGGAAGAGCTCCCCGGCGAGGGTCGCGAGTGCGTCAACTGCGGGGCCCTGTCCACGCCGCTGTGGCGTCGCGATGGCACCGGTCACTACCTGTGCAATGCCTGTGGCCTCTACCACAAGATGAACGGCGTCAACCGGCCGCTCGTGCGCCCGCAGAAGCGCCTGGTGAGTGTGCCGCCTGTCCCCCCCTTGAGCAAGGCGGTGGGGCAGGGAGCTGCTGGCACAGGGACAGCCTGGCTCCGCACGCGTGGGGGGAGCTGGGAGGCCCAGGTGCCACGACAGGACCTGCCCCGCTGCGCCACAGAAAGGGACAGAGTGGCCGCTGAGCTTAACGCTGTGCGACCCCGTCCCAGCCGGCCTGCTGGGGCTCAGCCGTGGGGCTCCGAGGGTGGCAGGGGCACAGGTGACTTGGCCCAGGCACCGGGCTGGTGACCGAGGGGGCTGCTTTGCTGGAGGACGTTGAAATCCTAGGCAGAAGGAGCCTTTGGGGCCCTGCCCCTTGGGGAGCACTTTCTACCCGATACCAGGCGGTTGGGGCTGCGGCTGGGACTGTGGTTGTTCAGGCACAAAACGCATTTTCTCTTCCGGTTTTTTCTGGTGTGTGGCTGGTAGAGTGGGGGACTGGGAGCTCGACTTTGCCCCAAGCAGAGCAGAGTCCCCAGAAACTGTGAAGGCTTCAAGTTGCTTGATCCTATCCAGTCCCACAGGCGAACGTGGACGTTCAAGGAGTTTGTTAAGCGGGAGGGCCTGCCTTTGTTCGCAAGCTGTCTACCTGTCGTGGCTCTGGGGCCCGAGGTCTGGGCATGGCCGTTTCTGGGGGTGCCCAGCCGTCTGGTCTAAGGCTGGTGTGAGCCCTGTCGGGGCCAGGCAGCTGGTGCCGGCCGGTTCTGGTGCCTGGGACCAGTGGGGGTGGGGCAGGGGGCTGGTCCCCCACCCCCACCCCCCTGGGCTCCATGGCCCTTTGCCTTTACTAGAAACCCAACACCTGGGCTATGGGAGCCCCCGACCCTTCGAGGCCCCAGACCAGGCAGGCAGGAAGCAGGACTGACTCGGGCAGTTTGGGGGAAACCACCGTTTTTCTCCCCTGATCTGGCCTGGCGTTGGGGGCTCTGCAGGCCCCCCAACCTCCCTCCACCCACACTGTGCCTCCTGGAAGGAGGGGACCCCTGGGAGTCCATATCACCTCCTCACTTTCCTCTCTGGCCGTGTGATCATGCCCCGACCCTGACACGTGCTGCAGCGGCTTGGCGTCTGACGTAGCCCTCGAGGAGAGGGAAACTGAGGCTAAGAGCAGAGTGTCCTAGGGGACTGCAGCCCCAGCCAAAGCCCGGCCCCTCCCTGCTCCATTCATTCTCCCCCATGGGGACACACTGGTAACCAGGAGAAGGTGTGGGGCCTCCCTGCCTTTGCCCCCCACCCCTCACAGGGCCCACCTCCCCACAGGAATTCCTGACCTGGGAGGTGAGCAGACAGAGGCTGCCATCGAGGCATCCAGGCATCTACCTTCACAACAGCCGGACGATGCCCTCCCGGGGCTCAGAGCCGCTCAGAGGCACATAGCCTATAAGCTGCAGGGCCTGGGTTGCGAGCAGGACTGTCTGCCTCGGGCTCCTGTACGCTCCCCGCTCACCAGGATTCTGCTGGCCCTGTCCTGGGTGTCCTGGCCTAGGCCCCTGCACACACTGTCCCCACGCTGTGTTGTCAAGATGAAATGAGGCAGGGCACTCACACAGGCCTTGGCCAGCTCTGTGGACTGGCTGACGACAAGGCATCTGGCCTGGTGAGGTCTCTGCTTCCTGGTCTGGGGGATAAGGAATAATTAGCCTTAAGGATGCTTTCTAGGGTAAAGAACCCCTTCATGCCTGCCTATCTCCCCAAGGCGGCAGGCCTCAGAGGGTGGAGAGCCGGTCACCGCTGTGTCCAGGCCCAGGCAGGTCTCAGTGTGGAACATGCCAAGCGGGGCTGGAGGCCAGGGGGTGTTCACATAGCCGTCCTGCTCCCGTCTGTCCTCGAGCTGGCCCGTAAGGGTTTCCCCTGATTTGTTGCTGAGTTCCGGCCTGGCACTCAGGGAGGGTGCCCCCCCTGCTTCCCTGTGGCTGGTCCCGGCAGGGCCAGGCTCATGCGGAAACGTAGAGGTTCTTGGAGTATGCTGGGACCAGAGCCCGGCCCACAAGGCTCCCAGCCATGGGGGACTGGCCAGTGGCCCCTGATGTGACCCCACCAGCACCTCGCTCTCCCTCACCTGTAGCCAGAACTGATGCCCCGGGAGAAACTGTCCTAACCTCTTATTAAATGACTAAATAAGTTCTAGAAGCTCGAAAGCAACGAGCACGCATCCCCCTCCCAACAGAAGCGGTATCCCTTCCGTCCTTTGCGTCCCGCGTGCATCCTTAGTCCCAGGCTGGAACCGTTGACCTGACACTCCTGTCAGTGTGGACGAGTGGCGTAGTTGCGGTGGTTCTGTGGCCGCCTGTGTGCCTGCTTGCGTGGCCAGCTGCTCTAGAGCCCCTCGAGCCCCCGCCCCCGCACGTCAGAGCCCGGCACCCAAGGCCAGGGGACCACTGGCGCCAGCTCCGGGAAGTGGCCGGTGCCACGTGGGGCCCGGCATCCTTCGCAAGCGAATCTGGACCTTGACGAGGACCCTGGGCTTTCCTTCCTGCACGCCCGCCTCGCACACTCGTCCCTGGCACGGTTCGCCCTTGAACAGCAGGGGACACGCGCGTTATCACCTTAAGTGTCCACCACGTGTCCTTTTCCAAGTGAGTGGGAGGACCCGCTCAAAATCGGGCCATTTTCTGCTACCACTTTTTGGGAGCCAAGGGGCTCACTTTCCAAAGCGTTTTTCCCTGTGCGCGCTCACCTCACCCCTGCAAGCGGTGCTGCCGGGCTGCCGCCTCTCCGCCAGCCCCGCCCCTGGCTCCGCACTGCCCACCGCCCTGAATTCGTCACTTGAATCCGATGGGAGGCGCATGCGGGGCCTGAAGCTCAGGGCTGCTCTGCTGCCTCGAGCAGGCTCTGAAGTTTAAGTTCTTTTGAAAAGAACAGACCAAAAAAGAAAAACAAAATTCAGCCCAAGGACGCCTGGCCGTGAGGGGCCCTGAGAGCGGCAGGCCCGGCTGCTTGTCCAGGGGGTGAGGAAGGACAGGCGGAGGCTGGGAGGGACGGCACGGGGTGTGTCCCTGACGTGTGCTCGGCGGAGGGAGGCGGTTCCAACGCCTCCGGCCTCCGTGTCCCATATACCGTGCAGCCCGATGAGAGGAGAGGAAAATATAAATGAGCCAACACTTTGAAATATTCTTCCACTTTCTTCATTTTAATTTATGTTCACTAAAAAATAATTCACTCCTAATCCAGGCGCCCGATTTTTCCCTCGTGCTCCCAGGGTACAGAGTGACGTGAGCTCCTGCCTCTGCTTTCTACAGGCACACATGGCATGGACTCCCACCTGTTGCCTCCACGCCTGTGCTCAGGGCGGCTGGGTGCCCGTGGCTCTCCTTCTCCAAGCCGCACAGGAACTGCGGGGGGCGTTTGTGGGAGGGTGCAGGCGAGCCCGCGTGTGTGTGCTCGCGAGTGCTCCTGAAAAATAGCACTGGGTTCGAGGCTCGGCGCGGGCACGTTTGCACCCTGGCCAGGAGTTTCTATAAGAAGGACTTAGTGTGAAGGGGCTGATGGCCCAAGGAGATGACAGGCGTGGCACTCGGATCTTTCAACAACGGTGCCTTTTTTCCGGAAGGTGGGATGGCCGTATGAGCTCTAAGGGAGAAAGATGGGTAGAAGTGCCCGAGGGTCCCAGCCGGATGGGGAGAGCGAAGGCACAGCAGGACGTGGGGACATCACAAGATAAAATATCAGACACTCAGTTAAATGGGAATTTCAGATAAATAGCAACTAGCATTTTGGTGTATGTCCCAAATATTGCACGGAGACGTACTTGTACAGAGTACTTGCTGCTTGTCCAAAGTTCCCGTCTAGCTCTGGGCAGCCTGAGGCCTGGGGCAGGTCCCAGGGCCTCCTCCCACTTCATTTTTTAATTTTTTAAAAAGATTTTATTCATTTATTCATGAAAGAGAGAGAGAGAGGCAGAGGGAGAAGCAGTCTCCCTGCGGAGCAGGGAACACAACGTGGGGCTCAAACCCAGGACCCTGGGACCACGACCCAAGCCGAAGGCTGACGCCCAGCTGACAGAGCCCCCCGGGTGCCCCGCCTCCTCCCACTTTGGGAAGGAGGATGGACTGTGGGCATCAGGGACCCCGCCTCATGCTGGACAGTGAGCTCCAGGAGGGCAGGGGACACCCCCCATGTGCATAACTCCTGGCATCCCAGAGACAGACGGGAGAGAGGGACAGGGCAAGGAGGGGGACAGGACAGGGACAGGACACTCAAATCACGTCCAGTAAAAGCACCTGCTTTCTAGGCACGGTCAGGCTGGGGACCCTGGTTGACTCCGGGTCCAGTGCTCCTGCCTCTGCCCATGCTCCACCGTCCAGCGGGGGCTGCAGCCACCACTTCCTTCCCGTTCTGCTGGGGCCTCAGCTGGGTGCCAGCTTTGTCCACTCCAGCTCGTGCATGAATCCCAGCCCCGGGTGCTCTCAGGGGGACCAAGGGAGATCCCTGGGAGGCTGGACATCAGGATGAGGTTCCCCAGCAGGGCCAGAGACTTGGCCCAGCGTTCCTCTGGAGTCTCCAAGGCCTCGTCCCATCCTTGCCTTTTGGGCCTTTTGTCCCAGAGCCTGGGGCAGAGTCCTGGCTGGAGACTGGAGGCCAAGCCTTCCATTAAATAGTGCAGAATTCTCTGGAGTCTGTGGCAGTTGCCTGCAGCTGGGAGGGGAGGGGAGGGGAGAGCCAGGGGGCATGTCTTTCCTGTCTTGAGTCTTCTTGGGAATGGGCAGAGGGCTTGAGACTGGGTCCCACTCTCCCTCTCGGGCCATTTCCAGGGGCTGACCTGTGCCCTCAACCAGCTGACCGCAGCCTGGGGGTAAGGAGTGGGCAGGAGTCAGTTGGCAAGGCTGGCCGCGCTCAGCCATGGCAGAAGGAAAGATCCTAGAGACTGTTGAAAGATGGGAGCTGAGCCTGGTCCCCTGTCTGTCACTCCTGACCCAGGACACATTCCTTTTGTGGTTGTGTTTGGCCCCCTCACTTTCAGTTGCCCCCCGACTCCGTCCTGGACTGGAGACCACCAAGAAGAGGACACATGTCTTTGGGACGATCTTGATATGGGGTCCTCACGGGCTCCTGTCCTGGTGCCCCAGGGTGCCACTGAAACGCTAGATTGGATGTGGCCCAGTCTGACCCCGGTGCCGGGGAAGGACAGGTCAGAGACCCTGTGTCACATCACTGTGGTCCGGGTGAGCAGTCAGGGACCTGGACCGGGGTCAGTGCAAGTGGAGGAAAGGGTCGGGCAGGTTCACGGGCACCTGAGGGCCAGGAGGGGGGGATGAGAGCAAGACAGTAGTGCTCCCCGAAGATGAAGCCTGGGCGGCAGGGGAGGGCGGAGCGGCCAGCAGGCTGTGCTGAGCGGTATGGGGAAGGGCTTTGGGTCCCAGGTCCGAGGTGCCTCTGGGGTGGGGGTGGGGGGCTGGCACACGCGCCTGGGACTCCCAGAGTGCAGGTGACCCAACCCCATGTAACACAGGCGGGCTGGGCTTTGGCCGCTCACGAATCCTGAGTGGGTGGGAGAGCCCCTGTGTCAGGCAGGCCCACTTCCTAGGCCTTGTTAGGGCCAGATTCCTGAGCCCCAAATGACCCACCCTCTCAGGATCCCTGGAGTTGGTCCTGTCTGGGCCTTGCCAGGCCTCCAAGTGCAGAGAGGTTAGGGGTCCCTGGTCAGATGAGACCTGCAGAACTGGGGGTCAGTCCTGCAGGGACACATGGGAAGGAGGTAGGCCTCTGGAACGTCAGGGCCTCAGGAAGGTTCCGGATGTTTCCAGTCTTGCTCTGACGTGCGACACAGCAAGCAGCGCGAGGGAGGTGCGGGCAGGCGAGCCTCGTGCCCTCAGGCCACCGCCCATCGGAGAGGTTGAGCTGAGCACGCGCTCTAGACCCTGTCTTGGAAGGCGGGTGCCCTGCATGCTTAGCCTGAGGCCTAAGTGCCAGAGGGAGACGCTGCGGCCCGGGGGCGACAGCCGGCGCTGGCCGTGAAAGAGAGAGAGAGCACCAGAAAAGCAGTTGCCTTTCGGTGTTGGGTTCTTCATGGGGTCCTGACCCCACAACGGGTGGGTCTGTTCTCACCCGCTCTTTACTGGGGGGGAAACTGAGGCCCAGGGAGGTGAAGTGACCCGCCCCAGGGCTCGGGAGGCGGGCAGTCCCTGTGGGGCGCAGACCTCTCAACCTCCGTGCCCGAGCACCTTCTGGTCCGCCGCACGTGGCCCCAGCCCGGCCGCAGGTCAGTCCCGCCTCCCGCTCACCCGGCCTCCCCCCCACAGTCCTCGTCCCGCCGAGCCGGCCTCTGCTGCTCCAACTGCCGCACGACCACCACCACGCTGTGGCGGCGCAACGCGGACGGGGATCCGGTGTGCAACGCCTGCGGCCTCTACACAAAGCTGCACGGGGTGAGCGGGGCGGGGGGCGGCGCGGGGTGGGGGGCAGAGAGGGGCAGAGCGTGTTTCCCACGTGGCCCCCGCGGACTGCTGGCGCCGCGCCTGCGCTGTTCCAGTCGGGCCCACTGAGGCTCAGCCTGGGACAGGGGCTGGCCCTCTGGTGTGGTGGCTGCCACCCCCAGAGCCCTGCTCGCCCCTACAGCTCTGTGGGGGCTGGGCCTGGACCGGCTCCTGCCTGCCCTGCCTGGAGGAAGGGGCCACGCCAGGGCCAGCTGCAGCTCCCCAGACGGGGCTCAGCTCCCGGAGTAGGCTAGCTCCGCAGGGCTGACATTAGGGCACGTGGCCATGCAAGGGGCCCAGGGGTGAGCAGGGACGGGACCAGCCACCCGCCCCTGCCCACCCGTGCCTGCCCCTGCCAGGTACCGCGGCCCCTGGCGATGAAGAAGGAAAGTATCCAGACGCGGAAGCGGAAACCCAAGAACGTTGTGAAGACCAAGAGCTCCTCAGGTGCACGGGGCCAGGGCCCATCAGGATGCCAGGAGGGAGCCCAGTGCCCAGCCCTCACCACATGGAGTCACATCAAGTGTCTCAAATTCCACCATTAGACAGTTACATGTTTGGCTCAAGCATTGTCCTCCTGAAGAGCAAATACCCCTGGTTCTGCCCTGGTTGCGTCTGGTCTGGTGGGGGCTGGGGGTGTGGGCCCACCCAGCTGTGGGGCAGGAGGGTAGAGTGAGGATGCCACACCCAGGCCCTCTCATTAAGTGACCCGTGCAGCTCCATCTGGACACTTCTGTAAATGCCCCGCCTTCCAGGATGCCCAGGGAACAGCACAGCCTCGCCGCCCTCCGTCCCGGACCCTGAGAGCCCAGCGGCTGCTTTGAAACCCAAACCCGGTCTGGCATCCCCTTCATGCCCTGGGTCCAGCGTCACCTCCCAGGTAAGACAGGTGGGGTGGGTGGAGTGCCCAGAGCTGGCTCCCGGTACTTCCTCAGGGAACCCCGACTCCCTGACCAGGTCAGACCCCCATCACGGCCCCCAAGGGCCTCTCCCAGGATCAGGGCTGGCCACACAGTTGGCCATTGGTACCAGCAGCTGACCTGCGGCAGACGCCAGGCTTGGAGCCCCGAGTCTGTCATCCTGCCGATCTCAAGAAGTCCCCCACCCATCCCAGGGCCTGAGGACGTCCCTTAAGGCAAATGGCCCAGTCGTGAGGGCTCCTTACCCCAAGCGAGGCCAACTGGCCATTCCTGCATTCCTATGCATCCTGTTCTCCCTGCAGGCCTCTGGCCAGGCGGACGACCCCCTGGCCCCCAGCCACTTGGAGTTCAAATTCGAGCCTGAGGACTTTGCCTTCCCCTCCGCAGCCCTGGGCCCCCAGGCTGGCCTCGGCGGGGCCCTGCGCCAGGAGGCCTGGTGTGCGCTGGCCTTGGCCTAGGTCCTCGGGCTCCCAGCGGACCCACCTCGCTGCCTGTTGGGCTCCAGCACAGCAGAGAGAGACCACCAGGCCCACCCACCAGAAGAGACGAGCCAGCGGGACCTCAAGGCTCTGAGCATCCCTTGCCATGGTGCTGAGGAGGCCTCTGTACAGACAGCAGTCCGACCCCAGAGCAGGAGGAAGGCAAATGAGAAGGGCCTGAGCCCCCACCGCAGACAGCAGGGGACTCCCCCAAATGCTGTGCCAGGCTCTGACCGGGCCACTCCAGCCAAAGGTGACCTGGGGCGCCCACTGCCAACTTGAGTTCTCTTGTCAACATTTGCCATCACCATGTTTACACATTGCAGAAGTTGGGAAAAAAACCCAACTTCCTGTCATAAACCCGGGATCACAAACAAAATGGCTGAGGTCAGGCCAGCATCGTGAATGAGGGGGACAGCTGGACATAGGGCCTCCTCGAGCCTCAGGATCTGTCCCTTTCTCACATCTGCTGGATAGAACCACGGCATGGAGAACCTTCCCTCCTATGAGCGAAGGACTGCCAGGGACAGATGTGCAGGTTGTGCACTGTACCAGGATGCTACCCCAAGGGCAAGCCGCTCACACCGTAATCACCTACTTGGATATTTATTTGGGTGGTTTTCCCAGAGGGGACAGTAAGGGTCCTCATTCTGACTGAATCTATGTATTGCGACCATTTCTGACAGGCAGAGTAAAGGACCTGGGGCCCCATGCTGACCCCACAGGCCCTGTCCGGGCCAGTGGCGGGGTGACCACGCGTCCTGGCTCACCTGGGGTCATCCCAGTTTAGTTTGTTGTCCCAGTGGAATTGTTATTAACACCGCTTGACTTACAGAAGCCCTCCACTCACGGAGTGGGGTGATAAGTTAGCGGGTTGTGCTGGCTGGAGA
This sequence comes from Ursus maritimus, assembly GCF_017311325.1. NCBI lineage: Eukaryota > Metazoa > Chordata > Mammalia > Carnivora > Ursidae > Ursus > Ursus maritimus. The sequence goes on along the minus strand of NW_024424675.1, from coordinate 46,733,971 downwards.
CAGCTCTGCCCAAGGGAGCTGGATGACTGCCATGAGCCTCGTGGCGGGGAGGCGATAGGGAAGGGAGGGAGTGGGGCTCGCTATGCCAAAGGACCACATCCTCCCTTCTGTTCAGTGGCTGCCTTTCACCAGTCAGTACCGTGAGCCGCTGGGGCAGCTGGGAGCCCGCGTGGTGCCGTCCTGGTAAAGCTCGTCCTTCCTGTTGAAGAACGGTGGTCCCGACACCAGCTTCCGGGACGCGCCCGTCTGTCCTGAGCTGGCACCTCGAGTTCAAGCTGCGCAATTTACACGTGATCTTGTTTTTTGTTTTTTTTTTTAATCAAAGACAAGTGATGCCATGAGAAAAAATGTAAAATAAAGATGTTGATTTTGCATTTCCTTTTCCCAAACGCGTGTGGAATTTTCCAGCCCAGTCCCTGCCGGCCAGGTCGGCTCCCAGCCTGGGGCTCACGCAGGCCGTCTCTCCGTTCAGAAACTTGTCTCCACGCGTTGGTCTGCTGGACCTGGCTGGCCACTCCGAGGCAGCCGGGAGACCCTTAAGGACAGTGCCTTTGAGGTCGCCTGCCTGCACAGGGGAGGGACACGGGGTCGGCCTGGGCGCCCACACTTGGGGAAGTCCTCGCTCCCAGGTCAGGTGGACTGCGGTTTGAGGGGCTGCCCTGACTCTTACTGCCACGCTGGCCCCCAAGGAGGGGACAGGGACCAAGCCGAGGTTTGGGGCACTGGGAGCCCACGTACCCCTGTGGGACTCGTGCTCCTGCCCGCGGGTTAGCGGGCAGCCTGGCAATGTTGGGGTGAGTCCGGGGGACACAGGGACACAAGACGTGAGGCGGGCCCCCAGTCAGGCCAGGTGCTGGCACCTCTCACTTTGCAGATATGCACGGGAGGGAGGTCACTAGCCTCAGTGCCTTGGCCCCTATCTGTGAGTCAGGACCCCCACCCGGCTACACAGAGGGCTTTAGCAGGGGCCGCCCAAATCTGGGCGACCCGACGGGCTGGTTAAATACAGAATCTCAGGGTCTGGGAGCCTGCATGGTGGCCAGTGCCCAGGGTCCCTGCGGAGCCACATTGGGAGCCCTGTGGCCAGGCCGGGCTGTGGAGGAGGACCCTCGGGGCACTGTCTGTCTAACGAGTCACAGCCAGCACTTTCAGAAAGCAGGCTGGGCAGGAGAGCTGGGAACGGAGTCGCACCTGCAGGGTCGTGCCCGTGGGTGGACGTGCCTGGTGGGACAGGCTCAGCCCGGACATCACACCCCTGTCACGGGCTGCGGGGAGCTTGCTGCCGTCTCGTCTCCGTGCCCGCAGGCGCCAGGCTGCCGTTCCCAGGAGACCACTCGCAGGGGTCAGGTGAGGCAGAGAGGTGAGCAGCCGCCCAGCGGGGCAGGGCAATGCCCCCTTCCCACCTGCTCACAGAGCCTCCTCCACCCCACCAGGGCACTGGGTCCCCGAGTGGGAGACCCAGATCGTTACTTGGAAAGAACCAGGGGGCCCCGAGCAGCTGTGGGGAGGGATGGAGCTGTCCTCCTGCCCCGCCAGGCCCACCTCCAAGGCAAGGCCAGCCCAGCCCTTCCTTGGGCACCCCAGGCTCCAGGAGAGGATAATGGGCCCCAGAGAGAAGGAGACGAGAGGCAGGAGACAGTGGGAGGCCACAGAGCGCCCTCGAGGCCCACACCCCTCCTCCGGGCCTGCACTGTGTTCTGCCCTGTCCAGTCCCATCACGGGGCCTTCTCCCGCTGAGGAGGCTGGTGCGACTCTCCCTCCTCTCTGGTGAGGCAGACCAGGGCCCAGAGAGGTGGCACAAGGCGCCCGGCCGCCACAGGGTCCACGCGGGGGCCTGAGGGGACAGCACGGGATCCTCACACAGCAGAGGCACCACTTGGGAGCCCAGTGCCTCTGTTGGAGCCTCGGTTTCCTCATCCGCAGGTCGAGGAGGGTGCCACGTGCCTACGGCCAGGTCTGTGATCCACACGCGTGTGCAGCTGGTCCGGCCCTGGAGGTCCCTGGGGTATGGAAGCAGCGTTCTGCACTACCCAACCCAAGGAGGCTTCCTGGAGGTGTCCACTGTAGGACAAGTAGGGTCCCCATAGATGGGGGAGGGGCTGGATGTCCCGGCCCCCAGGCGCCCTGCCCGTGAAGAGGGTCCTTGACAGGAGGGGGGGAGGGTTGACAAACAGGGAAGGAAGAAGTGACCTCCTCCCTGCATTTGTCATTTTTAAATGTGTCGTGCCCAGGATGAGGGAGGCCGGGCGCCCTACCGCTGGGCATGGGTGTTGCTGCTAATTTAAGCCTTTTCCCCAGTGCCCCTTCAGGGCCGGAAGCTGTCAGGACCCAGAGCCTTAATATAGCCACCGGCACCCCCCTTCCTGCAGCTCTTCCTCCCGTGAGCCCACCCCTCGGCTCCACCCGGCTGCTCATAAACAGCCGGATAAGCCGGGGAGACTGGTGGCGTGGGCAGCCCGTCTGCTATCGCAAGGACAGGATGCAAAGAAGGGCCGCTCCGTGTGCACTGCCCGACCACAAGTTCCATTCCCCTTGGCTTCCCAGCTAAGGCAGACATGCAGGAGCCTACAGGAGGGACCCTCAAGCCTGCCACTGTCCCGGCCACAGACAGTGTTCCCTGAGCCCCCGCAGGGTCGGTCCTGGGTGCCTTGAGGCAGGGACAGGACCCTGCCGTGGAGGCCAAGAAACTGAGCATCCAGGGTGTAGAAGAAGGGGAGACACCCCAGGTCCCTTCAGTCAGTTTCCCTCCCCCCATGAGAGCCCTAATGCTTCACGGCGGGCGCAGAGCCCCTGGTCCAAAGCACCCAGCGACACCTGGCAGGGCTCCTCCGACCCCGTCACGAGTCTCGCTGCATTTAGCCAAGAGTGTATTCCGTGCCCACGCTGGGGTGCACGTTTGTGCCCTGGGGCCCTGGTGCCGCCCTGAGCCTCTGTCACCCCAGCCGCACAGCCCGGGGCGCCACGTGCTGCTGAGAGGGACCTGAGGGCTTCCGGGGGGGCCAGGGCTCCCGCCAGAGACAGCTCGTTGAAAAATGGGTGCAAATCATCTAGGGCGCTCGTCTGAAAAATGGAACGTGCTTCTTAAGAAGGGAGAATGGTTCCTTGGGGTAAGCAATGCGGGGTACCAACTTTTTATTTGACCAAATAAGGACATTTCTTAGAAGAGAATAGTTGCTGCTGTCACCATCATCAAACACAGGCCATTCTGCCACCAGACACAGCCGGCCGCCGTCTCCGGGGACGGAACGATGCCTTTATAGCTTCTTGCTGCTTTCCTCTGCTGCAAACCGCGGACAGCTTGTGGCGTGCGGACAGACACTCAGACAGAGGATGGCCTAGCCTCGGGGTCCCAGCCCCCAAGTGGACCCCCATGCAGCTGATGGAGGCTGAGAGACCAGGGGCCCCTGAGGCTGCGCGGCTGTGGCTCCAGGGGTCCCCATCCTTCCTCCTGCATCACTTTGGCCGAGGCCGAACAGGCCCCAAAGGGGAGGGGGCTGGCGAGCCCCACAGTCCTGCTGGAGCCGGGGTGGGGGTGGCCAGCCCTCGACGACCACTCGGAGGCCATGGCAGGCAGCCCCCCCCCACAATGCCCTGCGACGCCCGCCAAGATGTTGACATGGACGGCTCCAGCCGCCTTATTTATTATCTGATAAAGGGCTCTCGGCACCGCTGGTGGACAGCGTCTGGCCGTGCTGGGGCCTGGGGGAGGGAGGCGGGCGGGTGGGAGGACAGGAGGCCAGAGCAGGCCTCCACACTGGACTCTGGGGCAGGACGCATTGAGGAGTCTGGACTTCTCCCTTCCTGGCGAGCGGCTTTCCTTCTCCCCTGCCCCTGAGCCAGCGGGCCAAGGAGGGGCTCGGCGCCTGCACAGAGGGACCCCAGGCCCCCCATCTGGGAGTCACACCCCACAAGACCCGAACCCCCATGGTCTCTGGAGAAACCGCAGCCAGGGTCCTCTTCACCATCAACCCCTCCCATCCAGCTGCCCATCCTCCACCCCTCCACTTGGCCCAAAGCTCAGATTTTCCATGATGCAAATCTGGGCCTATTTCTTCCTTGTTTCCAAACACTCGGCCCAGGTACCAGCCCAGCAACTGCACAACTGGCCAAAACCCTGACCGCCCCATGACCTCAGGGCTCCCCTTCCCCACACCTATGTCCACTCTTAGGGACAGGGGACACCTGCCAGCATCCAAACTCGCCATGCCTCTGGGCCTTTGCACGTGCTTCTCTGGGACCGTAACACTCTTCCTCCCGTGTGCCTCACTGGTGACACGCACTCAGGGGTCTAGATCTTCTGATGCTACCTCCTCCCGGAAGACCTCCTCAGACCGTGCCAGGAGGTCTCTCCAAGCAGAGCTGTCCCCACTGCTGGGGCTGCCCTGGCACGAGGAAGACACCCCAGTGCCCAAGAAGCGGGGTGGGCAATGCAGCTGAGAGATTGTGTAGACTGAGCCTTCAAGATCAGAGCTCCTGAGAGTATTGCCCGGTCACGGCTTATTCTAGAACTTGTCTCCCCAAGTCTCGTCCAAGGCTTTTGTGACCAGGGAGATGGTAGCACAGTGATGGGCCCAGTGCCTGCCCAGCACTTGGTGCTGGTGGAATCAGTGAGTGAATGGACCGGTGCCCCTGCTGGCTCGTGGGGGACAGGCTGCTCAGCCCCTCCTGGCACCACCCACCGTGGTGTGGGGAGAGGCGTGCCCACTCGTGCCGCTCCAGGCCTCGCAGCCCCGGCCCGATCCTGCAGGCACGTGAGCAAGGGCGCAGCCCTGGGTGTGGACATCAGCGTTCACTCTCCACCAGGACGGTCCTCTGCACGTGGGGAAGGGGCTCCAAGAACCCCGGTCGGGTCCGTGGGCGCTTGGGTGGGTGCTGGGGCTCGGGGCGGGAAAGCACACAGGGCCAGGGCCAGTTCCAACAGCTGGGCCCACGCGTCTGGCCTGGGTCGGGGGCTTGGTGGGGCTGGTTCCCATGCCCAGATCACCAGGGGTGGGAAAGAAGGCCCACGTCGGGGGCCTTCAGAGCCAGGAACGCTCAGGCTGGCTACGGGTGGGGCGGGCCTCCCTCCAGAAGGCTGAGCCCCAGGGATCCGATTCCCAGAGATTTGGAAATGACTGTGCGGGTGGGGGGGCAGGAGGGCTTCATGGCTGACCTTCGAATTCATCTTTTCTAAATCACGTCTCCCGAGTCTAAGATGTGCCAAGCCGTGCAACGTAAACATTTAGAGATTGCGCAACTTTCAAACCCTGTTCTGGCATTTCTCCGTTTTTTAATAATATGCAGAAGACCTCAGAACAAGGCTGATAGTGCCCTTGACCTTGACCTTGACCTCTGAGAGGTTCTAGTGGTCAGGAATGGGGCAAGTCAAGTGGGGCCCGGAGCAGGCACGTGCTTGCATGGGGACGATAAAGCCACTGTGTAGACGAGGAGGGCTGAGGCCAGGAGGGGGAGGCCGGGGTTGGAGAGACAGACACACAGAGACAGAGAGACGGACAAAACACAACTCTGGGGGCGCCTGGGTGGCACAGCGGTTAAGAGTCTGCCTTCGGCTCAGGGCGTGATCCCGGCGTTATGGGATCGAGCCCCACATCAGGCTCCTCCGCTATGAGCCTGCTTCTTCCTCTCCCACTGCCCCTGCTTGTGTTCTCTCTCTCGCTGGCTGTCTCTATCTCTGTCAAATAAATAAATAAAATCTTAAAAAAAAAAAAACAAAAAAAAAAAAACACAACTCTGACCCCCTGATCCTATTCCCCCCTTTCCAGGGCCTGTCCTAGAGCTTGTGTCCCTTCCTGCTGTGCGAAGCCTGCTGGACGAGGCCCCAGGCAGGCCCTGGGGGGACACGGGGGGCAGGGAGGACTCAGGAGTGCACAGCCCCCCCAGCCCGCACTCAGCAGGACGCACGGAAGCGGCTTGGTTAGTGCCTCCCCGTGGAGGACGAGCTAGGCAGGTGGCTAGAGAGGACAGTGGACGGCAGCTTCCAGAGGCAGAGCCTGCCAGACTGTAGAGACAGACGGTGAGGAGCTTTTCTGAAGATTTTGACAGAAATACCAAAAGCCCTTCCTGCCCCGTCGGTCAGGACGGCTGATCCCGGGCCAGGACCCAGCCACATCCCTCCTACGGGAATCTCTTTCCAGCAATTCCGAAATAGGGGTGGGGGGACGCACAGAGAGTCAGGAGGGGGCCCACACCACTGGGGCCCGCCAGAGAGAGCTCTCCGGTCATCCCAGGGCACTGGCCAGCTTGAGGCTGACAGAACCTGTCCTGGGGACTCGAGCCACCTAAGAAAACGGGGGCCTGGGTTTGGACACGGAGAATGGACAGTGGCCGTCCGCTGGAACATGACAGCCACTGGCCCATCTCCCACCCTCGGGGGTGAGGACCCGGGGGAGGGGGAGAAGGGGTTCTGGGTACGGGGCGGCAGCCTGACCCTGGACTGTGGTCATTTCTTCAGTGGGGCTGGGAAGTCCATCCCGGACACACAGAATAGGACGAACCAAGAGGGAGGTCTTTGGGCCCCCTTCCCTCCATGACGCTCCAGTGGCTTCCAGAAGGATGGGGGTAAAGATCAGTCACCCCCACTGTCAGCCCCTCTGAGTACCTAGGGCAGAGCCTGGAGCCTGGTTTAGGGAAAGCGTACGGAGTTTTTCCGACGCTCGCACCCTAAACACAGAAAACCCTACCACCACTGCCTCCTGCAGTCGAGGGCTCTGTGAGCAGGCGTGTGCCGGCCGCGGAGCTGACGGATGGCTGCCCCTCTGGAGCTCCTCCAGGGTCTTCTGGTGAAGGATTTAAGACCATGCAGCCCAGCCCCATTAACCTTCCTCGGTAAAATATTAGGTCTGTCCGCTTCCGGCCTGCGCCTCCCTCGGTCAAGTTCTGAAGGTTTCCGGGCCCTGGCTCTGCGGGGCGTCCGCCGGAGTTCACAGCCACTCGTAGATAAACCTCCCTTGTTTATTTTATGAATGAGAGAGGACATTAAATACTCAAATAAAGTACATGGACGCACCCGAGGCCAAGAGACACTTACCGCGCCAGCCCTTTGTGGGGGCGGCTCAGAGAACGCACAGCCAGGCCGGAGGGGTGGCCCCCGGGGGGTGGAGGTCAGTGCTCAGCTCTGTGCTGGGAGCACGGAGCCCTGCGCGGAGGGGCCTGTCACAGTCACTGGGTTAGCACCCCTCCGTCCTAGGCCGTCTCTGCAGCAGAGAAGAGCCCCTTTCCGGGTCCTCCCTGTGACCCCCAGAAGGAGGTGCGGCCCCCGGGGACCCAGGAGAAGAGGAGGTGCTTACAGATCCTTGGGACACCCCAGCCCTCTCCACGGCCCCCTCGATGCCGCTCTCCACCACTCCCACCCCACCCCGACTGCGGGGGTCTCCCCCACCCCAGCTCTCTGCCTCAGCCCTGCTCCGACCCTCCTGAGACTCAGCTGCTCCCCCAGTCTTCTCGCACACGCGCCTGCTACCCCAGCGGGACTCCTCCCCCCTGCCGTCTCCCCCAGCCCCCAGCTCAGGGCCGGGCACGCAGCAGGTGCCCCGCAGAGACCAGTCCTGGATGGAATTGTTGACGGACTTCAGGTGGGTGGAGGCGCCCCTGCCCGGGGGCCCAGGGCCCAGGGCCCAGTCCCATCCTGCAGGCAGAGGGCAGCGGTGCCGGGCCTCCCTGAGACCCAGGGGACTCTCACGCTCCCTCCTCAGCCGAGACAGCTCCAGGACAACCTGGTCAGGACAGACAATGGGCTCTAAAAATACACCAGGGGCAGGCAGGATTTCCCAGGAACATCTGTAAGTCTTGTCCGGCGGAAGTTATAAATACTAAGTAATGTTAATTCGGAGTCATTACTCATCTGGGGACAGCCACGTCCTTTGTGGGGACAAGGGGTGTTTTTCCTGATTTGTAATTTATTGCTCTTTTACAGTTAAATCTAGCTATAGACCAAAAAAAAAAAAAAAAAGGAAAAATGAAAAAAGCAGGGTCTTCCCTAGAGTCACTGAGAACCGGGGCCTCGGGGAAGGTCAGGAGCAGGGCTGGGCAGGCCTGGGCCATCCCTGTCCTGGGGATCCCACTTGCTTAGCTTCTCCCGCCCCACCCTGCTCCCCAAAACCCCTCCCAGGGCATCGCTTGAACAGGTTCCGCTCCCAGGGAAGGTGCCCCAGTGGGTCCCCAGGGACGCAGGGGCACAGAGACTGTTCAGCACTCGGTGTCCCAGCACAGACCCCTCCCGACCCTGGGGCTGCTGGCCCCACTCTTCACCAGTGTCAGGCACGAGTCAGGTCCAGAGCTGGGGGCTGCTAATTCCTCCCCCCACAGCAAGAATATGGCGGGCATCGTGCCCCCCCCGACCCACGCTGAGAGCCGAACCCCCGCATCTCCGCACATGATCTGATTTGGAAATAGGGTTGACGCAGAGGCACTCAGTCAGGTAAGGTCATTAGGATGAGCCTTCATCTAAGGTGATGGGGTACTTATAGGAAGGGGACATCAGGACACAGACACGCGCACAGAGAGAAGCCCGTGTGACAGTGAATGCAGAGACCCGTGACACGTCCACAAGACCAGGAACTCGGGGGTGGCTGGTGGTGATGACCACCAGAAGCTGGAGAGAAGCCCAGGACATTCTCCCCCAGAAGGAACCAGCCCCAGGCCCAGAGACGGGAAGGCAGGGCCCCACATCTGGGCCACGGTGGGTCAGCAACGGCCCCAGGACTCGGCTCACGCCAGGCACGGGGGCCCGTGGAGACAGAACAGGGCGCACGGGGTCTGAGAGAAGGAGCCGACCCTGACCCCGCTCTCAGCAAGCCTCCCCGTGTTCTTGCGTCTGGGCCATCAGCACGGTCTGGAAAGTCCTCATCACAAACGTGCCATCCAGCTGGGCGCGGTCCGGTACAGCCGTGCTTCAAGCTACACGTGTGACTTCCAAGTGCCAGCGGCCGCAGGAAGAAAGGGAAAAGAAACAGGCAGGATGTTTTTAGTAACTTATTTTAACCCCATGTATCCAAACTGTTACCCTTCCCGCACGTTATCGCCACAGAAAGCGCTGAGATGACCCCGCGGGTCATCGTGTCTCAGCTGGGTCTTTGCAATGACCCGGCAGCTCCGCTGGCACCGGCCTGTCCTCAGCAGCCACGTGTGAGGCAGGGCCCCCGTGCCCGACGGCGCAGGTAGAGACAGCTCAATGGGGCTTTATCCCCAAACCGAGGCAAGGGCGAGGCGCTGTAGACGCCTGCATGCATTCGCTACTAATGGAACAGTGACCGTGTGGATGAACGTGCAGGGACCCACACTGGCCTCGAGGCCACGGTCTGCACCTGTGCAGGAGGGCAGGGCGGGCAGGAGGCAGGGCAGGGTTGGGGCGTGTGGGTGCACCTGGCTCCGAGGAACACGTGGCACAAGCTCTGTGGGCAGGGGCCAGTCTGCTCCCCCTCCTGCCCCCTTCCCCAAGGTATGGGAAAGGAGGGCAGAGCCTAGGCGCCCCCCCCCCACCTCCTCCATGACACCGGGCCAGCTGGACTCCTGTGGTTAGTTTCAAGCCAGCACTTGGAGACGAGGCCTCTGCAGACGGAACCCCAGGTCCATAGACGCAGCCTCTGTCAGTGACAGATGGGGTGGCTTCTCCACGCAGCCTCCTGGCCGACACCCCAGAGCAGTCAGGCCACCCAGGCAGGGTGGGGGTCATGCCAGGCTCTGCTGCCAGGCACAGGTGTCTGCTGATGCCCTGGGGAAGGAAGGGGCCCGGTGGGGAGACAGCCAGGAAGAGAGGAGACTGTGTTCTCCAGTGAGAACACCGTGACAGGCTGCTGGGTGCCTGGCTGT
>NW_024424675.1:46723370-46724159 GCF_017311325.1 Ursus maritimus | reverse complement strand
GGCAGGGCCCGATCGCCCCGGGGCTGCAGCCGCAGGTCAGCTGGGCCCAGGTGGGCCTGGGGGTGAGGAGGACGTGCCCGGGCCATCTGCCGGGTCTTCCAGTCCCTCTGAGAGGGTGATGGCCTCCCCGGGGCCACGGCCAACTCCCCCCAGGGCCACCGCCAGCTCCAGGTACCAGGAGGTAGTCCGTGCGCTCCTTGCCCTGCCCCCGCCACCCACACTGGGCAGCACAGGAAGGGCCACATGGAGGGTGGACAAGGGTAGTCACACGGTGTCCTCTGGAACGCACCTGTCCCATCCCTGTAATTAGTGCCGCCAGGGCCCAGCTCACACCTTAGCAACACGGCAGCAACTGGACGGTGTGAGCACAGACGGCCGGCCCTTGCCCCGAGGGTCCTCCGCACAAGCAGATGAGCCTCGATGGACCTCACGTGCCATCAGGGAGGGGCAGGTGCAGGCCGGGTAGGAACCAGGACCCGGGCCACACCCCAGCTCTGCACATCCTAGCTGTGTGGCCTTGGGCAAGTCACTTAACTTCTCTGTGTCTCCGATTATCACAGCCCTACCTACTACTGCAGAGACCAGCAGCCCCCTGAAGGCTATGGGCAGAAGGGCTGGACAGCGAGCAGGGCCGTGGGCTCCCCGCATGAGGAAGTCCTCGGGACAGACCACTTCATGCAAAAAAACCAAGCTGCCAACTGAGGCCCTCTCTGCTCAGCTCCACCAGTGTATGTGCAAGGCACGTGAGCGGGATCTCCTGTGCTACTGTCCGGGGGGGGGGGGGCGAGA
>NW_024424675.1:46677806-46723360 GCF_017311325.1 Ursus maritimus | reverse complement strand
GGGGGGGGGGGGGGCAGAATCCAGGGCGCCACAGAGAGAAACGTGATTCCCTGGGGGGCCCTCTCCCACCGGCAGCCCCACGCCTCCCTCACCTCCCTCCTAGGCCCCCCAGCCAGGCCCTCAGGTTTGTGGGGCCACCTGACAGCCGGCAGGACTGGCCGGTGAGGCCAGCGGTGACCAGCAGGGCTCCTCCCTACAGGGACAGAAGGCCGAAGCAGGGCCTGCACTTACTGGAACATTCTCTGAATTCCCCAGCCAGGTTACAGTTTGTCAGTCTCCTGGGTAATCGTGAGCACCTGGTGTGAGCTCAACTCGTCCCAGCCCCGGGACCCTGGAGATGGGCTGGGCTGGCTCCTCTCCACCTTCGCCCCACCTGCCCCAGGTTCAAGGGGGGAGTCAGAGAGAGGGAGGGTCAAGGGTGCTAGGCTGGGTGGGAAGCAGGGGTGGCGAGACCCACCAGGCCATGGGGGCACATGGCCTGTGCCTGAGGGAGAACAACCTGGGGAGCCCCCGGCCTTGAGGTTGACTGGGACCGTCAGAGGCAGAAGTGGACGGCACGGTAAGGAATTCTGCATTTCCTCAACTATTAGTTCACGCTGAAATATTTACTAATTGTCTGGGATGTGCTGTTAGTCTCCTGGGGTGGCATCAACAGTAATCTATGTCCCTCCAGTTCTGGGGGCAGAAGTCTGAAATTGGGGTCTCTCCAGAGGAAGCCTCCAGGGAGAGGGTCCTTCCTGTCTCCCCCCCAGCTCCTGGAGCCCCCAGGCATCCCTGGGCTTGTGGCCACAGCCCTCCCATCCCTGCCTCCGTCCTCCCGTGGCCCCAGGATGTGACCTTAGGAGGGCACTGGCCGTCGGATCAGGGCCCACCCTAGAGACCTCATCTTAACATGACCACATCTGCAAAGACTCTATTCCCAAAGGAGGCCACACTCACATGTTCTTGGGGTTAAGACTGCAACATATCTTTTGGGGGACACAGTTCACCCCACAACAGACCCAGTCCCATTGAGGTTCTTCAGAGACAGCTGCGAAGGCGTCCAGCTCCTCCCCACCTGGAGCAGACAGTTGAGGACAGAAAATGTGTGAAGAAGGAAATGAGAAAAGCAGACAGCCAGTGCAAAGGCCCTGGGGCAGAAGCAGGGAAGGGGGAGCAAGGAGGCTAGAGGAGAGCACAGAGGGCATGGCCCAGGTCACAAAGCCTCACCAGCCTCTGGGAAGACTCTGCTGCTCCGAGTAAAAGGGGGGCTAAGCAGAATTCAGGGGAGAGAAGGACACAATCTTTGGTGTCAGGACAGACTTCAAGGAGACACACTGTGCCTATGGATAGTGGCCAGGGACTGCCCGTTAATCCCTTCATTGGCCCCTGGAAAGTAGGACAGAAAGCATGCATGCTGGGAGGACGCAGCCTTGGGGACCATGGCAGGTGCAAATGGGACCCCGCCCCCACAAGTCACTGCAGCTGGGGCAGGGTCCCCGGAGCCAGGTGTGCTCAGGGAAGCAGCTGAGAGCCAGCAGCCAGGCAGGCAGAGCCTCCTGCCCTCCTTCAAGCATGGATTCAGCCCAGCCCCGGCTGCGTGGGCATAGAGGGGGAGAGGGGACTGTCCACATCTCCCCGAGGCTCACGTGAAAACAGGTAACACATCTGTCCCTGTTGTGTTGCTTCCTTAAGTGTGGGGTCTCAGTGTTTCTGGGCAACCTGCACGCACCTGTTCCTGCACGGTCACCCAGGGTCCCCTCCGCTCCCTGGGCTCCGAGCTCCAGGGATTCACCTGCCCTTGCAGGGGCCTCGCTCTGGCCCAGGGTCCTCTGGGTGTCACTGACACGTCCTGAGCAGCGCCCAGCCCCAGCACAGCAACGAATGACACCACATGACACACGGGAAGGCCGGAGCAGGCAGCCTTCAGGCCCACTGGGCCGGAGGCCGACTGGAACATGCACCCAGGTGTCCTGACTCCCGGGGCTGTGCTGGGCCGCACACAGATGGAGCGCATCTTTGAGGCACGTGGCACGGCCCGCTGGGGCCATGGCTTGGCCTCCGCAGGCCGGCGCTCTGGCGCCAGCCCTGGGCTCCGAGGCCGGGCAGCTGGCGAGCTGCCTGGCAGCTTGCTGGCACACACCAAGCAAAGCAGAGCCCGCCCCAGAAAGCCCTCCTGGGACAGGCACGGACGTCAGCGCGGTGAGTGGTAAGAGGCCCCTCCAAGCCGAGAACCCGGTCCGCTGAGCCCAAGCGAGCCGACGTCTCAGGGAGGGGCCCAGCACCTCTGGACTCCAAGAGCCCCTGCCCGCCCGGCCCCAGCCCAAGCACTCCCGCCAGCTGCCCAGAGCCGCAGAGCCCCTGCCTTCTGGACCAGGGTGGGCTTCCCTCCCGTCCTCTCTTTTTCTTTAAAGACGAGATCTTTGCTCGCGCCTTTGATCTTCCATAAAGCGCTGTGGCTTCTGCTCCGTCGGCCACGACACTGACAACTGTTTATTCGTTCTAAAATAGCTGAAATTCATGTCAAACATTCCGCATGTTAGAAAAATGTTTATGAAGTGTTATCATCGTTTATGTAACTTTGCGTGTTTGGGAAAGCAACATGGGACGTAATGGACCACACAGGCCTCAGCCCCGGGGCCACACCTCCCTGGGCAAGGGAGGGTCCTAGGACCTGGCCCCAGCCTCTGCTCCGGGGGCTCTCACCACGGCTCACGGTCAGGGAGTGTCCCCCAGGCTACCTAGCAACCCACCAGTGTCAGGTGGGGAGGAAGGCATCCGCCCACTGCCACCATAGAGCGAAAGACCAAGAGGGAGCCCTTTCTCCCTGTGGGAGAGGCCGTCCTGCTTGTCCCCTCAGAGTCTGAAGTGTGCACTTATAACCCCACTGGGTGGGGCTTTCATTGGAGGTGGACACCTGGCTGTCTCCCTGGGTGCTGAGGGTGTCCCTCAGGGCGGGGGGGCTCCGATCCGGGTACAGAGAGTCCAGCGGGCAGCCCCACCAAGGCTCCCCAGCCTGCCCCCAGCCGCCAGGGCAGCAAGACAGCCACGGTTTCTGCCCTCCCGGGTCATCCTTTTCGGCGGGACAGAAAGGTGTGAACGGCTACTTGCTGTCATTTCAAACGTGTTCTTCATTGCATGTCACGTGGGGCACAGAGACCAAGACACGCTGCTCCCGAAGGACGTGGAGGGCACGGCGGGGTGAGTGGTCACGCAAGGGGGTGCTGCTCAGCCAGAAGGAGGCATGACCGCTAGGAGCGCACAGTGTGGACGGCTCTGAGCACGTCCCTCCGGCCAGGGAGATGCACACAGTAGGCTCGGGTGTCAAGGATGCTGCGGGAGACCACGGTCACCTCTGCTGACGAACGCAGAGCAAGGGCTGTGTGGCGGGAGGGGGAGGCGGGGAAAGTCCCCAGGGAGAGGCCAGAGGGGGCCCGCGAGGAGAGGGAGGCGTTCACGCGGCTGCACGAGTTTGTCAAAGCTTCAAACCAAATGCTTCAGATCAAGTGCGCTGCTGCAGGAACTGCCGGCTGCAGGCCAACCCTCCTCCGAGGCCACTGTCAGTCAGGAGCTCCGACGGCGGCGAAGACAACGTGTCTCCCTCCGGAGCAAAACGGCCAGACAGTGGAGAGCAGGATCTGGGTTCCGCGAACCCCAGCCCACAGCAGCCGCAGCGGGACGCGCTGTGGTCCACGCACACGCTGGAGCGCGGCTCAGCCGGAGAAGGGCCTCAGCACGGCCGCACGCTGCCCGCGGACCAGCCTCAGATGCCGCTGATGCCGCTGCCGAGCGCCAGACGCCAGACCCAAGGCGGCACCTGGGACTCGGTCTACACGAGTTGTCCAGAACGGCCGGTCCAGAGATGCGGCGGCGGGCCGCCGGGGGGCGGGGGTGGAGGACAGGTCTCGGCTGCTCCGGGGGCTCGGGCCTCCTCCGGGGTGATGAAGGTGTGTAGGCGTGACACGTGGCAGCGGGTGACACCACCGCGAAGACGCTAAATGCCACTGAGTTGTTCACTGCACAGTGGTTTGTTTTTAAATCGTGGGAACTTCGCCTTTAAAAAAAAAGAAACCTGAGCAAAATTTTGGAAGATCCAACCTTTGGTGTGCTGGGCCCCCGGGCACACATGCAGGCGGCCTTCCCACCAGGGCCCGGAGAGCCGAGCACCGAGCTCAGGACTCTGTCCCTGGCAGGGGTGGGGTGTCAGCCACAGCCAGACACACCCATCACTGGTCCTCGGTGATCATCGTCGCCCACGGGGACGGCTCCTGGGTCTGGGGGGTTGGGGGGCTGCCAGGAACCCCCCTGGCCGCCCGCCCACCTCAGTACCTTCCCTGGCCCCTCGGTTTGCTCCTTTCAGCGCATTGTTCAAGCTGATCCATAAAATAAAGACTTAAATGCTGCCGCATGGTGTGTTACCACCTGACAAGCAGCTGTGGTGGCCAGAAGCATTTCCTTCTGGAAAGATCTGGGGTGAAAGCAAGCCATCAGGACATCCCGCCCTCACCCAGAGCCAGGAGGACCATGTGCTCGCTGGAGGTCAGCACCGTGCCCTTGGCCCCGGGCGCGTTCAGCCCCTCTCCCGGACTGAGGCTCTCCGGGCTCCCTGGGTGTCTTCGGGCCCTTCTCATGGAGGAGACGGAGGCTCCTCGCCGGCCCGCAAGTCCACCCAGGTGGCCTCCCACCCTCCGCCTCCAGGATGCTGGGACCTGCGGCGAGAGATATTTGGATCTCCCTCCCCACATCCTCATCATTTAACTTCCTTTTTGGCCATAAAATTCTGACTTGTAATATTTTCAACTCTTGTTTCCCATTAAACAGCAATATTAGTATTTCTCTAAAGACGCACGTACCATTACCATATCTTTATGATGTGTGCGGGATGCTTGGTGCATGGACCGTGGCTCTCTGACAGGACGCCCCTGGCCACGAGGCATCAGCTACAGCATCTCAGTGTGACACACTCCAGCCCGTGCGCCGCAGGAAGATGCAGTTTTATTATCTGTGATGTGCCGACAGACAGCCCAGCTCAAGGCTGGGATCACTCCTGTCACGGACGCCTCCTCACGCCCTCCCCCTTTCCTAGAATCATGGATCGAGTTCTCCAGACCTGCGGTGATTTACAATCCCCGTTGCACGCTTGCATAAATGCCCACAGCTCGGGAAGCCAGAGGCCGCGCTGTGCAGACACGCAGGGCCCGGGAGTGCTGCCATTGGCCGTCGGGGCTGTTTATATCCGGGACGAGCAAGCAGAAAAACAAGTTTTCAGCTTCCCGGAGTCCAGCGATGAAGCCCAGAACTGCTGGCCCTGCTCTGGGCGGGGTCTTGGGTGAGCGTCACAGCCCAAGTGACCAGGACACTGTGCTCGGGGGCAGGACAGCCTTTGCTGACAGACCCCCTCCCTAAGCCCACGTCCCACCTGGCTGACGGGCTGAGGGGTCTGGGCCCTTTTCAGCTACAAAATGGCAGCAAATGAAAGAGTCTCAGGGTGCACGTGGTGGGCTGGGAGCCCGCATTGTCCCAAAAAGGAAGCTGGGGCCGCAGAGGTGGGAGACGGCCCCCGGGCCCCCTGCCCCCTCCCCCGGGCCATTGCTCTGCTGCCAGTGAAGTCTCTTCCGGGCTGGTGGGAGAGTCCATGTAGTCCTGCTCAAAATCTCAGTAAGTTATTTGTTGATACAGCTTCTAAAGTTCACATGGAGAGGAGGCAAAAGACCCAGGGCAGCCAACGCAGTACAGAAGAAGAACGGAGCTGGAGGGTGACTACCCGACGTCAAGACTTCCTGCAAAGCCACAGCAATCGCGCCAGTGTGTCCCGCAGAAGAAGAGACAGACAGACCAGTGGGGCAGAACAGAGCCCCGAAACAGGCCCCATGAATACAGTCAACTGACGCTTGACAAAGGGGAGAGGACAACACAACAGAGCAGAGACCAGCTCTTCCATCATCGGTGCCAAGCCCACCAGACGTCCACCTGCAATAAAAACGAATCTAGAGGCAGACTCACACCCTTCACGGAAATTCCCTCAAAGTGGGTCACAGACTTAAACGTAAAGTGCAAACTATCAACTCCTAGGTGATAACCCAGGAGGAAATCCAAGTGACCTTGGGGATGGCAATGACCTTTTAGACACAACACCAGGTCAGGATCCGTGAGAGAGAAAGCTGACAAGCTGGAATGCGTGAGAATTAAAAACGTCTGCTCTCCAAAAGACAACCGGAGAGTGAGAAGACAAGCCACAGACTGGGAGAAAACATTTGCCAAAGAAACATCTGATAAAGGACTGTCATCCAAAACACAGAAAGAACTCTTAAGACACAGCAACAAAAACACAAACAACCTAGTTTAAAAACGGGCCAAAGACCCGAACGGGCCCCTCGCCACAGAGGACACACGGACGCGCCCCCGAACGCATGCTCCTCACGCCGTGTCATCAGGGAAACGACAACGACAGTGAGACGCCCGCACACCCCTCAGAAGGGCGCAAACCCACAACGCCGACGACACCAAACGCGGGCCGGGACGTGGGGCAGCAGGCGCTCTCACGCGTGGCTGGCGGGAACACGACACGGCGCGGCCTCCGCGAAAGGCAGTCTGGAAGGCAACGTGTACAAGGTTCAACATCCTCACACCATACGATCCGCAACCACGCCCCGTGGTCTTCATCTGAAAGAGCGGAGATCTCACGTCCACGTGGATTTTAAAGCAGCTTTATTCATAACTGATCAAGTCTTGAAGCCGCCCAGGCATCCTTCAGCAGGCGAGGGATAAGTACACCGTGGTCCGTCCAGACGGTGGGAGAGGATTCAGGGCTGACGAGAAACGCGCTCTCGAGCCACGAGAAGACAGGGAGGAAACTAGACGCGCACCACTCAGCGAAGGAGACCCATCTGAGAAGGCCTCACGCCGTGGGATTCCAGCTCTGGGACCTTCCGGAAGAGGCACGAGGACGGAGACGTAAAGAGACCAGTGGTTCTTGGGGCGGCGGGAGGTGGGCTGAGGGCACAGGGATTTTCAGGGCAGGGAGACCACTCTGCGTGACGTACAAAGCTGGATGCAGGTCACGATGCGTCTGTCCACACCCGCAGAGCGCACGGCGCCCGGAGTGACCCGAGGGGCAACCACGGACTTGGGTGATGATGGCGTGTCCATGTGGGCTCATCCTTGTACCACATACACCATTCCGGCGAGGGATGTGGACGACGGGGAGGCCGTGTGTGTGTGAGGGGGCAGTGGGCACGTGGAAATCTCTGTACTTTCACTCAGTTTTGCTGTGAACCTAAAACATAGTCTATAAAACAAGAAAACCAACAACACCATTCAGAGTTAGCTTTGGAATGTGTTAAGATCTTTTCCCCCTTTTTGCACAACTTTTGAACACCTAGAAACAAATGATTGTCTTTTGTCTTCATTCTGTCTTCCTGTCAGCAAATACCGCCCGAACCTGCCTATAATTGTCTACACCTCTTCTCCATCCACTCGAGGGCAACATCGTCCTTCCAGGACTAACCTGATTCTATAGACTGCCGGAGAGCTTCGCCTCTGACCTGCTGACCCCCCGGTCTCCAGGGCAGGCTCTGGACACCTAGCGTCTATGTGTCTGTCCATCCATCCATCCGTCCATCTACCCACCTGTCTAGCCAGCTGTCTACCCTCCGTCATGCCTTGACCTGCCTTCCCAGCACTCTTGCACTTGCACGGACGACCGTTCGCAGCGAGGACCCAGGTGACTCCACTGGAGCGTGCAGGACGTGTCATGCTGAAGATGGTCGGCGACTCTCAGTACCTGTACCATTAAATACCCGAGAAGGTTTTAAAGTCCTGCGGCTACGGCGGCTCCTCAGAGAGCTCAGCGGAAGCTACCGCGGGCCCCAGCGCTTCCACGGCTGGGTCTACATCCGGGAGAACTGGGAACAGGCCTCCCACCAAGACCTTGTACATAAATGCTCGCAGCAGCAGTGCTCACAGTCGCCCCACGGTGGAAGCACCCACGTGTCCGTGAACAGACGAGTGGGGGGAGAGCGAGGAGTTCACCCACGCGCACGCACGTGCACACGGGCAAGCACGGGGTCCCGCCCTATGGTGGGAAACTTCAGCCTTAAAAGCCGTGACGTGCCGTCACTCGCCACAATACGGATGAGCCTCAAAAGCAGCGTGCTGGGCGCACAAAGCCCGACGCACAGGATCCCCCACGGTAATAGGAAACGTCCAGAACAGGCAGGTCCACAGAGCCTGAGAGCAGCTTAGCCATGGCCGGGGAGCACGGGGAGCCACACCTAGTAAGTACAGGGCTTGGTTTGGGGTGACAAGAACGTTCTGGAATCTACTGGTGTGGGTGCATGCGCTTGTGACTGTCCCGAACGCCAATGAGTTGTACCCTGTAAGATGTTCGCGTGCCTACAGAGATGGTTACACAGAGACGGACGTGGCAGGAGGCAGTCTGCCGGAGCAGAGGCCGCCCTGGGAGCGGAGAGGGACAACGGAGAGGACTTTGGCCTTATTTGCAAGTGGCCATCTTATAGCTCCTGCGCTCTCGGAAATAACTGGAAGATTGGGTGCCTGGTGCAGAGGCCGCGTGAAGGGAGGGTGGAGGGGTGCCTCCCCCTCCCAGCTGCCCATACCAGGTCCACATGTCCCCCCCACCCCGGCCTGCTGCCATCAGGGTCCAGCCAGGTCATCAGCAGCCTGTCTGCAGTGAGGGTGGGGACAGAGGCCCCAGACACCACTAAAGCAGCCTGGCCCCTTTAGGACCTCCCTCTATGGGGCCACATTAATAGGTGACCCATTTATCTGGGGGCCAATGCGGCAGGGCTGGCCTGGCCGCTGCCCACACCCCCATCTATCAATCCAGTAACACAGACAGCAGGCAGGACAGGCCGGGCTTTGCAAGGTGCATTTGCAGATGGCTTTGAAGCCTTATCTCCCACCCCTCCCGCCCCAGGGATAAAAGCCTGCAAGCCGCACCTCACCCCTGGGCAGGCGTTTTGCCTCCAGCTGGCCCAGGAAGCAGGGCTGGGGGGCCCCAGGGGGTCCTGGTGTGGGGGTAGGGCTGCCTGGCCCAGAGGAGTCCCAGGCTGGATTCCCGGAGCCCTGGCATGGGCCGCCAGGCCTCAGTTCACAGCTGAAGAATGGGGGGGGCAGCCTCCAAGCACCGTCTCCTGGCCTGTTTGCTGGGGGGTGAAGTAGGGTCTGTGACATGGAGTTTGCAGTGAGCCTGGGCGTCGGGCTGTCAGAGGGGGTTCCTGCTGCCGGGCTCGCTCGTCACATTCCCCAGCACCTCCCATCCTACGGCTTCGGGAAACCCTGAAGGAGTGAATGCCAAGATTCACATTCAATCCTCACACCTGTGTCTTCAGGTTGCAGATAGGTAAACTGAGCCTCGGAGGAAGCTCTCTGTGTGCCCTGTTCTGATAGCCGAACCTCCCCAGCAGGAGGGCCGGCCACCCTGGGGCAGGAAGGTGGCCTCCGCCTGGGGCCTCCAGCTCCGCACACCATGAGAGGTGTTCCCCAGATGTCCCCGGGGGCTGCTTGGCCCAGCTGTGCCATTCCGGGGGCTGCTTTCTGTGTCTGCAGGCCACTGGGACTTTCCTGTCCGCCAGGCGGAACCAGCCTTCCCCGGGCAGATGGCTGGGGAAACTGAGGCCTGAACCAGACTCTCCCAGTGGATCAGAGGCAGCTCAGGATCCAGGGCTCCCAACACCCTGCCCAACAGAGTGGGGAGACACGGCTTCCCCAGCCTGCCGGGGCTTGGCAAAGGGCCACATCACCCTCTCCCCCCGACCTCCCAGTCTGTTTTGACCCCATGGGTCTCCAGCTCCCCACGCACATCCCCCTCCAGCCTGTGCCTTCACCCATCTGTCCCAGCCCTGGGTCACCCACCCATCCCCCCACTTTGTGCACCCACAGTCTCCATTCTCAGGTTTCCACGGCCCATCAGATCCCAGGTTGGGAACCCCCAGGGCCACACTTGGACACACAGCGTGGGGAGGGAGAGCTTGTGAAAGATGGCGGAGCAGGCTGGGTGGGGCCCGGGGCCTCCCCTCCACGCCCCCCCCCAGGGGAGGACCCTGGACTTGACTCCCCACCTGTGTGGAGGGGCCACATCGTGTTGGGGAGCATAGGTGCTGCTCTCAGAGAGGCCAGGCTCAAGTCCCTCACAAGGTGATACGCCCCACTCCCTGGCCTTGGTTTCCCTACCTGTCAGATGGGGAGGGAGTGCAAAGGGGCTCCGGTCAGCATTCAGGGACAGCGTCGTCATCATCCCCGCATGACGGCAGCAACGCGATGAGCACAAAACGGGAGAATGTATTCGTCCTCTAGGACCCACCTGCCACGCACACATGGTCCGGGGTGGGGGGTGACATGGTCCCCTTGGTGATGTCAGGTCCAGCTACTTACCTCCCGGAGCCAGATGGGGAGCCGTGGCCCCTCCACAGCCCCGGGGCCACACCAGAGCCCAGACGACCCTGAAGGAGGCAGGCAGGGCAAGCAGGGAAAACGAGGCGGGAGCCCAGCATGGAGTCCTGCCCCAAGGCCAGCCCGGGGCTGCGTCCACCCAGCAGCAGGAGGAGGGGACAGGGGCTGACACTGCTGGCCGGTCCTATGGGCGACAGACTGTCACATGTCCTGGTCCTAAAGAGCAGTCTAGCTTTTTAAAATATCAACCTCATTCTTACAAAACTAAACGTCCTCTTGCCATTCAGCCCAGCAGGCGAGTTCCCTGGCGTTTACCCAAAGGCGTAGACGACTTCTGTGCACGCGGATGTTTGCAGCAGCTGTGTTCGCATCGCGGAACCTCAGCAGCCAGCCAGATGCCCTTCAGTAGATGATGGGTAAATACCCATCCCCACCGCGGAGCGTCGATCGGTGCTGACGGCGCGGGGACGAAGCCTGCAAAGACTGGGCAGAGCCATACGTGCGTATCACCGCAGCTGAGCCCCACACGCCGCGTCCCCAGCTCTGACGTGCTGACGGACTCGGTCAGGAGAGCCGCCGCTCCGGGCGTCCGGAGGTGGGGAGCGACGGACAGATGGGCGCGGAGGATTTTAGCGGGGTGACCACAGAACGTGCGACACTGAGTCTGACCCAACATAAACCGTGGGCTCCGAGGGACAGGGATGCCCCCAGGCGGATTCGTCCACTGTAGAATTGTCCACAGTGGCGGGGATAACAGGGAGGGGGGGCAGGGGAGGGGGCCTATGGGCAGTCTCTGCGCCTCCCCCTCTATTTTGCTGAGAACCTAAAACGACTCTAACGAAGTTTATTGGTTTAAAAGCAACAACTTTATTGAGGTCTAATTTGCATACAACAAGTTCATGTTTGTCACGTGTCTGGGGGCTGCGTTTCAGCAAACGAACCGTGCCCTCCAACAGCCACCACAAGCAAGACAGAGGATTTCCTGTCCCCCAGAACGTTCCTTCTGCCCGCTGGCCTGCCCCCACCCCAGACCCGGACAGCCTCTGACCTGACTCTGGCTGTTACGGGGCTCTCGTCAGCGGGGCCAGGCGCTGTCCGTCTGTGGGGAGGCAGCTGTCCCCCACGAGATGCTTTGAAACTCACCCAAAGCACTGGGCGAGCTGGAGGTCCGCTCCTCCTGAGTGCCGGGGAGCACAGCCCGCAGACTGTTTATCCACCTGCCCCTTGATACACGGTTGGGACGATTGTGAATACAGCAGCCACGAGCATCATGGGGCCACTAGGTTGCAGGGCAGATGTGTTTAGCTTCCAGAAACTTCCAGCTATTGTTTGATTATTCACATGGTCCAGCCAGAGCCCCTGCCCGTCGGCTGACCGGCACTGTGAGCACCTCCTGGGGTGGACCCTGGCCCAGCCGTCAGCACGAATTTCACTTTGCAGAAGAGACCCTGGCTCAGAGAGGTTGGGTAGCTGGCCCCAGGTGGCTCAGCACCTTCAGGGGCAGAGTCGGGATTCAAACCCGGCTGAGGCAGGAGGACGGGGAACAGGACACGGGCTGACCCTGACCAGTTTGAGGGTCAGCGGTGCTGGGGGAGAGGGTTTGATCTGCCCCCGTCTCTGCCCTCCCCATGGGGCCCCCCCACCCCAGCACACGCATGCAAAGTCACGACACGCGTCCACATGACTACACCTCCCACTGCACACGCGGTGCCCCCAGCCGCACACGATGAGAATGCACCCAGATACGTACACTCGTGCAGGTGAACGCACACAACTCTCTGAGCCGTGAGCAAACGCACACCCTCAGGCACCAAAGGCAGGAAGACTCAGACACGGGCATCCCAATAGTCCCCACACATCAGACCGCACCCCCACTCCCACGTCCACTCCCTCGTGCGCAGACCCACCTGGCACGCACACACCACAAGGGGCACAGACGGGAGGGGGCAGGGGGCAGGCCTCATGCAAGAGGCCTTCTCGAAGCCCCAGGGCCTGGCCAGAATCAGGGATGGCCCTGGCTGACCGCCACCCCTTTCCGTGATCCCAGGGCCTGGCCACGGCGGCCAACAGGGGCCTCAACAGGGAGCAGGAAGTGCCTCCCAGGAAGGACCTCACCAGCTCTACTGGCCTGGAGCCCGGGGCCTCCTCCTCGGAGCCCTGAGCTCTCCCTGGAGTCACTAGGGTGCCCTTGGGGGAGGCTCAGTGCTCCTGTGTGGCTCTGAGGATGTGGGAAGGAGGTATGGGGAGGAGAGCTTGAGGGTTCATGGCAAGAGGGCTGTGGTGGGTTGGGGGCAAGGGAGCATGAGAGTGGGGCACACGTGGAGGGAGAGCGAGGGGGGCGCAGAACAAGGGGTGCAGGGGGCAGCATCATGGGGCAGCTGCAGCCCTCAGAGGCTAGATGGTTTCTGCAGGAGTGCAGACCGCAACATCCCAGCGAAGAGAAGCAACAGCGCCTGGCTCCTCCCACAGCTCGGCAGCCCTCCCCGGACCCAGCCCCACTGGGCGCCCCCAGCCTGCCCTGAGACCCAGAGATGCTCCCGATCTGGGCCCTCCCGCCCTCTGGGAGAGGTTTTCCAGACCCAGTAGGGACGCTTCCAACCACAGCTCTGGATTTCCATCTCCTGAGCTCTCATGGGAACACATCTGCTCTCATCGGCCCCGCCGCACGGACAGGGAAACTGAGGCCAGAAAGGTCAGCCCATGCTGAGCCAGGATGTGAGGCAAGAGGGCCACTGCAGGCCTCTGCCCTGAGGAGACAAGACTAGCGGGTCTGCTGCCCTGGCCTGCCCTGTGCCCCCTCACCCCTGCCACCCTCCCCATGGGGCCCTCAAGTCCCCGGCCCCTGGACTAGTTAACTGGCCAGGCTCGGACCAGAGGCACAGGCCACTTGGTGATTATGGGGAAACAATCCCCGGTCTGTGTGGGTTCAGCCCCGACCCGTTTGGCCACTTTCTGTGTGAAGGCAGAACCCGTTGGGCAGCTTTGGGCCGGCTCTGCCTCCTTTCTGCTCCTGGCTGAGAGAACTAAAAACCTGTCAAGCGGGTTTGGCCAAAATTGTGTCTTGTTGCCCGTGCAAGTTCACGCACTGCTCACTTCTGTCTCCCTCAGGTGGGGAGCACTCGGCTCACGAGGTCGCGGAGGTCGCTGCCGTGAGGGTCCATGTGAGTACCCGGGGACCCCGGGGCTGGCAGCTCCAACCACCAGGAGGGGAGAGAGGAGGGGGACAGGGGTCCCTGGGGGGTGCTTGCCAGGAAGGCAGGAGCCCCAGCCCCTGCTCGCTGAGCAGGAGGCGGGGGTCAGCAGACTGGCTAAGAGGCACAGCCACCTGCCCCAGGGCACCCCGGTCCAGGGTCTCAGCCTCAATGGGTTTCCTGGGCAGAGGGTCGGGGTGCAGAAAGGCCGTGCCGGGCCTGACAGCACCGCACCAGGAAGTTGTCATCCGGGGAAGCTCCAGGGGCACCGGGAATGGGCCGGTGGCCAGGCACTCCATCCCGGACCTGCCCCACTGCCTAGACCCTCGCAGGGCAAAGGGGTGAGGCCACGGGAGTGAGGGGAGTGCACGGTGCAGCCGCCCCCAGCTCAGTGCTGGGCACCGTGGGACCCTCGGCTCCCCCCGCTCGGTGTCCCCAGAAAGACAAACAGGGACGCGGGTCCTGCTCAGCCCCCCCGGCCAGGCCTCAGGGTGGAAGCAGCGAGGGCGCAGCCACGGAGGGCCAGCCCATCCTCAAGGAGTCAGGTTGCAGCTACCTGAGCCGCCAAGCAAGCGCACACCTGCTTTGCTCCTCTGTGCGTGTGCGCACGTGTACGTGGATACACAACGACATGTGCGTTTGCGCATGCGTGCACGCGCGTGTGCCGCCGTCCCTGGGCCTGTGCGGGGCTGAGTGCGCGGCCGAGGAGGTGACGGAGGATGCCACACGTGTGTGTGGCGTCTCTTGGTTGGGGTGCACACCGACGTGTGTGAGGACTCTCTTAGGACGCTGCTGCCTCCCTGGGTGTGTCATGGGTCCGCGTGTCCGGCAGCGTTAGAACCCACCCCATCAGTGACACCCGTCTGCACGTGAACTAGCCCCGGAGTTGCTAGGAGGCCCTGGCTGTGCCCATGGCAAGCTGGCGACCATGAAGAGGTGATGTTGCTCTGAGCCTCAGTTTCCCCATCTGGGAAATGGGGTTGTCATAGTAACTTCGTGGTGAGCGTGAGATCTGGGGAGCAGGTGCACATGACGCTCCCGTCAGGTGGCTGGCACCCAGGGCTCCCAAGCTGGCCCCTGACCCCCAGCGGCCTGTCCACGTGCAAGGAGTCCTGACGGCCCAGGTGCTGCGGACCTCCACTGTCTGTTTTAGGGACGGGGACATGGAGGCACAACCAGGCACATGACTTGGCCAGAGTTGCGGTGGAAGGGTTGCCCATCGCCAGAGCCCCCCGCAAGAGGGTAGAGGGAGACCCTGGAGCGTCTCAGCTGCCTTGAGGCTAGCTCGCACAGAGCACGCCGTGCCCAGCGCGGACTGGACGCTCAGGAGCAGCAGTCATCGCTACTTTGACGGCTGTGTCGTCGTTGTTTTACGGGTGGGTGGAGAGACAGACAAGAGCGACCTCAGAGAAGGAGCAGCGTCGGGGGCAGGGGACCTAGCTGTCCTGCACCCGAGGGGCCTGGTGGAGCAGGGGCGGCCCCAACAAGGGGAGCAGGCCAGGGGCTGAGGAGCCCCGCTCTCACACGCTCCGACAGCAGAGGAGCCCAGGGGCCGGGCTGGCCCGGGAGCAGGGCAAGAACCCGCATGCATCGCTGTGGGCTTTGCCGCTCAGCCTGTGAGCTGCACTATGAGGAACCTGGGGCCGCGTGAGAGGGCGGTGCTTGAGGAGGGACCGCAGGCAGGGGACACGGGGGTCTCCGTCTGCACTTAGCCGAGCACTCGGCCTGCCAGGCTCCTGGCTGAGCACGCATCACCTAGGCAAGCGTCACCTGGAAAGGCATCATCTGGACCCGCATCACTTGATAGAAAGCAGCCATGTAACAGCCAGCTGTGGGGCGGGTGGTATTACCCCCCAGTGAGGAAACTGAGACCCAGGGAGGTGAAGCCCTTGCCCAGGTCACACAGAGGATAGAGGCAGGATGGGGACCGAAGCCAGGGCTGTGACCCAGGACGCCTCTGCCCAGGGTAGGTGGGGATGCACAGGGCCATGGCCGTGGCTGACCCGTCTGCCCTTCCTCCCATCTGCTCCCTCCGGGGACTCAGCCCCAGCAGAGACCTTCCAGGCTGGGCGTCCAGGGTGGGAGGGCTGGGCTACCTCTGGGCCTGTCTGGGGGTCCTAAGGAGCAGAGCTCAGGCCTCTCTCCCCAGCTGCACCCCAGCCACCCAGGCCCAGAGGTAGCCTCCTAGCTCCGGAGCCCTGCAGCGGCTCCCCATGCTAGCCCCACTGCCGCCCCCGTAAGCCCCCTGGACCTTGGCTTCCCAGAACCCCTAAGGCCCCACAGCTGCTCTCAGCACTCCCAGCAAACACAGAGCAGCCTACCGGGGAGACCTGGCCCGCGGAGCCTCTATGGGAGGCCATACACGCTACCACAGCCTCGGCTCCTCTTCCCCAAAGTACCAGAGGTTGCGGACTTCACCCCCCCGCCTCCCTTCACCTCCACCCCTTGCTGGGACTCCCCTCACACTCCAGGAGACTGGAGGCTGGGACAGGGTTCTGCCCCAGAAGACACTCTGTCTCCTTTGCCTTGGCCAATGCATTTCTGTCACCTGAGCACCCGGGGAAGTCTCACCATCCCCATGGCACCGTCTCCCATGGACTGGACGGCTCTGGGCCTCCGCAGGAGGTGAGAGGAGAGGCTGCCCCCATGATGCACCCCTTCTGGCTCTGCTTCCAGCCACCAGGCGTTCCTGCCCAGTGTCCTTGCTGTCCCCTGCTGCTCCTGTGTCCCTGCTGTTCCCCTGCCCAGCATGCAGGAGAGTGTCTCCTCCTGTCCTCAGACACCCCAAGAGGAGCAGCCAGGTGGGGCCCGAGGGGGCTTGGGGTGCAGAAGGGGCCCGAGGGTAGGGGGAAGAGCCCAGCAGCCCAGCCTGCACACCCTAGCACTGTCATCGGGAACAGTGCCCACCTCCCGCTCAGACTCAGAGCCCGCACTGGCCTCTCCCAGACCTACGGCTCCGTCGGCTTCTTGGGCGGCTCATTTACGGGCCGGGGGGAGAGCTGCTTGCCTGGCGGGTCGGGGTGGGATTCCCAGCCCTGCAGCCCAGCCGCTGCCCGGCCCTCCTCGCCCTGCCTGCCCCAGCCAGAGCCTCCAGGGGCCTCTGCTCACTGCCTTAGCTCCCAGGGTCCTGCCACGAGATGAACAACACCGCAGGCAGCGTGTCAGGGCCGCGGGGAACTCGTCTCTGGTCCGTGCAGGGCAGGGGCACAGAGTCTGCAGACCCCAGCGCGAGTTCAAACCCCGGGTCCCACTTCCCACGGGGTGGCTGGGGAATACGACACTACCTCTTTGGGCCTCGGTTTCCCCATTTGGAGAGCAGGCTCCTCCCAGCGTGGCCGGGGTTAGACAGGCTATAAAGGAAGGGACGGCAGGCATCGCGCTTGGCAATGGGGCCGGGCCTATGACTTATACCCACTCGAGCTCTGGTCTCTCCCAACCCCTAGAATTTAGGGTCTGGCCCCCTAACCTGCAAGGATGTCCCTCATTGGGTGAGCGTCAGCTCCTGACCTCGGGGTGTGGGACGCTCCTGACCCCTCGCCGCTCAGCGCACAGCCTCCCAGCAGCCAGCCCCAGGCCCCCGGTCATCACTTGGGAGTGGCCCAGAGCCGGGGCGGGTCCTCAGAACACGTTAGGGAGCCCCACCTTCCCACCACACCCCAGCCAGCCCTGCCCAGCTGGCTCCCACAGCCACTGCAGGACCTCATTCTGTCCTCCGGCCAACGCTTCCCGGTGCTCTGAGCTCAACCCCAGGCGCACAGAGCCTGCTGAGAGCCAGACTCCGCCGTCCAGTCTCCCTCGGGCGGCTCCGGAAGCCCCGGCTGGCCCCGACCGGCCCCGACCTGTGGCTTCTCCTGGAGCCACGGGGTCTGCTCCCCTCAGTCAGGGACGCCCCCCAGTCCCGCGCCCAGAGTGACCACCACCCCAGCTCCCAAGAGCCCAGAGCGTCATGCCTCTGCCACGCTCCATGTGCATGAACCCCACATCAGGCCGGCTCCCACCGCGGGGTGCCACGGCGTCTGGCCCCTGAGGGCGGGGAGTGGCCATTCCTCCCAGCAGAGGCCACTGGCCGTGGTGTGTGGGGGTTCCCAGTTCGGGGCTGTTCCTCGGTGCTGCTACAAACTCGTGTGCTGTGTGTCTTCCGTGTACACTGAAATTCAGATGAGACACTGTTACCTTGGGCAGCCACGGCAAGAACTTGGGCCCAGGCGGGACTGATGGGGCCACGGGCAGGTGTGAGCAGAGGTCTTCGGGGGCCTGCATCACGGCTGGGCTGAGACTGTGTCCTCAAGGAACGGGGTGGCGTGGGCCCCGGCGGGTGTGGCGAGGAGGGAAGGGTGAGGTCTGGGTGGACGTAGGAGGCAAGCCAACAGTCACTGCTGACCGGCGGGTGTGGGACGCCAGCAGGCGAGGGGTAGGAGGTCAGGAGCTCAGCCGCCTATTGGCAGGGCCCAGCCGACCCCCGGGCTCCTCGGGCTGAGGACCAGGAGGGGCTGCCTCCCCTGGCCTGGTGGTGAGATCCAGAGAGGAAGAGGCAGGCTCTGGCCCCAGGTGGGCCAGGACAAGACCCACTCTGTTCTTTGAGAGACTCAGAGCATGGGGCCCTGCTCCGCACAGCGCCAGCCCCGCTGTGGGGCCGGAGGGCTTCGGCTCAGCCTCGCTAAACGCAGGCCAGCGTCAGCATGAGCACCACGATTACTCAGACCCAAGGCGAACACGGCAAAGGAATGCTGGGGCCTCGGCGCCACGCACCACCCACAGAGCACACACATACACACGCGTGCGCACGCTCACGCCACCCCTGCAGCACACACATAGCGCATGCACGCTCGCCCCCGGCACGCCACCCGGCCCAGGACAACACGCGGCCCGAGCAAATGGCAGCCCGCTGCAGAGGTCTGGGCGTGGTGGCCAGCACCCACCCCAGTGAGGGCAGCATCCCTCCTCTCCCAGAAGGAGCTGGAACGGAGACTTTCCCAGAAGGGCTCTGCGTCTTGCAAGCAGCTCAGGTTCACAGAGCACGTCATGGGTGCTGGAGCCAATGCAGGCCAGGCCTGGCCTGGCCTCCTGCCCCATGGCCCAGCCTCCCAGGCCTGGGGCCAGTCTGTGGCCACAGGGACAGTGGCAGGGGAGGGGAGGGAGTGGGGACCCACAGCCCTGTGAGCTCACTCCTCTCAACTGGCTGCCTGCCTGAGACCTCTCCAGGCTGGCAGAGTCTCAGAAAGGCCTGGAAGGAAGTGAGGGCCAGGGTGCCCAGGGCTCGGGCCTCCGGGTCCCTTAATCCCAGTCTCAGGCAGTGGACCTCAGGGTGTGTAGGACCCAACTAGGTGCCTCTGAGGACCTGTGGGGAGGAGGGGGATGGGGTCAGCAATCAGTGCCCCTCTGCAGAGGGGTTCCTGCCCCCTCCTTGGGCCTCTCACTACGGGGCCCGCCTCCTTGAGCAGATGAGGCTGGTGTGTGTGTTTCTGTAGAACGGTATCTGCACGTGTATCCACATGGGGCCCCAGACCCTTCCCAAGCCAACATGACCTCTCCCCTCTTCCTCCTCTCCAGGCTGGGAACAGAGGGGCCGTAGAGGCCGAGAGGCCGTCGCTGTACCCTGAGCAAGGAGGGGTCTGGGCCAGAGCCGTTGGGAGCCATGGAGAGCTTCACGGAGTCACTCAACAGGCTGAAGGAGGTCCACGAGAATGAGGTCCGAGGTGAGTGTCATGGGGATGGGTGGGCCAGGTCAGCGTGCTCCTACAGGTCACCTCCAACTCTTGCCAGACCTGGGGATCCTGCCTTCCAGGCCCGGACAGGGAGTCCCAACCCAGAGTCCAAAGCTTCCACGTATCGGCATCCCTGAGTGGGGCCCTGGGGGGTCTTCTCCTGAAGGGTCAGCTGACAGGGAGCAGAAATAATACCATGCCCCCAGTGGAGAGCCAAAAGCTTGGGCAGAGAAGGGCCCCTCGCCCAGGGCGGGGCAGGGGGTGCTCAGCGTCCCACAGAAGTGTCATCGCCCACCTCCAGGAAAGGGAGCTCATGGCTCTGGATGCCTGTCCAGAGCATTCCAGGGTTTTGAGCTGAAATCCCTTTGCTTACCTGCAGGACCCCCAGGCCAAGCTCTGCTGCGGCCCATACACCTGCCCTTTCCACCCCCTAACCGCAGGGCTGGAGCCACCCCGCTGCCCTCACTCCAGCGCCAGCTAGACCCTCCCAAGACCTTTCCCCAGCACTGACACACCACCCTGAGGGCCCAAGGGCCTGGATCCCCTCCCCAGCGACCTGGCGATGCAGGGGGCTCTGTGGGCCAGCAGGCCCAAGTCAGACTGCAACCAGAGGGCAACCTCTTACTGGGGTTTTCCCAAAGATCCTGCTTTATTTCAACACTGGCTGTGCCCCCCCAAAAACACACCTCCGGGACTTGGCCAAGTGGTTGGTCACTCCCAGCGTCAGGGTCCCTCCCAACCTCCAGGCAGTCCCCAGAGCCAGAGACCCCAAGGGGTCCCAGGCAGCCATGAGACTGGATGGAAGCTGCCAGCAGGTGCAGAGTGGGAGCCCAACAGGCGGGGCGGCCTTAGGGAGCAGTGAGGGGGTCCAGGCAGGCAGCGGGGGTCTACGGAGAGCCCTGCCTGACAGCCAGAGACAGGAGGACCCCTGGGTTCTGCTGTGTGACCTTGCCTGACCCCCACCCCTTTCCTTACTCCTCCAGGTCTGCAGAATAAGCTTCTGGAGCTGAACTCAGAGAGGTGCCGGTGAGTCAGGACAGACCCGGCCCAGCGGGAAACCGATGAGAAAGACAGTGGCCATAGCCCAGGGCACTAACCCTGCCATCATCCAGTGATGCAGGGGGGAGTCTCAGGCTCAGCGTGGGGGGTTGGGCGGAGTCACCGTGCAAGGCCATGCCTCCGGGAGCAGGTGCAGCCAGGACTGCACCCTCCAAGCCCACCCGAGCGAACGGGGACTCTCCAGTCGGTGGGCAAGCCGCACCCGCTCCGGGCACCCGGGCTGCCAGCAGTGATCCGTAGGAATGCTGCTTGGGAGACCCCAAGGCCCGTGGGGCGGCTCCTCACATCCCCGTTTCACTACGGAGCTGCAGTTCTGTAATGCGGCGAGGGGCGCGTGCACTCGGCCGGCCACACTCCCGTCTGGGCTGATGGGCTCAGCACGGCCCTTGCAAGGAAGTCCCCGCAGCGGGTGCACCCAACAGGACCCGGCCGGGACCTACCCCGGGGGCGGGGCCAGCCTGGACACCGCGTGGGGCTCCCGGGCAGAGCAGAACCCCCACCTCGGCTCGTCCCCACAGGGACGCCCAGAGGGTCGAGGAGCTCTGCGCCAAGAACCATCACCTCAGGGAGCAGCACAAGGCGCTGAAGGAGAACGTGCGCATGCTGGAGAACAGGTGCGCTGTGGACGGGGTGGGGCGGGCTGGGGAAGGGGGCATTCGGGAAGGTCTGGGGCGAACTAAACCGGGCAGGGGTCTCCACGGCAGGACTCCCAGAGCCTTGCGTCAAGTGCATTTGCAAGGCTCCTTCCCAAACTCAGCAGAACATGGAGCACTTAGCCCACAGGGTAGGGGTGGGGTGGGGCTTCCACAGTTTGGGAATGGCAGGGGCTCATCTTGGGAGCAGGGCGGTGAGGGTCCCAGCCCCTCTGGGGGCCTCAGTCTCCCTCCTCAGAGCGGCCTCTCACCCCCGCCCCCACAGGCTGCGGGCTGGCCTGTGTGACCGCTGCATGGTCACCCAGGAGCTGGCCAGGAAGAAGCAGCAGGAGTTCGAGAACTCCCTCCTCCAGAGCCTGCAGCACGTCTTCATCCTCAGTGAGCCCCGCCCCCTGTCGCCCTGCACCTCGGTGTCCCCTCCTGTGGGGGTCCAGTGACCCCCAGGACCTGCTCAGCCTGACATGGGGTCTCGGGGAAACAGACAATGGTACAAAGCCCCAGCCAGCCCCAGCATGTCCCTCTGCGGTCAGCCACCTGGGCTGGGGGTGCCCCTGCCCTCAGGACCCCCAACCCCTCCTCCCTGTAACGAGATGGTCCCACAGAGCCCGGAGGTCCCACCTGCCGATGAGGAGCACAAGCACAAGCCCCCTTTCCCTTGGGGGACGCCCCAGACAAGCTGGGTGCCGGGGGCAGGGGTGGGCTCCCACCACCTTTTATGGCCTCCAGCCTGGTGCCGTTCGCTCAGTAGCCTCACCCATCCACTCATGCCGCCACCGCCAGCAAGCCCCAGGCCAAGTGCTGGTGGCCCAGCTGGGGACAGGTCACGGAGGGGGACTTCCCTGCCCCTGCCCAGCCTCCCCTCCCCCGTCCTTCACTAATCAGTGCCTTTTGCAGCCAACGAGTTACACCGGCTGCAGGGGGAGAACGAGACGTTGAAGGAGGAGGTGAAGCGGCTTCGGGGCCCGCGGTGAGTGGGGAGGGCCAACAGCCTCAGTCCCCAGGGCCCTCCCCACGGCAGGCCCCCAGCACATGGCGCTGAGAGCAGGCTGCAGAACCATGGCGGGGGGGTCCCCTGGCTCCACAGCAGCTGACTCCAGAGACTCCCCGGGGACACTGGTATCTGAGAGAAGCCGGCCCTGCGGCATGAGCCACTGATGGTGGAGCCCCAGGCAACGTCCAGTGAGGGCTCCTTCCTGGTCACCTGAGTGTCCCCACAGGGCTGGCCTGGCCCCCAGGAGGGAGCCCTGGCCTTTCTGATTGTCTCTGGGGGCGCGGCCCTCGTTCACCCTCCCTGTCTTTGCCTCCCCTCTGGAGTCAGGCTCAAGCCCCAATACAGGGAGGGTGCCTCGGACCCCCCCTCACCCCTACTACTCCCCTCCCCGGGCGCTCGGAAGGCCATCACGGAGAAGACCCTGGGAGGCCACGAGGAGGCCGAGGACGACCATCCAGGTGCGAGTCCCCAGAGAGAAGCTGCTTTGAGGGACAAGAGACCAGAAAGCTGGGCGCAGAGGAGCCTGGAGCCCTCGGGGAGGGGGGGGTTTGGGCTGAGCCGCCCACCCTCTAAGGGCCTTCCGATCTGCCCTGCCCACCGCTCCTCCTCCCACAGAAAAGTCTACGGGGTACAGGACATCTCCAGTAGCCAAAATCTCC
Source organism: Ursus maritimus (assembly GCF_017311325.1). Lineage (NCBI taxonomy): Eukaryota > Metazoa > Chordata > Mammalia > Carnivora > Ursidae > Ursus > Ursus maritimus. The sequence continues at coordinate 46,700,710 of NW_024424675.1, read as the reverse complement.
CCGAGTGCCAACCTGCCTGAGACACGGGCTCCGGACATGGTGAGGACTCCTTTCTGCCGAGCAGCACCGGGTGGGAGGCTGGCAGCTGGCGGCCCTGATCTGTGCCTCTCAGGGATCACCGGGTGGAGGCGAGGCTCGGGGTGGGGGGAGGGGGGGTGGCCTGCCCAAAGTCGCAGAGAGAACGGGGGAGAGGGCAGCAGCTGACCCGTCTGCCCCGTGCAGAGCCCCCAGCGAATCTCCAACCAGCTGCACGGGACCATCGCCGTGGTGCGGCCGGGCTCCCAGGCCTGCTCTGCTGACCGGGGCTCTACCAACGGGACACCCCCACTGCCACTGACCAGGAGCAGCCCGCCCAGCCCACCCTATGAGCACAGCCTCCCCCTGGACAGGTGAGGCCCCACCCACTGCTGCCACCAGGAGCAGCACCAGCCTAGCACCCGGTCTCCGAGTCCAGTCCCACCTTTCCCGAGGGGCCAGGGTCGGGCGGTGTGGGAGCAGCAGATGGGGACTGAGGCCCAGGAACCCGTGTCAGAAGGAGTCTAAGACCATCCTCCGAGTCTGAGAGCAGCATACACAGGTAGGTCGCGGACACGCAGGTAGCCCAGGCCCCGAGGAAAGATCTCCGTGCACAGTACCCCCTCAGAGCCCCAGGCCCCGGGTCACCTCTGGCCCCTCCACAACCGTCCACATGGGCCTACCCCTCTCTGCGACCTGCCTTGTGACCAGGGGCAGCTCGCCTCTGGGCCCCAGGCCCTCACCTGTGAAACAGGGGCTAACCCAGGGCCACAGGAATTGGGCTTCTCCTCATCCTGCAGCTTCGTGCGGGCCTCCCGGGCCCCTGTCACAGCCTATGAGTCCCTGAAGCGCTCCCTCCAGGCTGACCGCCTCTGCCTCCTGAACCATCACCTGTCTCTGCACCTTCAGAGCCCGCACTGCAGCCCCCAAGTCCCCGCCGCAGCCCCCAGTGGCCCCCGGCCCCAAAGCCTGAAGGCTGGGGAGGCAGAGGCCTGGGAGGAGCCGGTGGGCCTGCTGGGGCTGCCGGGGGCCCTGGTGGACGTACGAGACCCTCGGCTGGAAGGGGCGCTGCACCTGCTCCTGGCCCAGCAGCTGCGGACACAGGGGCGGCCGGGCAGTGCCAGGCTGAGGGGCCCGCCCACACTGGGGGGGACCCCACCCTCCCCACCAGTCAGCTCTGACTCGGAAGGCCCCCAGGGCGAGGCAGCTGGGGCAGCCCTCTCTGGAGGAGGGCACACACGGCCCACAGGCGCGGGCAGCCCCAGGGGAAAAGAAGCCACGGCCACACAGGACTATGTCCCAGACAAGCCCCTGGACCTCTCTGAGCGGGGCCGGGGCCGGGATGCCCCGAAGCCTCCTGACCGGTCGAGGTCCCTCAGCCCCCCAAGTGCCCACACTCCCAGCCTGGAGCCACCCCAGGGAGTGGAGCCACCTGCCCAGTCTGGACCCTGGGGACTCAGTAATGGCACCACAGGAGCCAGGGCTCCGGAGCCAGAGGAGCCCACCACTCCTGCGGTAAGGGGCCCACCCCTGCTCTTGGCCTCCACATGCCCCCAGCCCAGGTCAGCATCCCGCCGGGGCCCAGGCTGCGCTCCTCCGTCTGCGCCATCAGGCCGGTCACCCGTGAGAAAGCCTGGCGCCTGACATGCACTAGAGGGGAGATGGCTAACCCTCCAGTGGCAGCCCCGGGCACAGCCAGAGTCTCACAGGCCGTTCCCAACACTGGGCTGGGGGCAGGGCAGTTGCCCCAAATGAATTTAAGCCACTTACTTGCTTCCCCCCAGGATCCCTCCCAACCTCTAACAGGGCCCCACCGAAACATGCCCTCTCCAGGCGGGACGGGAGCTGAGGTGAGAGGGAGGCCAAAACCTCCCGCTGACCCACACGGGCAGGATGCTGATGGCCCCCCAGGTAAGGGTGAGAAACTGGGGTCCTGAGAACCCAGGAAGTGGTGTCATAGTGGGAAGGGAGGGGCAGTGGTCAGCATCAGCTGGGGGGGGGGTGTCTGTCTTAGGGCCCAGCTCAGTCCCCTGGGCTGCCCAGCCAAACCCTGGGTCTAGGGCTTGGCACCCAGCTGCAGACCCGGAGAAGAGGTAACAGCCCAGGACAGGCACGTCTCCGATCGTAGGTAGTGAAGGGAAGAGCGTCCTAGTCTTTAGGACTTCAGGCCAGGTAGTGAACTCCCTGTCACAGAGCAACCAAGCCTGGGGACAGCCCGGCTGGCGGGGTCGCTGCAGAGGGGATGGGAGATGCTGGAGGGTCACCCAGTCCCTCTGTGCCTCAGTTTCCTTCAGTTGTCACTCCCAGTCTGGTCTGCTAGAAAGGTCTATGCTTCTGCTAGGCTCCAGGGCCCCCAGCCTGGCCTGACCCACACCCTGCGTCCTGCAGAGCTCAGCAAGGCCCAAGTGCAGGGGCTGGAGTCAGACGAGCTGGACGAGTCGGACCCCTCGGACAATGAGGTGGGTCCCCAGCCGCACACTCTGGTGGGGCCGCTGAGCCAGGACTGCCCCAGGCTTGGGGGAAGGTCCTCTCCTGACCACACCCCCACGCCCCTCAGGTGGGCCTGAGCTCCGAGGTGGGGGCCAAGCTGAGCACGCCAGGAGAGGGGCCCAGGTGCTTCTGCACCAAGGAGCGTGGGCAAGGCCTGCCGCAGAAGAGGAAGCGGGCCTCGGGCCCATGGTGCAAAGGTACGGCGGCTGGGGCCTTTGGGGGCAGGGGAGCAGCCAAAGAACCATGCCCCCACCCCACCTTTCTATCTGCTTAGAACCAGAAACCAGCCCTTGAAACTCTCCTGGTGCAGGCCCCTTAAGAGGAGGGACCCAGGTCAGGACAGCATGAATCCTGGCTCTTCTCAGCCTCAGTGTGCAGCCTGAGCCGGTCCGGCCAACCTGAGTCTCAGTTTCCCCCCAGAAAGGGGGCAATGCCAGAGCTAGCATGAGATTTCAGCAGGATAAGGCTGAGGACATTGGTTCTCACCATCTTTGTCATCAGGGCAGAGGGGCCTCCTGGGCCACAAGCAGCCCCCAGGCCTGGGAGCCCTGAAGCCCTGCCGCTCTCCCCATCCCTCGTGGTGGGGGGACTCCCGGCCCCTCCTGTCCACCTTCGAAGAGAAGCGGCTCGGAGGGTGCAGCCCTCTGGGTGTGGAGGTGTCCACTCCCGCTAAGGAGGCATCGGGGCTGCTCGGTTGTTGGCCAAGGGTGGTGCCTGCGGGCTCGTGCCTGTAGGGCAGTGGGAGCAGCGGGCCCTGGCCTGAGGGGAGCAGCACGACCTTGGCATCTGCTCGGGCGCAGATGCAGCTCCACGGGCGCCAGGCGCCTGTGAACACCTGAGCTCCGAATGGATGCCGCCCCAGTGTTTGTGCAGGCGGGCCCACGACAGGCAGGCTGGGCTGCGGCCACCACCATATGCCACTGTTGCCGGGAAAGTGACGGCGGCCGGTGCGTGATGGAGCACCCGGCGGAGGAGGCCAGCACGCCTGTCTTATTCAAGCCGCTTCCTGCTGGGCGTGTCGGGAAACTCTCCTGGTGGCCACAGTGCATAGGGGTGCTCGGGCACCCCCGCCCGGAGCCAAGCCTTCCCCGTCCCCGGTCCTCCCTGCTGGGGCTCCCAAGCAGGTACCCGAACCCTGCAACACACACACCGCTGCTCAGTGAGAACGGGGCCCTGACCCGGCCTGTGGCCGGCACCACCAGCGCCGAGGGCAGCGCCCTGCAGAGGTTCAAGGTGCCAAACAGTAACCACTGCCTGGGGGCTCAGCACCCTGCCCTGGGATGGCCATCGCTGTTTCATAGATGGGAAAACTAGCCCTCAGAGAAGTGAGATGACCTGCCCAAAGTCACAGAGCTGGCACGTGGGGTCAGGATTCCAACTTGACTCTTCTGACCCAGAACTTGAGCTCATTCTGCATCAGAGATGGGCCCAGGGCCCAGCATCTCGGCGGGACCTGCCTGCAAGGGTCCCAAGGACAGACGGCCCTCCCCTATACCCCAGGCCCATGGAGGCACCCCCCAGTGCCTTGGGCATCCTAAGAGCATTCACCCAGAAGCTTGATTTATCCAGAAGGTCCCAGACCTTCAGCAAGGCATCCAGGCACTGGGGCCAGATGGTCTTCAGGGTCACACACCTGCAGAGAGCCCACCCTCCCACCAGGTGCCCACACTCACCCTCCAATCAGACCAGCCCTGCCCCAGTGTCTGCTGCGTCCAGAGACGAGTCAACTCTGCCAGTGCCATCTTGCAAGGGCTCAGCTCCCCTCGCCCAAATCCTGTCCACGGGGCCCTGGGCAAGAACACAGCATCGCAGTGAGCTAGAACAGACTACTGCCAGCCCATGGCTGGCCTCCCACCTAACCTCGGTCCACTCTCCACAGCCTCCAAGAAGCTTCCGCCGGGGAGAAGGAATCCAGGGGAGCCCCTGACAGTGCACGAGGGGCCCGGGAGCCCAAGGCACCCTGAGGACAGCAGCCCTTCACCCAGCAACAGCAGCTGGGAGGAGACTTAGCAGGTTGCTCCCTGGGGAACCACAGCCTGCCCAGACACGGCTCCCCACCCGACCACCAGCCCAGCAGACGGCCCAGCCCAGGGCAGGAGGGGACTGGGTCTTGGCCCGTGGCCACAGGGGCTAGGAAGGCCGAGAGGGGGTCTTTGGCTGGTCGTTTGAACCCCAGCATTCGCTTTCGTGGGGGAAGTAGGGTTCTGGGAGGCAGGGGAGGCGGGGGTCACTCAGGCTCCAGCCCAGGCCCCACCCCGGCTGCTCATAGGCAACCCTTCCTGGGCAGTGCCCCCACCTCTCACCATTGTAGACTCCGCTGGCATCCCTGACTCCCAGGGCCCTGCTGCCTGGCCACTCCTTCCCCGACGGGGCGCGAAGCACGAGCGGTGGTCTCAGGCGCCCCCTTGTGGAGTCCCGCGAACACGCTGGGTGGTGAGGGTGTGGGGCACACCAGCAGAGGTGGGACACCCAGGATCAAAGTTGTCAAAGGCGGCATGTTCGGCATGTTCGGCTGGCAGACTCAGGGGTCAGCTGGGTCTCCACCTGCCTCCGCAGGGGATTCGAGAGGCTCTGGAATGCATCCCGGCCCAGGGAACAAAACCAGCCCCATTTGCAGAGAGTACCTCTGGGGAGGGCGGCAGGGACAGAACAGGAAATGCACATCAGCCCCCACAGGGTCCCCTCCTCCCTGACCATTCTTGAGGCCCTGGCCCCACATCTGCCACTGACGCTGAGCCACCCACAGGGCCCCAGGGTGGCTCTGCCAGGATTGCACCCTTAGTGCTCAGGGATAGCCTGCTCCCTCAACCGTTCTCACTTCCAGAGGGTGTGTCTCAGAGCACCGTCTGTGCAAGGAGCCTAAGCAGGTCCCCAGGCCCCATCCCAGACCCACTGAATCCGGTCTTGGGGGCAGCCCTGCACATGGAGTTTGAGAAATCTGAGAACTGCCCATTGCAAGGCAAAGGCAAGAGACCGGGCGATGACTGGGCTGGGTGAGGCCTGCGGCAAACTGGGAGCACAAGCCAGACCATGGGAGCACCACTCCGCCTTGCTCACTGTGGCCTGCCTGCCGGCCGGCCCAAAAACCAAAGGAACTAAGTTCCCAAGAGGGAGGTGTAGGGGTGTGTATGTGCATATTTGTGTGTGAGTGTGTGTGAAACGTCCTGTTATTAAAAGTTACTTCGATTTTTCTGAAATCAAATAAAAGCTGGGTGCTCCATTCACATCTGACTTGTAGGCCAGAGCTGGCTCAGGGGTACCCTGGGTGGTGGAGAAGCCACATGGGAGCCCAGGGAGACTGTACAACAGAGCCTGCAAAAAGACCACGTTCCTCCCTGTGTCCCCCCAACACCCTCAAAATGTCACTCACTGGCAGCTGGCCAAGGAGAAACACCGCAGGGCCCAGCTCTGTCACCACGCTGCAGACAGGCATGGGTGTGGAGCACTCCTCCGTCACTCTGTCCCTCCATGAGCCCCTGGGCACAGCACTTCACAGCGCTGCTCTCACTGCTCCCTTACCAGAGCCCCACGAGGCACACACCGCTAGCACCCCCACTTCACAGACAGAGAAGGTGAAGCTCAGGAAGGGTAAGGAACTCACCCAAGGTCGCCCAGCTGGCAGGTGGCCGAGGAGGCCGAACCTGGAGCTCAGGCTCTTGGCTCCCCGTTCCCCGTGCATCAGCAAGCAGCAGCGACAGAGGGCACTGACAGTGGGCACAGGGACTCCCCAAGAGGGGCCTTCAGAGTGCAGTTCTCCTCCCCAGGAGCGCCTGCAGGCACACGTTCAGCCCCACTTTCTACCTGATGGGAAACGGTCCACTCCCTCCCAGGCATGGGAGAGGCTTTGAAGACCACTTTGGAAGGGCAGAGGGAAGAGGAAAGAGGTCAGGCTGGACACTGGGGGAGCCTACCGGTGGTGGCAAATGAAGATTAGTAAGAGGGGACACGGCCACTGTGAGAAGGGGTATGGGGTCCGAAGGGGGAGCGGGCCATACAGTAAGCCTCACTTGGGACAGGAAGGTCTCTCGTGGTGTCAGCCCTGCCCCGCCCCACGCCCTCTCCAGCGCGGGAAGAATATATGCTGGGCATGTTGGGCAAGGCGGGGTGCCGAGCGTCTACACACAGAAGCGAACCCACCAGCACGTGCCCAGATCTGCAGCCTGGGGACGCCCCCTCACCGAGCCAGCTTTATTCCGACAATACCCTGAAGTCACGGTCCCAGGCAGACAGCTGGAGGGGCGGCAGGACCCTGTCCCCGCAAAGACACAGGCGGGCTCCTGGGGGCTCCAGAGGCAGCACCTGAGCACAGAGCCTCCTGCTGTGAAGGGGCACCTGGGTCCAGAAGAGGAAACAAGGCCTAGGCGCCACCAAGGCTCAAAGTCACTGCGCTGAGAGAAGGCCCAGCACTGCCCCCACCCGCCTGCCATTCCAGGCAGGTCCCTCTCCCTCCAGACCCTCGGGTCCTGTCTTTTTCAGTCGGGAGAGAAGCCAGGTGGCACAGCCCGCCATTCCAGGGAGCCTCAGGGGCTCCTCAAGGGGATGGTCCTTTACACCCTGAACGCCCCCGTCCCAGGGCAGGCGGCACAGCTTCAGCCCCCCGCACCCCGCACCCCAGCCGCTAGCACGGACCCACACCCCACAGGAGACGAGCGCTGGAGCTAAAGACTCAGGCTCGACGGAGGCTGACCATGAACACCGCAGCCTCGCAAGGAGAACGGGGCGGCGGCTCCCCGTAGCCGCTGCTTCAGAGGCGGGGATTCGAACCTGGGCCAGCGCCAGCGCCGGGCCCCAGGCCAGGCCCCGCGGGGCCGATTGGCCCGCGGGCGCCGGGCTCCCGCTCCCTCGGGGTGCAGCAGAACCGCCTCTAGGACCCAGGGGAGCGGCCCTGGCCCGCCCATGGCGCCGCGCGGGCCAATGAGTAGGCGCGACGGCAACATATTTGCATGTGGGCGCGCCTTGGCCAATGGGCGGCGTGCGCGGGCGCGTGCGCGCAGGCGGGGCGGCGGCGGCGGGCGGCCGGCGGGCTCAGTCGGAGGATGGCCGCGGCCGCGGCGGGTGGAGCCCCGGGCCCGGCCCCCGGCTCCGGTCCCGGCCCCACCAGGGCCCCGCCGCCTGCCGGCTCCGGCCCTGCCGCGCCAGGGCCCCGCCGCAGGTGCTCCGGAGGCGCGGGGACTCGCGGCGCCGCCAGGCCGCGCTCTTCCTCAACAACATCTCCCTGGACGGCCGGCCCCGGAGCCTGGGCCCGGGCGGAGAGAAGCCCCTGCCGCCGCCGCCGCCGCCACCTCGCCGAGGTCTGCGAGCTGCTTCCGCGTGCCGCCGCCGCCGCCGCCGGGACCCCGGGCCCGGAGCCTCCCGCCCGCGGGGCGCCGCCGCCGCCGCCACCGCCGCCCGCTCCCCCCGCCGGCCTGCCCGGGCTGCCCGGGCCCGCGGGCAGGGCGTCGGCGCCCCAGGGCCTGCTCAGCCCGGCGTCTGGCCCCGCGCCCGCCAGCCTCGGCCTCGGCCTGGGACATGGGCTGGAGGGGCAGCGCCAGAGGTGAGTGGGGACCCCGGGCCAGATCCGCGCAGGGCTGGGGTGACCTGACAGCCCAGGACACAGCGTTGGGGCGACCTGGGGGTCACGGGTCCAGGGGATGGGGTGGAGTGGTCCAGGGCCCCATCTGCACAGGACTTGGGGATCAGGGTCACTTGGGGCCCTGTGAGCCCATGACGGAGGGTTGCACAGGACTTGGGGATCAGAAGGGGACCCTGCTCCCCTGGGACCCCAGACACAGGGTTGGGGTGTCCTGAGCCTTGCCAGCACTAGAAAGAGAGCCTCGCCTGGGCCCCATGAGTCTAAGATGTGGGGGTCAGCGGTCCTCAGGCCCAGTCCCCAGGCACAGGGGTCACGGTCCCCTTAATTCTGTCAGCCCCTTTCAACCTTGGCAGTGAGCTGAACCTCAGTTTTAGGGTTCCCTCAGCCCTTATCAACCCCCAGACACACAGCCCTGGCAGCTCAGTCACGCCCCTCCCCAACCTGCTTTTATCCATCCCGGGACTCAGGGACTCTAAAGCACCTTTTGCAGGGCTCCTTGCGTTCTCTGAGCTGGGTGATCCCTCCAGTCTTCACTGTGACGTGTGTTTCAGAGCCTTCTGCGCCAGGCCGAACCTCCCAGCCTCCCAACCTACTGGCCCCTGATCCACACCATTACCTCCATGCTGACTGCTGTCCCCCCACCCCGTCCCCTCTGAGCTCAGTGTCCCTGGCCCTGTGCATTCCCAGCTTGCACTTACTCTCCCTGCTCTGATTCCACTTCTAGGAAGCCCTCAGCCTGTCCCAGAGCAGCCACCACCCCTGAGCCCTGGCCCTGCAGTCTGCCTGTGCCCAGATAGCCCCTGGCTCCCAGACACCCTGCTTTCTTCTCCCAGAGACCCTTCTACAGCCTCCCACTGAGCTGCAGTTTTGTGGCCCCTTCCTCCAGATGCTGGGGCTCTCCCGTACCCTCCCACTGCCCACCTTCACCCTGTGGGGTGATTTGGTTGCTGGGCCTAGGACTCAGGACTGGCTGCTGTCACCATCCTTCTGGAAGGGCACTGCTTAGCCTTTGTGTGCAGGACAGAGCTGCAGGGAGGCCCTTCTGAGGCAGGCCCCACAGGTGTGCAGGGAGGGGCCCAGAGCAGAGCCCTACAGCTCAGTGCCCTGCATGGGTGGGCTGAGGCCTTGCATCCCTGGAGTTCAGAGGCGGCTCTTCTCACCTGGTGGTCACAATGGCTCCCTCACCCCCTGGTCCTCAGACAGCGCTGAAGATGATGGGGTTGAGTCCAGAATGCAGGCTTGGTTGTCAGGAGTTCTTGACGTTACATTCTGATTTCTCGTGTGTGGCCCACGGGTAAGTGCTTACTGAGGTCGCCTTCACATCATAGACGGAAATATTTCCAACTCCGCGGAGAAGCTGCTGCCTCCCGGGCCGGCCAGGAGGATGTCCGTGGACCTGACCCTTGCCACAAACAGGCCTGGCCAAGGCCGCAGAGAGGGTTAGGGGACTGGGTGGAGCCAAGGGATCTTTCAGCCCCGAACATGGCAGCGAGGCAGCTCTCTCCTGCCATCCCTGGGGAGGTAGGACTGCTTATCCTAGAGGAAGCTAATATTAAGAGAAAACGATTTTACTGGTGGAAATCAGTCCATTTTAAAAAACAGAGAGCCTACTTGTCCTCTGTCCTTTGCTGAACAGAGAGCCTACTTGTCCTCTTCCTTGAAGGTGTAGAGTCAGCCCAGAGGATGGTCCCCAGATGACGCCGGGTCTCTGGAGTCCCTTGGTGCTGTGACGCGTCATGGGGCTTCAGAGGGAAGGGGGCTCACCTGCCGCCAGGCCCGAGCTTCCTGAGAGCAGTTTGCATCTGCTCTTCCCATCCGCTCTCTGGCGCTGGGCCGCCCCCTTCCCCTTTTGGGGTGCGTGTGCGTTCTGGGCAGACCGCATGTCATTTTAGGCTCTCTGTTCAGCGAAGAGGTGACCTTGCTGTGGGCCAGACCCTGCAAACCAGGCTAGCCAGCAGCTTGCCCCTTGAAGCCTCGCTCAAGGGAAGGGCTTGGGGGGTGTAGATGCTGGATGCAGCACCCGCAAGCAGGACCCTGCAGGGCCCATTCCTAGGAGCTTGGGAGGACGCTGGCGCAGGATGGGAAATGATGTGGGTCGGGGTGCCCTTTGGTTTTCCTGCTGCACCCACCCCCGTCCCTGTGTCCATCCACCCATGGCCTGAGCCCAGGCCGTGAACGCTCTCCTACCACTCCCTTCTTCCTGCCCCCTGGGGCCACACCTGTGCAGGACTATCCCTCCTCGAGCTCTGCAGCAGAGTGCATGAGAGCTGTCCAGCCAAGCCGGGGGGCTCCTAGCTGCAGGCCCAGTCTGAGGATCAGTTGTATTTCCGGGGTGGGGTATAGTGAGGGCCTCCTCCTGAAGTCTAGCCAGGCTCTGGGCACAGACCCGCTGTCATCCTAGGTCCACCCATCAGGGGCTCTGTTGTGACCTTGGGCAGGAGCCTCACTGAGCCTCAGTTTACTCCTCTGTGAAGTGCTTTTGCCTTCTGTACTACCTACCTGAGGGGCTGCGTGAGGTCAGGTGAGGTCAAGGGCTCAGCAAGGGGTGGCTGTGGCCAGGGCCAGGTGAGCAGACACTTGTCACAAGCACATTACCCAGTGAGCGCTCACACTCCGTCCACAGCAGGGAAGTTGTGTTTCGCCCTCAGGGTTCAGCCCCGTGTGGCTTTTCCTGCTAAGCCAGTGAGCAAGTCACTGGAGTCCATACTTCCCTCCTAGAACCTCTAACGCGGTGTTTACTTTCATTTCAACACTGCGGTCACTTAAGGTGAGCAGGCAGGCTTCTGGACTCCTCCAGCTGGCAGAAACAGGTTTTCAGGCCCCTGCTGGCCCTCACCAGGCCCCGTACCCTCCTCTCTCCTAGAAAGCCTGAGGGAGGCCCGGGCTGTGCAACAGAGCACCGAGAGCCTGGAGCCGTACTTCCTCTCACTGTCTTAGGGGATGCAGATCTGAGATCAGGGCAGGGCAGGGCTGCGCTCCCTCTGGAAGCTCGAGGGAAGGACCTTCCTGCCTCCCCCAGCTCCGGGTGGCCCCAGCCGTCCCTCCAGTCTCTGCTCCGTCTTCACGTAGTTCTCCTGTGTCTGAACCTGGCCTTTTCCTCTCCTTGTGAGGACACCAGTCATTGGATCAGGGTCCATCCTATGGGCCCTGTCTTCACTTGGTCTCATCTGCAAAGACCCTGTCTCTAAACAGAGTCATAGTCACAGATGTCAGGGGTCAGGACTTCAGCATAACTTTCTGGGGGCACAGCTCAGCCCACTACAGCCCTCATTAGTGTCCAAGGCACTAAGGACAGGGCAGGGGAGCCAGGGGCACTGCCATGAGGCCGGGGACATTGCTGCGTTAGCTGGGAACAGAAAGCCTCGCAGTTCTGGAGGGTTCACGCTGATTCTGAGAAAGGGCCTGGGGTTTTAGCTGCCACGCTGGCCAGGAGCCACTCCGTGTTCCCGAAGCTGCCAAGCTCCTGTCCAAATTAAACCAATTTCAGTGTAGTGTCTGGCAATTGCTTACAACTCTGATCTGGCGGGTTCTTGCTGGAGGACAACTGGAAACGGTTGCCGAGGGTAGAGCCTAGAGGCGCGTCTTCCCATGGCGGCTCGGAGGCCTTGCTGAGACTTGGCCCCCAGAGACCATACCTGGGGTCCCATCACCAGGGGAACTTCAGGCCTCTCTGAGCGGTTGGCTGGAACGTGGGGTTTGTGCTTTTCCTGGCAGGGACTTGGTGAGATGGGGTACCCAGGACCACCACTCCTTGGACAAGTATGCACAAGGGTCTGCGAGGTCAGGTGGCATGCTCAGATGGGCATGGAGCAGGAGAGGGCCCCAAGTCGTGGGCACAGGTACCTGTCAGCAGCCCACGCCAGCTGGTCTGACCCCTTCACTTGGCCCCTCACTCTGTTTGGGTGGTCCTCGGCCCTCAAACAGACCTCAGGTGGGAGCCCTTCCTTGGCTGGGCATTTCTGCAGTGACAAAGTAAAGGGCATTCATCAGACGATAAAAACTGTCTAGTAGTGATTTCTCTTCCTGTTTGCAAGCACATTTCACATCTGGGATTGGGGGGGTGGCAATTCTGAGAGTGAGCCAGAGGGTGAGCAGACCCGTGGTCCATGCAGTGGCCGCCTGTGCCCTCTTGAGAGCCTCTCCCACACCCCTGACCCTTGGCTCCTTCTTCCCCAGAGAGTCTGAGGCAGGCACCCTCAGGCCAGTCGCCGGCGAGTAGACCCCATCCCGTGGACCCTGGGCCTGACCGTGGCTCAGCAGAGAGGCTTCCTGGGCCCGGAGACTTGCGTTGCCCAGACATCCGGGGGCAGGGGAGGGGGCGCCGCAGGGAGCAGAGAGCCCAAGTTTTGTTCTCTGTAGCGTGTTTGTTAGTGGTGGTTTTAAGTGGGGGCGTAAAATGCATGTCGCGCTCTGGGGCAGCGCGCTCCCCAGCAGCTCTCTGCAGCCAGCTTCCGTCCCCGCCGTGAGTGCTGTGCGTCCAGGCACGCTGTGAGCGCAGTGTGCCCAGCCTCCTGCTGTCCGCGCTGGCTTGCCTCCAGCCGGGAATGTTTTGGGTGGAGCTGCTGGAATGTTCTGTCATGCCTGCTGGCCGCACAGACACCTTCCTGGGGGTAGTTCCCAGAGAGGCTGAGCAGGGCACCCTTGGCCGGAGCCCGTCCGTGCTGGGGTGCCCATCCTGCTGGGGCCACATACAAGGCTGTGGTGGTCTCACTTCAGGACCCACCGAGGGGCTGGACATTCCTCCAGAGGAGCCAGTGCCAGAGGTTGACTAGCCGGCAGTTTCTTCTGAAGGGGACACTATCTCCGGAGCAGCTGGACTGCTCCATGTTCCGGGAAGGGTAGGCCCTGCCTGACCACCTGGGGCGGCCCCTAGCCGGTCGTGCGCCATCCACAACCGGGGCTCTGACTGCTAGCCTCCCTACTGCCTTCACTCTCGGAAGCCTGCAGACCCGGTGCTGCCCGACGCGGTCACCTCCACACCAAAGATGTTGGGATCCCTGGGAGCGTGCAGGCTGCTTCTCTCCTGCCCACAGACACTCCACTTCCAGAATGTCCCGCAGCCACCGGCTCATCGCGGTGCCCTCGCTCCGCCCTCTGCAGACGGGGACGCACCCCCGCCCCAGGGCCGCTCCCACCCCCTCAGTATCTGCACGTCAGCCTGATCCTGAGAACACAGTAGGCCTGCATGCCTGGGCTGCCCATGTCCCGCGTGTCCCCACAGACCTGCGCCTCAGAGCTCGGGGCACCGTGATCCGCGTTGTCACAGGCTTTTCATCCCAGCCCAAAGAGCACACCTGGAGCGCAGGCCAAGTTCAGCAGAGGAGCGCCCGGGGACATGGTTGAGGGGTGGCCTCGATTCCAACCAGCCTGGCGGGGTCCGCAGGGGGGGCGGAGAGGCAGTCCTGCTGCCGTTGGCAAATGCACGGGCCAACTGCTGGCACGCAGGTTGCAGTACCACCTGACCAGCTTGCTTGCCCGCTCTGTACCTCAGTTTCCCCACGTGTGAACTGAGCGTAATAACATTGCCCCTCATGTGCAGTTAGGGCTGAGTGTGTAAAATTTTTAGGAGGAGAGAGAGGTGAGAGAAAAGCACAGCTCCCTGCAAGAGCACTGGGGTCAGGTTTCAGAGCCTGGCGAGCTGAGTGGCATCATCCCAGAACCAACGGAAGGCGTGAGCGAGGCGGCAGAGGCCCACGTCTCACCTGCCACTCCACCGGGCAGTGGGCCAGAGGCTGTGTGCGGGGCCAGGCCTCTGTGGAGATCGCAGCCGGCCTGGGCCCTGCAGATGAGGCCCCGGGTGTGCGGAAGCCGTTGGGGCACCACCTGGGAAATGGACTGAGAAAGCCACACGGGGCTGCTCCGCAGCGCCTCTGAGCCCGGGCCTGCAGGGCCACGTGCAGACACCTCCGGGGACGCTCGGGCTCTACCTAAGCCGGCAGCTTTTCTGGGCACGGGTCCTGCCCATCCACCTACTCACTCCCACCCCCCAGGCTTCTTAGGACCTGGGTGTCTGCCTGACACGCCCCTCCCGCTGCCCCTTGAGCAGCCGCACAGCCGCCTGCAGAGGCCCCTGGTGCCCATTCCCCCGCCCCCCTGTCCGGTCCTTAGGCCACGGCTACAGCCCTGCTCCGCTACCCTCGCAATCACATCACCCCCAAGCACTCTCGTCTGACAGGTGGGTGCCCCCCCCACCATCTGGGGAGGGGGGGTCACTGCCCCTCTCTGAAGATGGGGCTGCAGTGGGACACCCAGCATTTCACTAGAGGTTGCGTTGTATCTGATTCTAGTTCCTTTTCAATGAGTTCCTGCTGCTTCTGTCATTTTAAAGACTTAAGTTGAGCCTGGGCCGTGGCTTCAAGGTGACAGCCTTGGAGTCCCCCAGGACTGCCCTGGTTGTGTGACCTGGGGCAGGTGCCCAGCTGCTCTGTGCCGCCATAGGCAGTGGCTCCATGCAAGAGGTGGTGGCTGGGCCCCTAGCACATGACAGTGACCGCTTGTCACCTTGGCTCCTTCCTGCCTGGATTCCAGGCTTGCTCCACCCGGCAAGGTGGCCTGACCACACTGGGCTTCATCTGTCAGCCAGGGGTCCTGTGGGAGGACAGTGTTGCGTCTGGGCAGGCTGCAGCTCCCAGAAGTGGCTTCCTCGGCCATGTGTCCCCCCCCATCCCCTCCCCAGGAGCCCAGACTCAGTTCACACTCTAGACGTGCAGGGCTCCTGGCACGTGCCGGCCCAGGCTGAGCTCAGCGCCTGTGTTGCTTTGTTTCATAGACCACACAGCCCTGGCCTCTAGGAGCCTCCCTCTCGCTGGGAAGGTGTGGGGATTTGGGACCCATCTGCGTAGCTTTGTCATAAGCAGCCCTTACTGGGGAGATGTATGTGTCTGCCCCACAAGGGCTAGGAGGTCAACAGGTGACCACAGTGGTGGCCTTGATTCCAGTCACCAGGGTTTGTGATCTTGACCTGAGGGTGCGGCCACGCAGGATTTTTGAGCCTTTGGGCTTGAGAAGCTCCCCTGACACAGGGTGGGAGGCTAGGAGCTCCTACCTTGGAAGACCTTCCTGCAGCCCCTCCTTGTGCCTGCTGTGGCTGAGCATGACCTGCCCTGCCAATCCTGGGCCAGAGAGGACGCTTGGTATCTGGGCTGAGCTCTGGGGGGCAACAGGCAGTGGACCAGGGTGCTGGTCCCTCTTAGATGCTTCTGGCAAACTCTGGTCCTTGGGTGGCCCTGCCTGAGGCTCAGACCTCACTCCAGACAGGCTCCTGACCCAGTCGGGTGAGCTGCCTTTCCATGGGGAGAAGCCCGAGGGCATGTCTCTGGGTCCGAGAGCAGCCTCCTCCCAGGTCTGTTAGCTGAGGCCCTGCACTGTCTTACAGAAGGCGAGTCGCCTCCCAGCGCTGCTCTCTCGAGTTCCTGGAAGACGCTGTGGGATGTGCCTCCGTTCAAAGGTAAGGGTCTCTGAGACCTGGGACCAGAGGGGGTCTTGAGGGAGGGAAGAATGACCTGGTTTTTACCTTGCAGAACCAAACACATATCCGGATCCCCAAGACACAAAGGCCTGAAGAAGACTCACTTCATCAAGAACATGAGGCAGTATGACACAAGGAACAGCAGGTACCACGTGCCACAGCAAGCACGTGGCCGCCCAGAGGCAGGCCTGCCATCTGATCCTGGGCCCCCAGCTGCAGGCCTGGAGCTGCCCACCATGTCCCCCTCGCACCTAGTGGGGTCCAGGGACCTGCCCTTCTCTCTGTGCATAAGTCTTGGGTCCTGCCCATCCCCCTCTCTGGTATCCTGGGTAAAGGGACACAGAGCAGGCATGGCAGTGGAAGGTGGCCAAGAGAGAAGGGCTGGGTTTTATCTGGGAAGCATAGGGGGTGGTTGACCTACAAGCTGGGATGCAGCTGCCCCAAACTGGAGCACAGGCCTGGTGCGGCAGCCCTCGGAGCTTCTGTGTCTGTAGGCGCTGCATGGGGCCTCTAGGGGTTCCCATGGCCCAATCTCAGGGCCCGCCCTGCCAGCCCTGAGGCGTCTGAGCCGTTACCCTTCCTGCTGAAGGCCCCGCTGCCAAGCACCTACCCAGCGGCTCTGGTCGGGAAGCTCTGTGTTCTCCTAAAGCATGACCCCCAGCATGACGGGCTCATGCTGGTGCTGAGGAGTGGGCCCGAGGCAGACCAGAGCGCTGGGCTGGCGTCAGTGAGCCCAGGTGCCCAGTAGTCCCAGCCAGCAGCTTGTGTCAACCAAGACTAGACAGGAAGGAATTTTCTCCCAGAAACGCCCACCACCTGCTCTGACCAACACCTCCCCCCAGGATCGTGCTCATCTGTGCCAAGCGGTCCCTGTGTGCGGCCTTCTCGGTCCTGCCCTACGGAGAAGGACTGCGGGTCAGGTGAGTGGCCCAGGGAGGCACCGAGCTCAGGGCTTCGGCTCTGCCAAAGCTCCTCAGGAGCTCTGAAGGCCTTTCGGGTCCTGGGTGTCTAGTAGGGGTGTGTCCGCACTGTTACTGTGTTTGAGCGGCTTACGTGCAGAAGCCTGGGACGCCCCTCGTGGGGTTGCTGCCCCGCGTCCTCGTGAGCAGTCCGGGCAACTGCATCCCGTGCTTAACTCTGGGAAGAAGGCAACGGCCGTCAGTATGGGGACGGCACCAGGGGGCCTGGCAGTAGGGTACCCTTCGCCCGGGACGTGCCTAGGCCAAGCTGGCCAAGGGCGTGGCCTCAGGTAGAGGTCGGTGCTGCTCCGTGTTCCAACAGGAACTGTGTGGGCCTGGGAAGGGGTAGGACCGGGCCACCTCCAGGGGCAGAGGAAGGCAGCAGCTATCTCCCGTCCTGTGCACTGCAGTGACCTGAGGGTGGACAGCCAGAAGCAGAGGCACCCATCCGGCGGCGTCTCCGTGTCTTCTGAGATGGTCTTTGAGTTGGAAGGCGTCGAGCTGGGAGCAGATGGGAAGGCAAGCATGGGTGCGGTCCACGGGCGGGCGGACGGGCACGGAGCTTGCACTCACCAGGGCAATAAACACACGGAGCTGCATTTCCCCTGAATCTTCTAAAACACATGGTGTTGGTGGGAGGAAGCCCTGTAAAAACGGGTCCTGTCGCCTCGCTCAGCAGGCAGGTGATGAAAAACGACCTTAGTCAGGAGGGTGTCCCCGTGCCGCCTCTGCACTGGTGCTCAGAGGCAGGGAAAAGGTTCCTGTGCTGCAGATCCCACATGGGATGGCCGGGGTGGCATTCTGGAAAGTTCTTGTTACTGAGCACGCTAGCCCCAGCATCCAGCTCTGGGCTGCCTGGGAGTATTAGCTCTCGGTAGGTCCTTCCTTGTCCACACGGGTGGCATTTGTGCAGGGCCCTCGTGCAGCAGGAAGGCATAAGGCACAGCTTGCTGGACCTCTGATTTCAGGACAGGGATGTGGGCCCGGGGGCGATAGGGACTGAGCCCTGACATCCTTGCCTTTCCAGGTGGTGTCTTATGCCAAGTTCTTGTATCCTACGAATGCCCTGGTCACACACAAGACAGACAGCCACGGCCTGCTGCCCCAACCCCGGCCCAGCGTCCCCCGCACTCTGCCAGGTTCAAGATACAAACCGGCCCCGGCCAAGTCGGCGCCAGCCGGCACGGAACTAGGTAGCCTCACGTGCTCTAACTGGCCGCAGGGCAGGCAGCCACACCAGCTGGGCAAGAGACTGCAAATGGCAGACCAGAGTCCCATTCCAGCCCACAGTCCCCAGTCCAGGCAGGGCTCCAGGCTCAGGAGCAGGGTCAGGAGAAGGAACTCCCACTAGAGCAGATGGCCTAGGCTTCATCCGAGCAGGCACTGAAGAGATCCCGTGTCCACAGATGGTGTGGGGGCAGGGGAGCAGGGGGGACCCTCCTTGTCAGGACATCCGTCCTTTTACCCAGCCCTCAGGGACAGGGAACCGCAGCCAGCTGCCCCTCCCAGACCCCAGACTCCAGCAGCTGGCCCCCCCTGCGCTAGACCAGGGTTCCAGCTGAGGCTTGGGTTGGCAGAAGCTGGTTGGTCAGAGCTGGGGGCTCGTGGTGGGTCAGGGCTGCCCTCTGCATGCAGGGAGTGACGCAGGGGATGCGCTGGAGTATAACCCCAACCTCCTGGACGACCCACAGTGGCCCTGCGGCAAGCACAAGCGGGTCCTCATCTTCGCCTCTTACATGGTACGGTGAGCGCCACCACACACCCACTCTGCACGCCTCCGGGTGTCTGGGGGCAGGCTGAGGGCAAGCCGCCAGGGCAGGGCTGACATGCCCCCCACCCCCAGGACGCCAGCAGCACCTCGGGACAGGAGGGCCTGCACTGACCACACCGCCCTGGGGTCACCGTTGCCCTCAGCCCACACCCTGGCGGCCCGGGTCTGCCCACTCTGCACCCTCTGTCCTGAGACTTGTCCTCGGCAGAGCTGGTGCCTGAAGCCGCCGCACTTTCACATTGCAGACCCAGGCCAGCATGAGATCACCCACGGGGGCTCAGGCGGGTGGGCCCCCAGGGCTGTGCAGGGCCAGCTCCCCAACCTGCTGCCTTCTCCCCTGCAGACCACGGTGATAGAGTACGTGAAGCCCTCTGACCTCAAGAAGGACATGAACGAGACCTTCCGGGAGAAGTTCCCACACGTCAAACTGACCCTGAGCAAGATCCGGAGGTAAAGGGGGCTTTGCCACGATGGGGCCGTTCCTCTTCTCCCCCACGTCTGGCAGGCCCTGAGCTTGACCAATCCAGATGGGCCCCCCCAGGCCCCCCCCACCATCTGCCCAGGCCAATAGCAGCAGCTCCCCAGCCCCCCCGCCTACCACCTCCGGGGGCCAGGCCGCCTTGCTGCCTCTGGTACCCACACCTACTGGCCCTCCTCCCTGATGCCCGGGATAGCACCGGAGACTGGCACTGACCCCCCGTGATCCATGGGCTCGCAGGCCGAGGAGGCTTGCCCAAGACCTCACGGCGAGTAAGTGGCGGACTGCCCTGCCCTGGGTGCATCTGGCCCCACTGAGTCCCACCGTCCCTGCCTCAGCAGCACCCACAGGGACTTAATTGAAGGTCTGGACACTGCTTCAGCGTGTCTGTACCACGGGGCCTTTCCACTGGTGGTTTTCTCCGCATTGTCCTTGCCGCCACAGGACAGCAGGGACCGTGTCCTCTGTGGTATCCCCTGGAGGACAGCATGGGCCAGCCGGTACAGCTGGGGGGGGGGGGGCCACAGCCAACCAACATCAGCCGGCTTGCCCACCAGGCTGCGGGCGGAGTGCTGGGCCGGGCCTACCCCTGCCCGCACGGAATGGGGCTTTTTCAGCAGCCCAGCGAGCCCTCCTGGGGCAGAGACAGGGTGGCCACTTCCTCGGCCTGTGAACACCGGACCTCCGTGTAAACCTGCAGTTTAAAACGGGAGATGCGGAACCTCTCTGAGGAGTGCAGCCTGGAGCCCGTGACGGTGTCCATGGCCTACGTGTACTTCGAGAAGCTCGTGCTGCAGGGCAAACTCAACAAGCACAACCGCAAGCTGTGCGCCGGTGCGTGCGTGCTGCTCGCTGCCAAGATCAGCAGCGACCTCCGCAGAAGCGAAGTCAAGCAGCTCATCGACGTGAGTATGCCTGCGGCCCCGCCCCCACCCACGCGGCCCCGCCCCCGGCTGGCCCGGGTAACCTCCGCGCTTTCTCAACGCAGAAGCTAGAAGAAAGGTTTCGCTTCAACAGACGGGATCTAATTGGGTTCGAGTTCACGGTGCTGGTGGCCTTGGAACTCGCGCTCTACCTTCCGGAGAGCCAGGTGTTACCTCACTACAGACGCCTCACGCAGCAGTTCTAGTCCAGGCTGCCTCCGCATGCGGGACGGCCCCCCTGCAGGCGCGCACGCTCGGGCCCAGGGGGTGTTCCCAGGCGCTGCGCTACACACCCACCCGGGCGCCCCTGGGCACCCACCTGGCGGGACTCGCCTGCCCTCTGTGACTGACACCGCGGTCTTCACACCCTTGCATCCTTGGAGGGACGCGGATTTCGTCCCAAAGCACAGCGTGCCACCATGGTATTCCTGAGAGCCTGCTTGCATTTTCACAGGAACGAGATAGACGGTTTTGTGTTCTTTTCCACGTGCCTGAGAGTGGGCTGCACGGGGACCCTGGCTTACCTTGTGCGGTCATCCCAGCTCTGCGGCGTCCTTCTCCTTTGGGTCTCCCGCAAACGACGGGAGGAGCTGCGCAAGCATCGCAGTGGAGAGCTGCGTTTCCAGACCCTACCTGAGAAAGCATGAGTCTTGGCTGTTTCAGGTTTCAGATGTGGAGACGCAGCACTGCACCCCCATGGCCTGGCTCCCTCCCAGCCCAGCAGCGCCCCCGGGATGCCCACCGCCTCCCCGGTGTCCACAGGTGGAGCTCTGGCATTAGGTTAAGCCAAGCAGAGCAGACTCCGGTTTATCTCATTCTTTACTCTTCCGAGCATCGTGTCACTGTGAAATTCCGGTGCCGGGTGTCGCACAGCCCCTCAGGCCTCGGCGCAGACCCTGGCCCGCCCCTGGGGGACCCGCCCCTCACCTCTCACCAGGAAACCCTGCTGCGCCTGCGACACTCTGGACCTTCAGGATGACTGGATTGCTTGCTCTTGGCTCTTGATCTTCCTAAGCAATATTGTGATGGAGAAAAGGTGTATTTATTGTTACTTGGAATTCAGTTCTATGGGTCTTTTTAAGGGAACAAAAACTGGTTACACAGAGCTGTTGAAACCACATTTGATTCTCAAGCAGGCGGGAGATATGCTCCTCCACGGCCCTGCACCCCATGGCACCATCTCCCCAAGGGGGTCAGTGCTCACAGGGTTTCTTCCCAGGCAGGAGGGAACAGCAGTCCCGGCTGCCACACAAAAGGGGCCCAAAGGTAGTGGCCGTCACCTATGCGCAGGCCTGTGCTCCACATGCCAGCAGGGCCCGTGTTCTGCTTTCCCAGGTCTGCGTGTCCTTTCTGCACTCTGACCTGGTTCTCCAGTGTGCTGCCCCACCAAACACTGAAGAACCAAGGAGCTTCTCCCCTTGGGTCAGCTGCTGTCAAAAATGACCACGTTGGCTGGGCCACTTAGCTGCTTCCCCACTGCTATCCTATGAACCTGTCACAGGGCCTAGGCTACAGCCCTACCCTGTACTCGCGTGTGGACCGGTGCTTCTGCAAAAAGGCGACCCCAGTTCTCATCACAGCACTCAGGCACCAGCACCTCCGCCCAGACCCCAGCACCTGTGTCTGCCCGCAAGCCAGCCCGTCCTCCTCACTGGCACAAGGGGAGACTGCAGCATGGAGGCCAAAGCCCAAGTCTGTATTCTGACCTTATTTATTGTGGAGAACCTCCCTGTCCTCTTCAACGTGGCCACTTAACCCATGTGTACCCAAGGTGAAGATGGAAGTTTCCTTCTGGATAGCAACCTGTCCTGCCACCTGTGTCTGGATGTTTTCAGGTTATAAGTACTGCAAGGAACTAACCCCAAGTGTATATCCTGGTTCACAGCTTGACTTCAGAGCATGTGTCCTTGGGAACAGCTGAGACACAAGCCGAGTGTATACACTCACGCACACCCGAGGCTTGTCCCTTGGCGTGTCCTTGTGTCATCAGTGCAGAAAGCTGCTGTCATGTGGCATTCAGCAATCACTGCAACAAAGCCAGTATTGAAGCCAAACTTTAGCCAGAACCCCTCATTCTCTGGAACAAGCCCAGATGTGAGAGATGTCTGAGGGCCTGACCCGGCTCTCGGCACCTGGTAGCCCTTGTGGACTGAGAAGTGTGCTACGCGACTATCTGACCTCATTGTCCAGTCATATGTCATGATTTGTTTGCAAATGGTAATGTATTTGTGGTTTGAAATAAAACGTGGTTTTGCAATGTCCTCCAAAGGTTGGTTGCCTCTTCTCAGCTGAGCGCCGGCCCTTCCTTGTCAAACAAGCACAGCCCTGACCCCCTGGGGCCCAGTCACAGAACAAACAGACACAAATGGGTTTTTTTATTTATTTATGACAAATATCCCACATCCGTGATCTCCTCCAGTCAGAAGTTCCTAGGACAAAAGTAAGAACAACGTGAAAACCTTGTTTCTGGAAAGGTCCAGGGCCTCTGTGCCCAAACGCAAGCCCTCTTACTTACTTTGAAACGATGCCATCAGCCTTCGCCAGTCGGAGAATGGAATCATCAGACTCCCCCTGGAAAAAGCACAGTAGGCTATCTCCCCTGCTCCCCCAAGCTGGCAGAGTGCAGACCAGCCCAGTCTACTGGCCTCACACCTGACTGCCGGGAGAGGATCTGGAGACCAGGCTGCCTCTGCTGACTGCCAAGTGCCAAGATAAAGGCCCACCTGAGTGCTCTGTCAGGGTGGTCCTTTCCCAGCCCCTAGACCCCCGACTGCAGCCCCAGCAAAGGGCGGGCAGCCGGCACATTGGTTCTGCCAGCTCATCTCCCTTCCCAGGTCCACAGCCGATGCGGGAAGCCAAGCGAGGGCACTCACCATCCTGCGAATGGCCCCACAGATAGCGTAGGTTTTGAACTGGCCGTTGAACCTGCCCGTCACCTTGTCAACCTGCAACACGTCAACAAGGGTCACTGAGACCGCCAGGCACCTTTAGCTCTACCTCTGGGGCTCGGGGATGACCAACCCCGCAGACCGCCCTGGGGGCTTCCTCCCCGGCGGGACTGGCCCTCCGCCATCCGGCTCACCTCGGCCACGTTCATCTGGATGGACGCGTGGTCCTTGGCGCCGATGATGCGGTTGCTGGCGGAGCTGCAGGGGGAGCGCAGTGAGCGGGCAGGAGTGGGGGGGGGGCGGGAGAGTGTAGAGGGGGCGGGAGTGGGGGGGGCGGGGG